>NC_041388.1:131422894-131574502 GCF_002162155.2 Triticum dicoccoides | reverse complement strand
GGGTCGGGGTCGGGGCGGCAGGCACACAGCAGAGGGCGGCGATGTAGGGGGGCGTCGAGGTCGGGGTCGGGGGCGGCGTCTAGGTCGGGGTCGGGGTCGGGGTTGGGGGCGGCGTCGAGTGTGTGCGGAGAGTGACGGGTCGCGCGCGGCGGCCGACGGCGATGCAGGGCGGGGACAGCGGAGGAGTAGGGATTTGAGGGAAGTGGCCGTGGGGTAAGAACGAACCGCACAGTTAGGTCAAAAGTAGCAGTAGCGCGTTCCAGGAAGTGCGCCACTGCTACGATAGGTATAGCATGTTTTTTAACAAGCGCTACCGCTATTCCTTTCTCTTTTTTATTTGCTTTCCATTTAATTTTATTTTCGTTAGCAGTAGCCCTGTTGTACCCATTATGTTTTGTGGATGTTAAAAATAGATACAACAGGGTACAACTATTAATTCCAATAGGCTAAACAACATCCTAAGTCATGTTTTCTAAGTTTGTAGCCATTGAAATGCAACTGTTTAGAAATGGATACAAATGTTAATTGCAACAGTCTTAATAGCCATTGAAACTGGTACTAATAAAAAATGCAATTGACAGAGTTAAACATCACAAGGCAAGTGCTGCCAGAGCAGAGAATGGCCCAGTTGTCTATAAACACATAGGGAAAGTAGATAAAACATGTTAGGCATGTATAATACAACATGCTTAATACATCGACTGTACGAAACATAGCAAATAATTGCAACTAGTATTGGTAAGATTGAACTGGTGAGTACATACTTGGTATGTCCTGAGAGATAGTTGCTGGGGCACTTCATCTTGGCCAGAGCCCGCCCAAAGTCAGCGGCCGCAGCGGCGAGCTGTTCCTCCGGGTCGAAGCATGGATCAGTGCCACTGACATGTGTACCTACAGGGAACCAGTAAATGGTAGAAGTTAAACTGCAATTACACAATACGTGAAATACTGTAAGACATGGGATGCAGCTAACCTCGACGGCAAACAATGGCATCGGCCGTTATGACCCTACGTAAGTACATGCATAGGCATGTTAAGTACAACAGGGTTAACATCCACCAAAAATAGCAAATGGGCAACATCTCTAGTGATATCATAAGTCATGTATTGTAAGTTTGTTGATGGTATTGGTGAAATTGAGCTAGACAGTTAATACTTGAATACCACACAGTGTGCAGTATTGAAATAAACAAAGCACGAACATGCTTCGTACATCAACTGTCAAAACAAAGCCATTGCAATTGGTATTGGTAAGATTTAGCTGCTCAGATCATACCTGTTAAGTCCTAGGGGGTAGTTGCTGGGGCACTCCATCTAGGCCAGAGCCTGCACCATGTCGGTGGCGGCAGAGGTGAGGTGTTCCTCTGGGTCAACACACACGACGACCATCACGCCATGGATAGTCATTAGCTCTTCGACCTCCACGTGATATGTGGTTGGGCTTGCACGACGATGCTCTAGAGGTAGGGGCAGTGGGGATTTGGAGGCATGAGGATGTTTCGCTAGCGTCGTTTAAGCAATCAGGGCAGGGGCGTGATAGAGATTGGTGGGTTACCTAACTGGATCCGAGCAGAACGTAGATGTGGTTGAAGCTGCGGTTGTGGCGGCGGCGGCGGTTTGAGCTACGGGTAGGGGAAGGGGGAGGGGGCAGATACTGATGAAATTTGATGGATGGGGATGTGGTTGGAGGAATAAATTCTAAAATCACGCGCGTAATGAAAATTTCACTACGAAACTTGAAACTTGGGCGAGGGAAACACACAACACAAACCAAGTGCGTAAAATACTCGTGCGCGAGAAAAGAGAAAATTGGCAGATCCCATCTCCAAAAAATGTACACGTGTAGTTGATTTTTTCTGTCAATGGTACGCCTGGTTTATTAGGAATCATCGCACGGGTGACTGACTTATGGAGCATTAACGCAAAAAACACACACGGGTACACCATAGAAACCGTATGTTTTGTGATCTTCTAATAATTCTTATATATATCAGCATCTCCAACCGGACCTAATTTCAAAAAATCTTTTCCATTGTATCATGATTATTCAATGTACATGAATGAGGCAAGGTGACACCCGATGAGCAATCATCGGTTTATGAAATGCAATCAAGTGTCAACCTGGCTCGCTCGCGTAGCCAGATTTGATCCTATGCAACAAGGGAGAAGCTTGCTGCCATCTGCCGGCGCGGAAATTTAAGCCGGTGTGCGGCCAACTCACGTGGCGAGGTGGGACTAAAAACCAGTTGCGGCCAGCTCTAGTCTCCTCCGGTGGCTGCGGGCGGACGTTTTGGTAGTATTTGGGGCCAGGTGCGGCTACAAAACTTCAGTGAACACATGCTAATCAACGCTCAAAGCCCTCAAAGGATGCGCTTACCAACATTTTACGTTAATAATAGATTGTACAAACATAAAGTACTACTGGTAATTTGCTCTAAGACTACGGGCGACACATGCACTAACTACTTCTCACATGCTGCCATCAGGGCATGCTGGCCAGACGCCCGCGTTCTCCTTCCCGGCCTTGTAGGCGACAGCTCACCATGCTTCAATCTCCGCCAGGCTCTCCTCAGCACAGTGAGCGACCTCTTCTTTCTTGCGGCGGCATGACTCTCTTTTCTTCACTGCTTTCTGCCTTTTTCCGCTCCTTCTGTGCGGCTTTGGCCGCCTCTAGATCCACAGCCCATTCGGACATGGCGGCCGCAAAGTCCGCCCACGTAACTGTGTGGCCGGCGACGGCGATGAAATCAGCGCGGCGAGATGCCATCGCTTCCTTACCATGTGTGTGGTCGCGGGCGGCGAGGAACGTGATGCGGCGGGATGCCATTGCTTCCTTACCTGTTACTATGCGCCGCGGTGCCATGGGCGATGCTTGGAGAGAGCTCTAGGATGGAGGATCCAGGAAGCCATACAGTGCGGTGGTTTTTAAGAGCTCAACGCCAAATTATAAAGGAAATTTGGCATCCCTTACAATTTGGCTCGTTCATTATGGCACACGGTTCATCTCCGCCGCCTCCAGAAACAGTGTGCGCTGAGCCTATTGTGTGTTGCATTATGATTGGCCAGAACCCCAGCCACGCGGATCACACGTGTGCACCGTGGGATGCACCGTGATCGAACAGCAATCCACGTCCCTCACATCACACTCGTGCAGCTGTAGCTGGATTGGATTTATATGCGCTAAATGCCTAGAGAATGCACATAATCCCCTAAATATGGTAAATGAGCCCCAAAAAATGCCAAATTTGAACACGGTGATTTGCAGGCTGTATGTTCGTCGTAGAAAAAAACTCTTCAGCAAAGAATGAAGAAAATTTGGATTCCCATTCAATATTGGTGATTTCCCTCTCGAAATCATGGAACTTCCTCAGTGATGATTCGATTTATAGAGGGTGTGCATTATGACATAAGCCAAACCTTCTCAAATTTTTACCAGGGCATGGTGAGGCCATACCATGGCACCATGCCAGGCGTCATGTTTTCAAGCAATTATTTCATTTTTTTCTAGAGTTGAAAACCCAATAAACAAATGTTTGTGGTTGACTATTGCCACACATTTCATTGAAATATATGCCCACTCCTTGTAAAAGGCATGAGAATTTACTAAATGGCATGAGCATGGTTTTCTAGGTTGTTCTTGTGCACCCTTTCATGTACCGATTGTTTGAACTTGAATTATGTGCATTAATACCTAGAAAACCCACATGATCCCCTAAATATGGTAAATGAACCTAGAAAAGTGCCAAATTTGAACATGGTGATTTGCAGGGTGTATGTTCATCATAGAAAAAACTCATGGACAAAGGACAAAGGAAATTTGGATGCCCCTTCAATCTTGGTGATTTCCCCCTCAAAACCATGAAACTTCCCTGGTAATGGTTTGATTTATGAAAGGCGTGCATGACAATGTTAGGCAAACATTCTCAAAATTTTACCAGGGCACGGTGAGGCCATACCATGGCACCACGCCAGGCGTCATGTTTTCCGAGCATGTATTTAAATTTTTAATAATTTTTAACCCAGTAAACAACGCGTTTATGGTTTACTATTGCCACACATTTCCTTGAAATATATGTCCATTCCTTGTAAAAGGCATGAGAATGTAGTAAATAGCATGAGCATGGTTTTCCAGACCGTTCTTGTGCACCTTTTCATGGACCGATTGTTCAAATTTGAATTATGTGCATTAATGCCTAGAAAATGCAAATAATCCCCTAAATATGGTAAATGAGCTCGGAAAAATGTCAAATTTGAACACGTTGCATTTGAGGAGGTATGTTGATCGTTGGAAAAAAATTGAATCACAAACTAGGATGGAAATTTGGATTCCCCTTCAATCTTGGTGATTTCCCTCACAAAAACATGGAACTTCCTCGTTGATGGTTCGATTTATGAAGGGCGTATATGACGACATAAATCAAACCTTCTCGGCTTTTTACCAGGGCACGGTGAGCCTATACCATGGCACCATGCCATGTCTTTCAAGCATGTATTTCTTTTTCTGTAGTTGATAACCCGGTAAATGACATGTTTGTGGTTGACTATTGCCACACATTCCCTTGAAATCTCTACCCATTCCTTGTAAAAGGCTTGAGAATTTACTAAATGCCACGAGTATGGTTTTTCTAGACTGTTCTCGTGCACCTTTTCATGCATCGATTGTTCAAATTTGAATTATGTGGATTAATGCCTAGAAAATGCACATAATCCCCTAATATGGTAAATGAGTCCGAAAAATGTGAAATTTGAACACGTTGCATTAGAGGGCGTATGATGATTGTATAAAAAACTGAATGACAAGCTAGGAAGGAAATTTGGTTTCCCGGCCCCTTCATTCTTCCTGATTTCCCCCTTGAAACCATGAAATTTCCTCGGTGATGCTTCGGTGTATGAATGGTGTGCATGAAGACATAAGCCAAACATTTTCAAAATTTTACCAAGGCATGGTGAGGCCATACCATGGCACCATGCCAGGTGTCATGTTTTCCAAGCATGTATTTCATTTTTGTATAGTACCTAGTAAACGACGCATTTATGGTTGACTATTGCGACACATTTCCTTGAAATATCTGCCCATTCCTTGTAAAAGGCATGAGAATTTACTAAATAGCACAATCATGGTTTTCCAGACCGTTCTCGTGCACCTTTTCATGCACCGATTGTTTGAATTTGAATTATGTGCACTAATGCCTAGAAAATGCACATAATCCCCTAAATATTTTAAATGAACCCGGAAAAGTGCCAAATTTGAACACAGTGATTTGCAAGGTTTATGTTCATCATAGAAAAAAACTCATGGACAAAGGACAAGGGAAATTTGGATTCCCCTTCAATCTCGGTGATCTACTATCACACACGATTCATCTCTGTCGCCTCTGCGAACCGTGTGTGTTCACCCACACATGTGAAAGTAAAAAATAAAACCCTCACCCACTTCATCCCCACCCACTCACCGTGGACTCCTCCGCAACTCTGCACCTCATCAATTTCTATTGCGGCAGCCACCCTAACCTTGACGATTGTTGTTGGCGGGCGGAGGTTGCGCTCCAAACGACATGGGATTTCGCCCCTACCGCTTTCCGCCGCCTATCTGCATCGAAATTCTAGACTGTGGTCGATTGGGGTTTTCTGCGGGATTGGGCCGGGGATTTTTCTCATGGAGAAGGTAATCAACTTAGCAAAATATTCACTCATCTCTTATTAGAGTCCGTCCATCACTGTTAACCAACCGGCGGAAATCACCATGGATTCATTTTTGTTCTAGATGATTCGTGGGTGTTCATTCATGTGTCAACAATGCAAGCACAAATCGGGCAAGTGTGGCCACGGCCAGTAGGAAACGAAGTTCTATCTCACCATTCCAGATGACTTCAAGGAGCGCTCAGTATGTTCAGTCTCAACCTACCATGGTCTACATGGACTAAATTTGTGAACATATAACGTCTATTACTACATTTGGATAAAAGCTACAGCGCCACGTGCAGCCTAGATGTCGAAGCCAATTACCCCTCCCCCATATATTAGGCAAATATATGATGTATTGTTCATTCAGTTACTCTCATATTTGCATCAAATCTTTGTTACATTATCTATTTTTAATTATATATTTTTGTACTTTGCTTTCATCTACATATTGATCTGTTCTATCAGTTACTCCCATATTTGCATCCTGCTTTGTTATTTCAGTATACCTATTTTACGATCTTAATTTTCATTTCAAGCAGTACATCCCTTGCTTTGCAACAACAGGAGTAGAAGGAAATCTCGGGTTTTACTTTGTTGATGACTCCATGGATGTCATATTGACAACGCAACATGGATTTACAATAACGGTTAGCGTAACACTTGATAAAGATGGTCACTCCTATTTTGATGCGGACCTTTGGAGAAAAATGTCTAAGTGTTATGAACTGGAAGATGGCAATAAAATTCTAGTATGTGCACCACAGCATGGTCTAATTAACATGGATGTTTACTTTCCCAACGTCATCAGCTGATCAAAATCTAATCGAGGTTAGTGTCCTTTCAACTTTCTCCATGCTGGCATATTACTTAGGAAAATCGGGGTATTTGTTCTAACTAATTCATCACTATTTAAGCAACCAATTTTGATTTCATTTTCTGACTCCATTCATAGGCAGTAACAAATTCTATTTACCAATTTATGTGCACTATATATTCTTCTGCCATGTTCTGAATAAATAACACCTTTCCACCTTTTAAGCAGGATATGTTGGATGCATAGTGAACGATTTGTATGTTACTAAGCGTACCAAATTTCACTGGAAAGACTTCAAGCATGTCATAAACTTTGTTGATAATCTGAAAGAGATAGCACAACGTATGAACACTGGATTTTGGATGGGATTACTTATACCTATGGTGCACACATTGAACAAGACCAATTGTGTGCACAAAACGCTCGTAAAAAGTCTTATTTAAATGTTGATGCTCATAAACTATATATATCTTCAATGATATGTTACAATTGATTTTTATTCTACATTTTAACAGACAATAGACCCAAAGTGGTTGGACCCTTCCACAGACCCCGCGCAAGCGGGAGCTACATGCACTGGGGCTGCCCCTTTTTTATTTTAATAGAAATTGCCACTTAAAAGGTCGAATTACACTTGTGCCTGCTAATAATGCCAAAGTGATTGCAAGGTACTGCATTTACCATAGAAATGGAACCATTCAAATTAACAAGTTCTCGCTTGTCGTGGCAATGCATCCATATTGGAAAATTGGAGACACTGTACTACTCATGCTCTACCTAGGCACGGGAGGGCTCTTCCTTTTCATTGACGAGATGTCGAGTCATCGTGATCAAGCTGCTTCGAGTGGATAGTTGTGCATGTTGGCCCTCTGCCTCTTAAAATGTGCTAGTGGTTACTATGCTAAGTATGTAGATATGGACCATATGGTTGTTGGCCCTCTGCCTCTTAAAATGTGATAGTTGTTACTATTTAGATATGGACCATATGGTTGTCAAAACCGTGTTATGAAGATCCTCCTTTTGTCGAATAGTGTAACCACTATATAATGTTACTCAAATGTTGTTAGCCAAGTTCTTAAATTTTCAAGGAAAGTATAGTATCGTACACAGTCCATTGAGTTTAAGCGTGTTAACATAAGGAAACGTATGTGTAACTTACTAATCATCTCACACAAGTACTCGCAGATGCATCGTGTGCGATACACCTAGCCACCGCAAGCAACTAGTTGTAGTAACCATCTGTGTTGTAATTTCTCATCACAAACAGTTCATCCGAGTCGATTATTTGTCACGTATCACACACATCTTGTTTACACGAATCATTTGTGTTCTTTTGGCTCATCGGAAACAGTTCATCTATGTGAAATGTATGCCGCATATCACACACATCTTGTTAAGTTGAACCATTTATGTTTTCTTCCCTAATAGAAAACAGTTCGTCCTAGTGAACCATATGCCGTATATCACACACACCTTGATCTGGCTAACCATCTCTATTGCATTCCCTAATAGCACACAGTTCATCGGAACGAACTATATGTCGTATATCGCACACACATTGATATGGTTGCCCGTTTCTATTGTTCTGCCTCATCGCAAGCAGTTCTTCTGGATCAACCATATGCCCCGCATCGCACACGCAACTAAAATCTGAACCGTGTTTGATGTCTCCGCCATCGCAAACGTTTTGCATCTTTTTTGACGGTTTTTACATCCCCGCTTGTGATTAATCAATCGCACACAGTTTTGTCAAAGGGTCTCTCATCGTAGTGTCACGTTAGCAGCATCCTGCAGTAGTGGAATCTCATAAGTACCGTGTGAGTGTTAGCAATTATGAAAGATTAAATTATGGTTGAGTATGTGAACTTGGTACATAAAAGATCTTACATTGACTCTTTCCGATGTTATGATAATATGCAATTGCCTCAATGACAGAGATCATAGTTTGTTAGTTTTTAATAAAGTTTTTGATTCATACTTTACCTTGTGAACAAGTTATCACTTTAGCATAAGAAGTATATGATAATATATCGTTGTTCTAAAGATGATCATGATGCCTTCATGTCTGTATTTTATTTTCTTGACACCTCTATCTCAAAACATGTGGACACGATTATCGATTTCGGCTTTCACTTGAGGACAACCGAGGTCTAAGCTCGGGGCAGTTGATACGTCCATTTTGCATCATGCTTTTATGTTAATATTTATTGCATTATGGGTTGTTATTTCACATAATGGTACAATACTTATGCCTTTCCTCTCTTTTTCTACAAGATTTATATGAAGAGGGAGAATGTCGACAGCTGGAATTCTGGACCAGAGGGGAGCAAATCTGAGATACCTATTCTTCACAGTTCCAAATGTCCTGAAACTATATGGAGAATTGTTTTGGAATATATAAAAAATATTGGGCGAAGAAACAACAGAAGGGGACCCACCAGGAGGCCGCAAGCCTTGGGGGCGTGCCCTACCCCCCAGGGCTTGTGGGCCCCCTGGCCATCATCTGGTGCCCATCTTTTTCTATATGGAGGATTTTGTCCTAGAAAAAATCAGAAGGAAGCTTTCGGGATGAAGCACCGCCGTCTCAAGGCAGAACCTGGACATAAGCAATCTAGGGCTCCGGTGGAGCTATTCTGCCAGGAGGGGGGAATCAAAGCCATCGTCATCACTAATGATCCTCTCATCGAGGGAGGGTCAATCTTCATCAACATCTTCACCAGCACCATCTCCTCTCAAACCCTAGTTCATCTCTTCTATTCACTCTTGGTCCCAAAACCTCAGATTGGTACCCGTGGGTTGCTAGTAGTGTTGATTATTGATTGTAGTTGATGCTAGTTGGTTTATTTTGTGGAAGATCATATGTTCAAGTCCTTAATGATACTTATTACCACTCTGATCTTCAATATGAACATGCTTTGTGAGTAGTTACATTTATTCCTGAGGACATGGGAGAAGTCTTGTTATAAGTAATCATGTGAATTTGGTATTCGTTCGATATTTTGGTGAAATGTATGTTGTCTTTCCTCTAGTGGTGTTATGTGAATGTCACACCCTAGCTAGTCATGCATTAGAGTGTTGCATCATGTTTACTCTTTCATCAGAAACTTGAAATGGGGATTTGTGAAACCCTCAGCATCATTTTGAAAATGACCCAAATAAAAAATTTCTCCAAAAGGGTCCAAGAAAATGCTCATGTTGCTCTCTGAAAATATTGGACAGAGATAAAAATCAAACCAATATTTTTAAGAGCTCATAGGTATTTATTTTGGGCATTTGGAATTAATGCATAACTAATTGCATTGGAAATATATTAGTTATATATATTAATATATGTCCAAAAATTATGCCACTTGTTGGGGAGCTCTGGAATAATATATCTAGCTCCTACAAAAATTGGCATAAGGTAATAAAATGATTTAATATTTTATTTAAATCAAAACAAGTGACAGAAATTAGCAAACAAAAATAAATAAAGAAGGAGAAGCTTACCTGGGGCTCCTCCCTGTGCAGCCCAGCAGTAGCTGGCCGGCCCAGCCAGCAGGCGGCCCAGCCCGCCTCCTCCTCTGTCGTCTTCGTCCTCGACAGAGGGAGGGGAGCGTGCCCGGCGCGCGCGCGCCACCGCGCCACGCCACCAGCTCGCCTGCCTGCCTGCCTCTCCCCTCCTCGTCTGGATGCCCTGGAACGACGCCACGCCCCCCCGTACTCTCTCACTCTCCCCCGGTTCTTCCTCTCCTCTCCCTCGCTCTCTCTCTCCCGTGTCCGAACGCACCCATCGCCGCCGTTCGCCATAGCCGCCGCCACCGGCCTCCCCTCGCCTTCCCGACTCGCGCAGGAGCTCCGCCCCCTCGCCCTGAAGCTCTCCGTCAAGCCACAAGACGCCGGACGCCCTGTGGAGCCGCCGTCGCCATCATCTTCCTCCTCGGGCTCCGACCACCATCGCCGTCGATTCGCCGTCTCCAGTGCGTCCCCGAGCCCGCTTCGACGCCCGCTGCAACCGCGGTGAGCTCCGCCACCGTTTCCCTCTCTTCTCCCCCTCGTTCCCGCGCCGTAACTCCGTTTCCCACCACGGCCGAACCTCCGCCGTCGCCGAGCTCGCCGTCGACGCAGCTCCGGTGACCATTTGGTCACCCCGGCGAGTCCAACAAGTCCGTAAGGCCCCGTAGAGCATCCCTAGCGCCTTGCTTCGCTCGCCTTCAAGCTCCAACCACGTTTCCGTGCACGACCGAACCCCGGCGGCCGCAGCCGAGCTCGCCACCGTCGACTCCGGCCACCCCAGGCCCAGCCACGGCCACCGCCCGACGCGCCATCGAGCTAGCTTTCCAACGCACCTAGCCGCACGCCGTTTGGAGCACCACAGAGGAAACCCGGGGCACATGTACGCCGCGGACCTCGCCGGCGACTAACCGCCGGCGGGTTTGACTTGTTCGACCTGGGGTTTGACCCCCCCCAGAGTCACTGACGCGTGGGCCCCGTCGGCCAGGTGGTTAGCTTAGTGCTAATCACTGTTAATTAACCCCCCTGACACTGACCAGTGGGCCCCAGCGCCACTAACTCTTAATTAGGATTAAACTAACCTCTGTTAAACCCCCCTGTCACTGACGTGTGGACCCCACACGTCAGGTTTGACCCCAGCCAGCCGCAGTTGACCGCTGACGTCGTGCTGACGTCATGCTGGCGCAATATATATATTTCTGGATTTAAATTAAATCAGGAAATTCCAGAATATAATTTAAACTTCAAAATTCATAACTTTTATTCTGTAACTCCAAATCAGACAAATTATATATGAAAAATGATCAGAAAAATCCAATCTATCCATCTGTACTATTTTCATGCATGACTAAACAAGTTAACTTGATGTTTAATGCAGAACAAGGAAAAGCACTTTAAAAGGCCATGCTTGAGTTTGAAATTTGAATCTTTGATTCAAATTTGTTCAAACCCTTCTGGTTTTAGTTGCATTAGCCCAACACACTCATATTGCCATGTTTCATGCATGCATCATATTGTTGCACATTGTTTGGTGATGGTTGTGTATCGGTGTCCTTTGCGACAGGTTCTGCCTCCGAGGAGTACCGTGATTACCCTAACGAAGAACCGTATCAGTGCATCGAACCATCAGGCAAGCAACCAACCATTTGATCATATCGATACAATCCCATGTTCTCGCTCCTGCTCTCTTTTACTGCATTAAGACAACACGATTCAAACTGCTGTGTGCTACGGTAGTTGAACCCATTTCCTCTGCATGACCTGTCATTGCCACAGTAACTAGATGAAACCCACTAGCATGTGTAGGAGTTGATTGAGCCATATGTATGTGTTGTTCCTACCTTGCTATGCCTGCTATGCTTAGAGTCGTGTCAGGTCTGGTTCATCGGGGTGATGGGCTAGAGTGAAATGATTATGTCGGTAATGAGAGTGGTGTGGTGAACACGATTTGGTAAAGGTATCGATGAGAGGCCATGTAGGAGTACATGGTGGGTTGTTTCATTGAAGCCGACCTTAAGCACTGAGATCTGTATGCGTGATTTAAGATACAGCTACTACCATGCATTGGGCCCTGAAATATGACCCCGCTCGACTTCTTACTCACCCTAGCTCTCTGTCCAGGAGTTGCAAGTAGTTTCTGGTGTTTGTAGCCTACTGGAGGCCGTGGACAGCGCTGACCGTAGGGGTGGGCTGTGATGCGGTAGGTACGTGGCCGGGTGTACCGAATACCCGTTAGGTATCTCGGGAACCCTGTTCACATCGTTCGGGGCCGTATGGGAAACCCCGGCCGGACTCCCTGCGGATGGAACCTGAATAGGCGATAAACCTGGACTAGAGGCTTAAGTGTTTAGGTAGGTCGTGGTCTACACCCACGTCGGCTTTCGCTTGAAGTCTGCCGAGCACATGTCGTGTGCAGACGCTAAGTGGTGGAAACATGTATGAAGAAGTACACCCCTGCAGGGTTAACATGATCTATTCGAATAGCCGCGTCCGCGGTAAAGGACTACTTGGTTGCCTATACAGTTCATAGACAAGTAAATGGAAACTGTTAAAAGCCTCAAGAAAAGTGTGAGTGCCGAGGATGGCTCTTCCGTAGGAAGACGGAGGTGGATCCTCGGTAGTGTATTGAAGTGGTGAGTAGTGGACTCGTGTGCGGAAAACCATTTCAAGTTGAAGTATCCTAGGATAGTCTAGCCAAGAGTCAAAGCTGGCTTGCTGCAATAACTCCACCAACCCTTCTTGATAATATGCATGTATGTAGGATCTGATGTAAGTCTTGCTGAGTACCTTTGTACTCATGTTGCTATAATCTACATTTTCTACAGAAGACGCTGCAACCCCTTCTGATGGGTTCTATGTAGACGTTGACATCAACGAGTAGGCTAAAGACCCAGGTGGTGACCCTGAGCTTGTGAAGGACCACGTAGTATAGCTAGGCTTTCCAAGCCTCTTTTATTTTACTAGTTGTCTGTACTCAGACAAGTTACTTCCGCTGCTGGTTTGTATGACTGTATGACTTGTATGTTGGGTCGTGAGACCCGTACCTTTGTGTATGTTATGTACGGCTCACTGAGCCCTAAATAAAGTACTTGTGTCATAGAGTCATGTTGTGATGCTTCGTTGTATTTGCACATATCGAGCATATTGTGTGTATGATTGAAATGCTTGGTATGTGTGGGATCTGACTATCTAGTTGTTTATCTTTAGTAGCCTCTCTTACCGGGAAATGTCTCCTAGTGTTACCGCTGAGCCATGGTAGCTTGCTACTGCTCTGGAACACTTAGGCTGGCCGACATGTGTCCTTCTTCGTTCCTGTGTCTGTCCCTTCGGGGAAATGTCACGCATTGAGTACCGGAGTCCTGTTAGCCCGCTACAGCCCGGTTTACCGGAGTCCTGCTAGCCCAGTGCTACAGCCCGGACCCACTTGCTGATGACCGACACGTTCGAAGCTGGGTCATGGATGCCTGTCCCTGTAAGTCTGTGCCACTTTGGGTTTACGACTAGTCATGTCAGCCCGGGCTCCTTATCATATGGATGCTAGCGACACTATCATATACGTGAGGCAAAAGGCGCAAACGGTCCCGGGCAAAGGTAAGGCGACACCCGTGGGGATACCGTGCGTGAGGCCGCAAAGTGATATGAGGTGTTACCGGCTAGATCAATGTGACATCGAGTCGGGGTCCTGACAGCGTTGGCATCAGAGCCGGACTGCCTGTAGGTTCTCCAAGCCGAACTGGTCGATGTTGAGTCTAGAAATTCTTTACTTATATGTAGGGGAATTGTTTGTGGGTTGGAACGTAAGGCTCTTTTACTCCTTCATCTTATGACATTCTGATCTGAGTCAGTCTATTCTTCCACCGGGGGTTAAGGAATTAGGATCTATTCTCTCTATCAGGATCACGTGTTACTAATCAGTAGTACCTTATAAGTTTGATGGATACAAGCCTAGTTCAGTTCTTCTACTATGTTATGTTGTTAGGATGGTCTCAGAACTTTGATATGATGATGTTGAGTGTGTATGAAATCCTTTGTCAAATGTCTCAAAATCCTTCTTGAGCATTTACAGCTGTTATGCTGCCGAAATTTTGCTAGAAATTCTAATGCCTTTGCATTATGATTGTGCTTTCAGATGGCCACTCGCGACCTCAATCAAGTGGTTCGCCTGACTCGATGCCTAGATGTACTCGGCCATACCGCCATGTTGGTCAGGGTAATGAGTGAGGCTGGATACCGCTGGTATCCTGAGTACACGGTCGAAGAGCAATTTCGGGACTTCAATCAAAGCCAGTATCTCTGCACTGTCAGGATATTTCCATCTTATCCTGGATCCACCAAGCCCCTTCACTGCTCCTATGGACTCGGGGTTACTATTGAGATGGCTGTGCAGGACGCCGCCTACTCTATGATGACCATCATGCGAGTCAGGTCTGGTCTATTTCGGGACTCTGATTTCCGGTATATGCCAGGATCACTTCCGGGAGCACAAGGTATCTCCAGGCTAGCTATGCTGACCCCACCCAGGAGGATTCACGGACTCGCACCACTGCTGAGATGCTCGAGGATAAGGACCGTGAAAATCGGGCCTTGAGGTTAGAGCTCTTCAATACCCGTGCTGACCACTGGGCCACATTGACTCGGTTCGCACCGGCGGTGCAAGCTGGATATTCGGATATGCGCGATCTCTATCCTGTGAGATCTGCTCTGCCAGACGTGATGGGTTGGCGTGATGTAGGAGGCATCACCCCACCTCGCGGTCCCCGCAGGCCACCGTCTGTTGGTCCAAGACCTCATCCTAGCCCCTATGGTCCACAAGCTCCGCGAGATCGTCTGTTTCCGGATGATCATGTTGAGCTTCCAGGCTATGGAGGTGACTTCTACGAGGACTACTACGGATCGGTCTGAGTTAGTGGTAGTATCACTAGTTCGCACTAGCTGTGTCGTCTATCGTCCCGCGTGACTCGTGGGATATGACCTAGTTTGTACTCTTTCCGGAGGTGTAGAAAAACAATGTATAGGAGCTTGGGATGCCTCCGATGAGAAGTAATCCTCTTTTCACCGTAATAGTATTTTGTTTGGTCTTGTACTAAACCCTGTATGGTGTGTATGACGATGGAATAAAGAAGCAGTTTCTGTATTTACCATGTCATACGGATGATCATCTTGCATTTCGAGTTATTCCTTACATTTTATATCCTATGTCGGAATTTTATCATCCTGACTAAATCATTGTCTTGTTTACCTAGGATGGTCAACACGCGCACTAACCCTGCTCCTCAAGAGCAGGCCAAAGGCAGTGAAGTTAGGGATGCAAATCTGCCTCATCCTCCTTCCCTAGCCGAGGTTATGATGGAAGCTGAGAGAAACAAGCGGGAGACCAACCGTTTGTTGGAGCGTATTGAACAGAACACGACACACCATCAGAGGACTAACATGGTGTCACTCAGTGATTTTATCAAATTACATCCACCCACGTTCCACCACTCCGTCGAGCCTCTCGACGCTGATGACTGGCTTCGCAGTATCTCTCACAAACTGCGTTCTGCGCTGGTAGCGGAGGCTGACAAGGTCACCTTTGCTGCATATCATCTTGAAGGCCCCGCCAGTCTATGGTGGGAGAATTATGGAGCTATGCGCCCAGCGGGCCATGTCACTACTTGGGCTGAATTCAGCGAGGCTTTCCGTGAACATCACATTCCGGAGGGTCTCATGGACCGTAAACGTGAGGAATTTTGCAGTTTCACTCAGGGCCGACTTTCTGTGGATGCTTACAGCAGGGAGTTTGGTAACCTCGCACGATATGCAACTGAGGAAGTGTCTACTGATGCCAAGAAGCAAGCAAGGTTCCGTAAGGGACTTAGTCCTGAGCTTCGCCGTGACCTCCGTCTGCATGAGTGCACATCTTTTCAGAAACTTGTCAACAAAGCCATCAGTGCTGAAACTGGTCAGACTGACTATGATGCAACACGCAAGCATGGCCGTGACATGGGTTCCTCATCCGGTGCTGGTCCTCAGAAGCGCCGCGTGTGGGTGCCCAACACCGCCCTGCCACCCAGGTTCACACCGAGGCCATCTTTCCAGGCGCCTCGCCCTGTTCAACAGTCTGCACCGGCCAAGCCCTATGGGGGTCCAACCAACAATGCTCCTCCACGTACCAGTTCCGTGACTTGTTTCAAGTGTGGGGAATCTGGCCACTATATGGGTGAGTGTCCCCAGACCAACCCCAACCAGTCTGCTAAAGCTGTTGGCCGTGGCAAGCCGACAGGGAAAGTGTTCCACGCCAAGCCGGTCACCGCCTCACGTGGCCATGTCAATTGTATCTCTGCCGAAGAAGCTCAAGAGGATCCCAACGTCGTTCTCAGTACGCTTCTTGTTAATTGCCACCCGGCATCTGTTCTTTTCGATACAGGAGCCTCCCATTCATTTATATCTGAAAACTATGCTCGTTTGCATAACACCGCATTCTGTGACATGCCATCCACTATGGAAATTTCTACTCCTGGTTCTAGATGGCAGACCTCTAGGGTAAGTTATGGAAATGAAATCCAAGTCGACAGACTTGTTTTCCTTGCATCGTTGATAGCCCTTAAATTTTCAGATATTAATATCATTTTGGGTATGGACTGGATGTCAGCTCATCATGCCAAAATTGATTGCTTCTCTAGGACTGTTCAACTCACTCACCCTTCGGGCAAGATAGTCAATGTCTTAACCCGACTAGCCAAGCGACAATTATATTCTCTTAACGCCAGCCCTTTGCCAGACCTTGAGGACGTTTCGGTAGTCCGTGACTTCCTGGATGTCTTCCCAGAGGAATTGCCAGGTGTTCCACCTGACAGGGATGTTGAGTTCGTAATAGACCTCATTCCAGGAACCGTTCCGATTGCTAGAAGACCTTATAAGATGGCACCACTAGAACTAGCCGAGCTTAAGAAACAACTCGATGAGTCCTTGAAAAAGGGTTTCATCCGCCCTAGTTCATCTCCGTGGGCTTGCCCCGTCCTATTCGTCAAGAAGAAGGATGGTACGGACCGGATGGTTGTAGATTACCGACCTGTCAATTTGGTCACAATCAAGAACAAATATCCGCTTCCCAGGATCAACGACCTGTATGATCAGCTCGCTGGATCCTCAGTCTTCTCCAAGATGGATTTGAGGTTGGGCTACCATCAAATCAAAATCAGAAACGGGGACATTCCTAAAACGGCCTTTGTTACTCGTTATGGCCAATACGAGTACACCGTCATGTCCTTCGGTTTAACCAACGCTCCAGCCACTTTTTCTCGGTTAATGAACTCAATCTTCATGGAGTATTTGGATAAATTCGTCGTAGTTTATCTCGATGATATACTCATCTACTCCAAGAACGAGGAAGAACATGCCGAACATCTAAGGCTAGTGTTGAAGAAACTTCGAGAGCATCGCCTTTATGCCAAATTTTCTAAATGTGAATTCTGGTTGTCGGAAGTGACCTATCTGGGTCATGTAATATCTGGTAAAGGTATTGCTGTTAACCCTGAGCGAGTTCAAGCCGTCCTTAATTGGACTCCACCTGAATCGGTCAAGCAAGTTCGGAGTTTTCTGGGCTTAGCGAGCTATTGTCGTCGCTTTGTCGAGAACTTCTCCAAGGTTGCTAAACCTCTAACCGAACTCCTCAAGAAAGATAAGAAGTTCGAATGGACTCCACAATGTGAGCACAGCTTTCAGGAACTGAAAAGACGCCTGACCTCTGCTCCCGTACTGGTACCGCCAGACTTCTCCAAGGACTTTGTTATCTACTGCGACGCCTCGCGACAAGGACTAGGTTGCATTCTCATGCAAGATCGACACGTAATTGCCTACGCTTCACGGCAATTGCACCCACATGAGGAGAATTATCCTACTCATGATCTAGAGCTTGTAGCCGTAGTCTATGCACTCAAGACCTGGCGACATTACCTCCTCGGTAACCGTTGCGAAATATTCACTGATCACCAAAGTCTGAAGTACATTTTCACCCAACCAGATCTGAATCTCAGGCAAAGACGTTGGGTTGAGTTGATCACAGACTTCGACTTAGGAATACCTTACACCCCAGGGAAAGCCAACGTCATGGCTGATGTGCTAAGTCATAAATCTTATTGTAACAACCTGATGTTACAACAAAGTCAACCGCTTCTCCATGAGGAATTTCGGAAGCTTAACCTTCACATTGTTCCTCAAGGTTTTCTTTCCACCTTGGTGGCAAAACCTACCCTTACGGATCAGATTATCAAAGCACAGAAGGTAGATCCGGGAATTTCCCGCATCAAGAGAAACATCCAGAAAGGAATTGCGAATTGCTTCTCCATTAATGATCAAGGGGTCGTATACTTCGGGAATCGACTAGTGGTTCCCAAAGTGCGAAACCTGAGGCGATTGATCCTTAAGGAAGCTCATGAATCTCCTCTCTCCATTCATCCCGGTAGTACTAAGATGTATCAGGACCTACGCCAGAGGTTCTGGTGGACTAGGATGAAGAGAGAAATTGCTCAGTATATTGCTAATTGCGACGTCTGTCGCCGTGTAAAAGCAGAGCATCAACGGCCTGCTGGCACCCTTCAACCCTTAGCTATTCCTGAATGGAAATGGGATAAAATTGGTATGGATTTCATTACCGGTTTTCCCAGGACCAAGAGAGGGAATAATGCTATCTTCGTCATTGTCGATCGTCTTTCCAAAGTAGCCCATTTCCTACCTGTTCGTGAGAGTATAACCGCTAGTCAGCTGGCAGACTTATACATCTCCCGTATAGTGTCTCTCCATGGTGTTCCTTTGGAAATTAACTTGGATCGAGGAAGTCTTTTCACCTCTCGATTTTGGGAAAGCTTCCAAAATGCTATGGGGACCCGTCTCTCCTTTAGCACTGCCTTCCACCCTCAGTCGAGTGGTCAAGTGGAACGCGTCAACCAGATTCTAGAAGACATGCTTCGAGCCTCTGTTATCTCATTCGGAATGGACTGGGAGAAGTGCCTTCCATTTGCCGAATTCGCTTACAACAACAGCTATCAATCTAGCTTGGGTAAAGCCCCTTTTGAAGTTCTCTATGGACGACGGTGTCGAACACCCCTTAACTGGTCAGAGACCGGGGAAAGACAATTCTTTGGCCCGAATATGATTCAGGAAGCAGAAGAACAAGTTCGTATCGTTCGTGAAAAGTTGAAAACAGCCCAATCTCGTCAAAAGAGTCAATATGACCGAAAACATAAGGCTATGACTTTCGAGGTTGACGAGAAGGCTTATCTTCGGGTCACCCCTCTGAAGGGAACCCATCGTTTCGGTATCAAAGGCAAATTGGCTCCTCGTTACATTGGACCTTTTCACATTCTCGCCAAACGAGGAGAAGTTGCCTACCAGTTGGAACTACCTCCGCACCTCTCCAGAGTCCACGATGTCTTCCACGTTTCTCAACTCAGGCGTTGCTTCTCGGATCCTATCCGTGGAGTGGACCACGAAACGCTTGATCTCCAAGATAATCTTACATATCGAGAGTACCCCATTCGTATCCTCGATCAGGCCGAACGTACCACCCGACGTCATAATATCAAGTTTCTCAAAGTACAATGGTCGCACCATTCTGAGGATGAAGCAACTTGGGAAAGGGAGGATCGTCTTCGACTCGAGTATCCCGCCTTCTTCCCGGAGGAACCCAAATCTCTGGACGAGATTCTTTTGAGTGGGGGTGAGTTGTCACACCCTAGCTAGTCATGCATTAGAATGTTGCATCATGTTTACTCTTTCATCAGAAACTTGAAATGGGGATTTGTGAAACCCTCAGCATCATTTTGAAAATGACCCAAATAAAAATTTTCTCCAAAAGGGTCCAAGAAAATGCTCATGTTGCTCTCTGAAAATATTGGACAGAGATAAAAATCAAACCAATATTTTTAAGAGCTCATAGGTATTTATTTTGGGCATTTGGAATTAATGCATAACTAATTGCATTGGAAATATATTAGTTATATATATTAATATATGTCCAAAAATTATGCCACCTGTTGGGGAGCTCTGGAATGATATATCTAGCTCCTGCAAAAATTGGCATAAGGTAATAAAATGATTTAATATTTTATTTAAATCAAAACAAATGACAGAAATTAGAAAACAAAAATAAATAAAGAAGGAGAAGCTTACCTGGGGCTCCTCCCTGTGCAGCCCAGCAGTAGCTGGCCGGCCCAGCCAGCAGGCGGCCCAGCCCGCCTCCTCCTCTGTCGTCTTCGTCCTCGACAGAGGGAGGGGAGCGTGCCCGGCGCGCGCGCGCGCCACCGCGCCACGCCACCAGCTCGCCTGCCTGCCTGCCTCTCCCCTCCTCGTCTGGATGCCCTGGAACGACGCCACGCCCCCCCGTACTCTCTCACTCTCCCCCGGTTCTTCCTCTCCTCTCCCTCGCTCTCTCTCTCCCGTGTCCGAACGCACCCATCGCCGCCGTTCGCCATAGCCGCCGCCACCGGCCTCCCCTCGCCTTCCCGACTCGCGCAGGAGCTCCGCCCCCTCGCCCTGAAGCTCTCCGTCAAGCCACAAGACGCCGGACGCCCTGTGGAGCCGCCGTCACCATCGTCTTCCTCCTCGGGCTCCGACCACCATCGCCGTCGATTCGCCGTCTCCAGTGCGTCCCCGAGCCCGCTTCGACGCCCGCTGCAACCGCGGTGAGCTCCGCCACCGTTTCCCTCTCTTCTCCCCCTCGTTCCCGCGCCGTAACTCCGTTTCCCACCACGGCCGAACCTCCGCCATCGCCGAGCTCGCCGTCGACGCAGCTCCGGTGACCATTTGGTCACCCCGGCGAGTCCAACAAGTCCGTAAGGCCCCGTAGAGCATCCCTAGCGCCTTGCTTCGCTCGCCTTCGAGCTCCAACCACGTTTCCGTGCATGACCGAACCCCGGCGGCCGCAGCCGAGCTCGCCGCCGTCGACTCCGGCCACCCCAGGCCCAGCCACGGCCACCGCCCGACGCGCCATCGAGCTAGCTTTCCAACGCACCTAGCCGCACGCCGTTTGGAGCACCACAGAGGAAACCCGGGGCACATGTACGCCGCGGACCTCGCCGGCGACTAACCGCCGGCGGGTTTGACTTGTTCGACCTGGGGTTTGACCCGCCCCCCCCAGAGTCACTGACGCGTGGGCCCCGTCGGCCAGGTGGTTAGCTTAGTGCTAATCACTGTTAATTAACCCCCCTGACACTGACCAGTGGGCCCCAGCGCCACTAACTCTTAATTAGGATTAAACTAACCTCTGTTAAACCCCCCTGTCACTGACGTGTGGACCCCACACGTCAGGTTTGACCCCAGCCAGCCGCAGTTGACCGCTGACGTCGTGCTGACGTCATGCTGACGCAATATATATATTTCTGGATTTAAATTAAATCAGGAAATTCCAGAATATAATTTAAACTTCAAAAATTCATAACTTTTATTCTGTAACTCCAAATCAGACAAATTATATATGAAAAATGATCAGAAAAATCCAATCTATCCATCTGTACTATTTTCATGCATGACTAAACAAGTTAACTTGATGTTTAATGCAGAACAAGGAAAAGCACTTTAAAAGGCCATGTTTGAGTTTGAAATTTGAATCTTTGATTCAAATTGGTTCAAACCCTTCTGGTCTTAGTTGCATTAGCCCAACACACTCATATTGCCATGTTTCATGCATGCATCATATTGTTGCACATTGTTTGGTGATGGTTGTGTATCGGTGTCCTTTGCGACAGGTTCTGCCTCCGAGGAGTACCGTGATTACCCTAACGAAGAACCGTATCAGTGCATCGAACCATCAGGCAAGCAACCAACCATTTGATCATATCGATACAATCCCATGTTCTCGCTCCTACTCTCTTTTACTGCATTAAGACAACGCGATTCAAACTGCTGTGTGCTACGGTAGTTGAACCCATTTCCTCTACATAACCTGTCATTGCCACAGTAACTAGATGAAACCCACTAGCATGTGTAGGAGTTGATTGAGCCATATGTATGTGTTGTTCCTACCTTGCTATGCCTGCTATGCTTAGAGTCGGGTCAGGTCTGGTTCATCTGGGTGATGGGCTAGAGTGAAATGATTATGTCGGTAATGAGAGTGGTGTGGTGAACACGATTTGGTAAAGGTATCAATGAGAGGCCATGTAGGAGTACATGGTGGGTTGTTTCATTGAAGCCGACCTTAAGCACTGAGATCTGTATGTGTGATTTAAGAATCAGCTACTACCATGCATTGGGCCCGAAACCAATGGACCCTCTCGGCTTCTTATTCACCCTAGTTCTCCGTCCAGGAGTTGCAAGTAGTTTCTGGTGTTTGTAGCCTACTGGAGGCCGTGGACAGCGCTGACCGTAGGGGTGGGCTGTGATGCGGTAGGTACGTGGCCGGGTGTACCGAATACCCGTTAGGTATCTCGGGAACCCTGTTCACATCGTTCGGGGCCGTATGGGAAACCTCGGCCGGACTCCCTGCGGATGGAACCTGAATAGGCGATAAACCTGGACTGGAGGCTTAGGTGATTAGGTAGGTCGTGGCCGACACCCACGTTGGGCTTCCGCTTGAAGGTTGCCGAGTACATGTCGTGTAAACGACGGTAAGTGGTGAGAGCGTGTATGCAGAAGTACACCCCTGCAGGGTTAACATGATCTATTCGAATAGCCGCATCCGCGGTAAAGGACTACTTGGTTGCCTATACAGTTCATAGACAAGTAAATGGAAACTATTAAAAGCCTCAAGATAAGTGTGAGTGCCGAGGATGGCTCTTCTGTAGGAAGACGGAGGCGGATCCTCGGTAGTGTATTGAAGTGGTGGGTAGTGGACTCGTGTGCGCAAAACCATTTCAAGTTGGAGTATCGTAGGATAGTCTAGCCAACAGTCAAAGCTGGCTTGCTGCAATAACTCCACCAACCCTTCTTGACAATGTGCATGTATGTAGGATCTGATGTAAGTCTTGCTGAGTACCTTTGTACTCATGTTGCTGTACTTTACATTTTTTAGAAGACGCTGCAACCCCTTCTGATGGGTTCTACGTAGACGTTGACATCAACGAGTAGGCTAAAGGCCCAGGTGGTGATCCTGAGCTTATGAAGGACCACGTAGTATAGTTAGGCTTTCCAAGCCTCTTTTATTTTACTAGTTGTCTGTACTCAGACAAGTTACTTCCGCTGCTGGTTTGTATGACTGTATGACTTGAATGTTGGGTCGTGAGGCCCGTTCCTTTGTGTATGTTATGTATGGCTCCCTGAGACTTAAATAAAGTACTTGTGTCGTAGAGTCATGTTGTGATGCTTCGTTGTATTTGCACATATCGAGCATATTGTGTGTATGATTGAAATGCTTGGTATGTGTGGGATCTGACTATCTAGTTGTTTATCTTTAGTAGCCTCTCTTACCGGGAAATGTCTCCTAGTGTTACCGCTGAGCCATGGTAGCTTGCTACTGCTCTGGAACACTTAGGCTGGCCGGCATGTGTCCTTCTTCGTTCCTGTGTCTGTCCCTTCGGGGAAATGTCACGCATTGAGTACCGGAGTCCTGTTAGCCCGCTACAGCCCGGTTTACCGGAGTCCTGCTAGCCCAGTGCTACAGCCCAGACCCACTTGCTGATGACCGACATGTTCGAAGCTGGGTCATGGATGCCTGTCCCTGTAAGTCTGTGCCACTTTGGGTTTACGACTAGTCATGTCAGCCCGGGCTCCTTATCATATGGATGCTAGCGACACTATCATATACGTGAGCCAAAAGGCACAAACGGTCCCGAGCAAAGGTAAGGCGACACCCATGGGGATACCGTGCGTGAGGCCGCAAAGTGATATGAGGTGTTACCGGCTAGATCAATGTGACATCGAGTCGGGGTCCTGACAGTGAACGTCAACTACATGACACTTCACCATGATTTAGGCCTAGGGGAAGGCATTGGGAAGTAATAAGTAGAAGATGGGTTGCTAGAGTGACAGAAGCTTAAACCCTAGTTTATCCATTGCTTCGTAAGGGGCTGATATGGATCCACATGTTTGAAGCTATGGTTAGATTTATATTAACTCGTCTTTCTTAGTTGCGGATGCTTGCGAGAGGGATTAATCATAAGTGGGAGAGGATTGTCCAAGTACGGACAACACCCAAGCACCGATCCACCCACATATCAAATTATCAAAGTAGCGAACGCGAATCGTAAGAGCATGATGAAAACTAGCTTGACAATAATTCCCATGTGTACTCGGGAGTAGTTTGCTTTATATAAGAGATCGTCTAGGCTTATACTTTGCTACAAAAAGGATTGGACCACCTTGCTCCACCTTTTCTACACTTGTTACTTCTTACCCTATACGAATTATCTGATCACAAAACTATTTGTTACTGATAATTTCAGTGCATGTAGAAAAAACCTTGCTGAAAACTGCTTGTCATTTCCTTCTGCTCCTCGTTGGGTTCGACACTCTTACTAATCGAAAGGACTAAGATTGATCCCCTATACTTCTGGGTCATCAGTGACAACTCAAGAGACACTCTATATGATAAACATGGTGCTACTCTGAAGCACAAGTGTTGAAAAGGATAGTAACATTGCTGCTTCTCTCCTTCTCTCTCATTTGTGGGCTCTTTTGGCCTCCTTTTTTCCGGATACTCATCCCGACTTCTGGGAGAATCATAGTCTCCATCATCCTTTCCTCACTGGGACAAGGCTCTAATAATGATGATCGTCACACTTTTTTACTTACAACTTGATAAAACTATAGATATGACTATACGAATGCCTCTAGCAGTGAACCAGGACATGCAATGATTCTACATAACATGTATAATAATGATGAATGGTGGCTGTGCCACAAACATCATGTTAGCTCTATGATCATGCAAAGCCATATGACAATGAACGCATATGTCGTGAAAATGGAACGGTGGAAGTTGCATGGCAATATATCTCAGAATGGCTATGGAAATGCCATAATAGGTAGGTATGGTGGCTATTTTGAGGAAGATATAAGGAGGCTTATGTGTGATAGAGCATATCATACCATGGGGTTTGGATGCACCGACGAAGTTTGCACCAACTCTTAAGGCGAGAAAGGGGAATGCACGGTGCCGAAGAGGCTATCAAATTGCGGAAAGGTAAGAGTGCATATAATCCATCGACTCACATTAGTCATAAAGAACTCACATACTTATTGTGAAAGTCTATTAGCCCTCTAAGAAAGGGCTACTCGCATGCCCCTAGGAGGTAGATTTGTAGGAAAAGACCACCGCTCGTGCTTAACTGCCACTCATAAGGTAGTCACACAATAATAAATCATGCTCCAACTTCATCGCAGAACTAGAGGCTATACATGCATGCTTCGGGAATCACAAACCTTAACATCAATATTTTTACTAAACCACAATCATCCACTAGTACCCCCACATATTACCATCTTAATGTCGCATAACTATTGTAGGGAATCAAACATATCATATTCAATGATCTACATGAATGTTTTTATTATATCTCCCTTGAATCCCTATCCTTTATGGACTAGTCTTATAACCCATGCAAAATGCCATTACTATTTATTAAACGATCAAAAAGATTTAAGTGAAGCATGAGAGTGCAACTATTTCCATAAAATATAACCACCGGCATGATCTAAAAGATATAAGTGACGCACATAGAGTATGTTCGCGTTCTGGGATCAGGGGTACCCAGGCCCGCCCACCTGCGGCCCAGCACATGGCTTCCTTGAAGGCCCGACGCGACCCAGCTACAAGACCTCATAGATAAGACCATCACGAGGGCCCCAGCCTCACGAGGAGAATGACACCAAGACCTCATGAGGAGCAGCTTCCTGAGCCTGCCTCCCGAGGAGCGGAGATCTCTATGCAAGTACCTCACCTCGCGAGGCACGCAATGACGTGAGCCATGATGACCAAGGCCAGGCGGGCGCCAGCGGGTGCAGTCTAGGACCATTTCCTATTTCGTGCTAGGGAGGCAAGGACGTACGCGGGTTCCCAAGAAATCTCCCAAAGGTTTCCGTTCCCGTGTAACGAGAGCAAGACCATGAGCTCGGCAGGACGGATGTCATCGCCGAGCCCAGTGTTGCGTCACGACTAGAAGCTTTCCAGACGAAGACCACCTTTAGTCAGGACAGGGTGTACTCCAGGCCCCTTTTGAATTGGCCATTGTGGAATCCCTTCCCGCCTAAGCTATGAGGGAAGAGGACCAAGGCCACTATAAATATAGGTTACTATCCACCATAGAGAGGGGAGGATTCTCGAGCCCTCGCAAGGTAGTTCATCACTTGTACTAATTCATACTCATCCTCCTCGCGAGGCAATCCACCACAAAGAAGGTTGTAGGGTTCTACACCGCAAGGTGGCCTGAACCTAGGTAAGTGACCGAGTTCACTCTTCTCCCCACTTACACGAACTCGATGAGGCCAAGCCATGAGGCAGTGAGCTTGGGGCTGCAGCTAGGCTAGATCTTCGCACACGCCCCAGAGTTTGAACCTTGTTTGGGTATGCGGAGCCTCGATTCCGACATTTGGTGCGCTAGGTAGGGGCTTGTCGAAGCTCTCCCTTATGCTTCTCTTCGTCCCTGCTTCGTCACTCCCATGGCCAATGCCCGCCGAGTTCGCGCCGAGCATTGGGCTGCTGGCGTCGCCCAGATGGCACCCCTAGGACGCGGTGCTCCTCGTCGCTCCACTTCTCCCGCAGCTAACGCTGCCACCGACCTTGCTGCCCATGAGTAGAGGGACTCTTTGCTGCCACCCTTCGTGCAGCGTGATGGCCACAACGCCACACCTTCCCTCACCCACTCCACAGTGTCGTCCTCCCACGCTCGTCACGGGCCGGCGAACACATAGGCTGTGCTTCTCATGGCGTGCGAGTTGCTACACTACCACCCTGCCAATGAAGGCTACGACGACTGGCTTGGTCATATCACCGAGCTCGTCAACGCCGACGGCGAGGCCTCGGCGCCCTCCATTCGCTCCGTCCCTTGCCCTCTCGTGCGGGTGACGTAGCTCATGGCACACCTCCTCCTCCTCTGCACAGGGCCGACGCTGAGCCCAGGCGTGAGGCACGTCCGCGCGACCCGCCGAGCAGGGCGCCAGCGCCGTCGCGAGATGGGGCCAGCTGCCAAGTGGTGCAGCAGCCACTGTAGGGCGCACGTGCACTCCCCACACCACCACGTCAGCACCAGGACCGATCCGATCTGGGAGCGGCAGCGCATGGGCGTCAGGATCATGATCCCCTCATGCGGGCCGTGCCCGTCAGCGCAGTAGGCTGCCGCGCCTTCACCCGCAAGCTGTGCCACATTGTTTGGCCCAGCAAGTTCATGCCAGACTAGCAATGAGGGAGTCCTGGATTAGGGGGTCTCCGAACAGCCGTACTATATCCTTTGGCGAGACTGTTAGACTATGAAGATACAAGATTGAAGACTTCATCCCGTGTCTGGATGGGACTCTCCTTGGCATGGAAGGCAAGCTTGGCGATACAGATATGTAGATCTCCTCCCTTGTAACCGACTCTATGTAACCCTAGCCCTCTCCGGTGTCTATATAAACCGGAGGGTTTAGTCCGTAGGACAACAACAATCATACCATAGGCTAGCTTCTAGGGTTTAGCCTCTACGAACTCGTGGTAGATCAACTCTTGTAATACTCATATTATCAAGATCAATCAAGCAGGACGTAGGGTATTACCTCCATCAAGAGGGCCTGAACCTGGGTAAACATCATGTCCCCCGCCTCCTGTTACCATCCGCCTTAGACGCACCGTTCGGTACCCCCTACCTGAGATCCGCCGGTTTTGACACCGACATTGGTGCTTTCATTGAGAGTTCCACTGTGCCGTCACCGTAAGGCTTGATGGCTCCTTCGATCATCGATAACGATGCGGTCCAGGGTGAGGTTTTCCTACCCAGACCGATCTTCGTATTTGGCAGCTTCGCACTGCAGGCCAACTCGCTTGGCCATCTGGAGCAGATCGAGAGCTACGCCCCTGGCCATCAGGTCAGGTTCAGAATTTTAAACTACACTACCGACATCCATAGAGACTTGATCTTTGACGGATTCGATCCCATGTCAGGTGCGCCGCACAGTCACGATGAGCATGATTTAGCTCTGCTGTTAGACAGTGTTCGGGAGATCACACCTGCAACTACTCCGGCCCTAAATCCGGAGCAAATTGCGCCATCCGAGGACGGGCGGATAGACCCCACCATAGAGGCCGCACTCTTAGTGGCGATAGAGCCGGATACTGACTTCACCTCTTACGAGAGCCATGTTGCCGAACCACTGGGTTCATCTCCGGCCACGGACTCCGAGCCGCCTACGTTCGTGCCTATCAAATCTGATTGGGCATCGATCATGGAGTTCACCTCCACGGATATCTTTCAGCACTCACCTTTCGGCGACGTGCTTAATTCATTAAGGTCCCTCTCCTTGTTAGGAGAACCTTGGCCAAACTATGTTCGTCCAGAATGGGATGCAGACGATGAAGAAATTCGCTCCCCACCCACCACCCACTTAGTAGCCACTTTCGATGAGTTAACCGACATGCTCGACTTCGACTCCGAAGACATCGACAGTATGGACGATGATGCAGGAGACGAACAGGAACCACCGCCCACAGGGCGCTGGACCGCCACCTCATCATATGATATATACATGGTGGACACCCCCAAAGAAGGCAATGGCGACGAGACAATGGAGGATGACCCCTCCAAGAAGCAACCCAAACACCGACGTCAGCGGCGCTGCTCTAAGTCCCGCCATAGCAAAAGTAGTGATACCGGCACAAGACACATTGACACTCCGGATAGTGCGCTGAAGACGACAACAATCCCCTCCAGCACGATTTAGAGCGGGAGGGTGAACAAGCTCGCCCTCAGAGCGGGCAACAAATGGAGAATCGGAGGAGGACAATTACATGCCTCTCTCCGAAGACGAGGTGAGCCTCGGCGACGAAGAATTTATCGTGTGCGAGGATCCCGTCGAGCAGGAGCGCTTCAAGCGCCGGCTTATAGCCGCAACAAATAGCTTGAAGAAAAAACAACAACAGCTTCGAGCTGATCAAGATTTGCTAGAAGATAGATGGACCGAAGTCCTTGCGGCCGAGGAATATGAACTCGAGCGCCCCTGCAAGAGTTACCCAAAGTTCAGGTTGCTTCCTCACCTCGAGGAGGAAGCATTGAAACCCACATCACCAGTGTACGATGCGGCTGACCGGCCACCTCGTGGCCGAGATAGAGAGGTGTTTCAGCCTAAAGTTCAGCCTGCACCCCGCCGCCACTCAAACAAAAATACCAAGGCCCGGGGAAACACGCGGGACCTGCAAGACATACTGGAAAGTAGGGCAAAACATGCAAGGTCGATATACGGGTCACGGGGACGCGCGCTAACGCGGGACGATGACCGTCACGCCGGATACACTAAAAGTAAATACAGCCGGGCCTAATACAGTAGACAAGGCTCATATGAACTGCGTCGTGATATAGCCCGGCACAAAGGCGCCACACACCCCTATGCTTCACGGATGAAGTTATGGATCACGAATTCCCGGAGGATTTCAAACCCGTAAATATCAAATCATATGATGGTACAACAGATCCCGCTGGATGGATTGAGTATTTCCTCCTCCACATCCACATGGCTCGCGGTGATGACCTGCATGCCATCAAGTACCTCCCACTAAAACTCAAAGGACCAGCTCAACATTGGCTGAATAGCTTGCCAGCAGACTCCGTCGGCAGTTGGGAGGATTTGGAAGATGCATTCCTTGACAACTTCCAGGGCACTTATGTGCGACCACCGGATGCTGATGACTTGAGCCATATAACTCAGCAGCCAGGGGAATCGGCCAGGCAATTCTGGACACGGTTCCTAACTAAGAAAAACCAAATTGTTGACTGTCCAGATGCAGAGGCCTTAGCGGCATTCAAGCATAACATCCGTGATGAGTGGTTGGCCCGGCACCTGGGCCAGGAGAAGCCAAAGTCCATGGAATCCCTCACGACACTCATGACCCACTTTTGCGCGAGCGAGGATAGCTGGCTGGCTCGCAGCAACAACACACAAAGGTATCCGGGCACTTCGGAAACTAAAGATGCCAACGGCAGACCACGTCGTAACAGACACAAGCGCCACAATAACGGCTATAACGCCGATGATACGGCAGTCAATGTCGGATTCAGAGGCTCTAAATCCGGTCAGCGGAAAAAGCCATTCAAAAGAAGTACTCCGGGCCCGTCCAGTTTGGATCGCATACTCGATCGCTCGTGTCAAATCCACGGCATCCCCGATAAGCCAGCCAATCACACCAACAGAGAATGCTGGGTGTTCAAGCAGGCCGGCAAGTTGAATGCCGAAAACAAGGACAAGGGGCTGCATAGTGATGACGAGGAGGAGCCCCGGCCGCCGAACACGGGAGAACAGAAGAGGTTCCCCCCACAAGTGAAGACGGTGAACATGATATATGCAACCCACATTGCCAAGAGGGAACGGAAGCGTGCACTAAGGGACGTCTATGCGATAGAGCCCGTCGCCCCAAAGTTCAATCCATGGTCCTCTTGTCTGATCACCTTTCATCGCAGGGACCACCCCACTAGTATCCGTCATGGCGGATCCGCCGCATTGGTCCTAGACCCCATCATTGACGGATTTCACCTCACCCGAGTCCTTATGGACGGCGGCAGCAGCCTGAACCTTCTCTATCAGGATACAGTGCGCAAAATGGGAATAGATACCTCGAGGATCAAACCCACCAAACCCACCTTTAAGGGCGTCATCCCAGGTGTAGAGGCCCATTGCATGGGCTCAATCACACTTGAAGTGGTCTTCGGATCCCCGGACAACTTCCGAAGCGAGGAGTTAATCTTCGATATCGCCCTGTTCCGCAGTGGCTATCACGCACTGCTCGGGCGAACCGCATTTGCAAAATTCAATGTGGTACCACATTATGCATACCTCAAGCTCAAGATGCTAGGACCTAGGGGGTTCATAACAGTCAATGGAAGCACAGAACACTCACTCCGCACTGAAGAGCACACTGCGGCCCTTGCAGCAGAAGCACAAAGCAGCCATTTAAGGCAAACCGCCAATGCGGCGATACAGCCCCCGAACACCGTCAAGCGAGTCCGGAGTAACCTGCAACAGGATCGCTTGGCACGTTCAGAGCTCGCTTAGCAATTCGGCCCCCGTCCCAGTCCCAGTCAAGCGACAAAATCCGTGCTGCACGTACATAATTACGCACTGAAAAAACCATGGGCACAGGAGGGGGCACGGTCAGGGCACGCCCCGCAATGGGGCTTAACCGCCCCAGGGGCTGCATACCTTTATCATTTTTCCCTTTCAGGACCTTAGTCTCTGGAAGCCCTTTCTGGCAGTATGATTGCTGGACAATTACGGGAAGGAACAACCAAGGAGGCAAGAAGCTAAGACGTATAAGGGAACCCCAAGTGGTCTCTAATAACAATCGACATACCCGCTTTTTATTACCCATACGCAGCTTGCCCTTGGATAGGACATGTCAAATAGTCCTATTTTTTGCTCATTGCACTACTTGTATCAGTACGCTTCGACGTATTATTTAAATAACAATGCATAGCATTAGTCTATTATTGCATTATCCATCTTTTTTTTCTTATATGTTCATTTACGACAACTTGCACCCATACATTTTGGTACGGTTAGTATGCCAGGGGCTTTTGTTTACCCCATAATACGGCGTGAGAAGTCCGAACACTTTTGACAGTGCGGCACCCCAAACTTATAGCATTATATGCATTAGCTCCGAATCATGTCTTGGGTCAATAGTTGGGTTTGCCCGGCTCCCATGTTTTAGTACCTTATGTTCTGCTATATCAGCTAAGGTAGCGCTGGGAGAACTACTGCGATTGTGTCCCGGTTCTTCCGGACGAGCACCTCAGTAGAGAAAGTCGAAAACCAATTGTCATGATAAGGCGAGAGCTGGTCACTGTTCGAGAGGTCTCAAGTCCTTAAAGACTTTTTGCACTTCGGGCGAGGAGTCGGCCTTGCTCGACTTAGGCGTATATAGCGCCCCAAATTCGGTCTTCCGAATACTAGGGGCTTCGCCAAAATTTAAAATAGACTTCTATGGCTAAGAGAGAGTGATAAAGCCTTATAGTCCGATTGCCTGGTTCGTTGCGCTGAACACCTCCCTCGAAGGACCCAAAATTGGGATAAAGAGTGCTCAGGTTTATCCCGAACACCTTAGTACTAGTTACATGGGGGCAGAAGCCGACGACTGGCCAACTCTCAGATTTTGTAAACGGCCACACAGAAGGTAATATTTTAAATTCAAAAAGCGGTGCATAGCGCAAATGAACTCGTTTCACATTAGAGGATCACATGAGCATGTTCATTCAAAAATTACATCTCTAGCACATTCCTCCGCCAAAAGGCGGGAACCCTTCAGGACACTGTCATAATACATTTCAGGGCGGCGATGCTCCTTGCCCTCCGGTGGCCCCTCCTTCACCATCTTCACGGCGTCCAGCTTCGCCCAGTGCACCTTCGCCCGAGCAAAAGCCCTGCACGCACCCTCGATGCAGACGGACCGCTTTATGATTTCAAGCCATGGGCAAGCATCCACAAGCTGCCTCACCAGACCGAAGTAGCTGCTAGGAAGGGGATCGCCAGGCCACATCCGGACTATAAGACCCTTCATGGCCTGTTTGACCGCCGTGTGAAGCTTGACCAGTTGCTTCAGCTGGTCGCTCACGGGCATTGGGTGTTCGGTCCCAGTATACTGAGACCAGAACAACTTTTTCATCGAGCTCCCCTCCTCAGCTCGGTAAAACTCCGCAGCATCCAGTATAATGCGGGGAAGATCTGCGAACGCTCCTAGAGAGCTCCGAATTCGGGTAAGTAAAAGGAAAGTTTACTTCACATACTTGCTCTGCATAATGAATGCCTTACCCGCTGCTATCTTCTTCACCGCATCAATCTCCTGGAGGGCCTTGTGGGCTTCAGCCTTGGCGCTCTGTGTGCTTTCAAGCGCCTTCACAAGCTCAGACTCTCGCGTCTTAGAGTCAAGCTTCAAGGATTCGTGTTTTTTGGCGAGAGCCTCGAGCTCTTGCTGCACCTCGCCTACCCAGGCTTCTTGCTTTTCCCGCTCAATGCGCTCCTTGGCCGCTTTGTCTTCGGCCTCGGACAATGCCTTCTTCAGGGTCACCACCTCAGTCGTGGCCCCTGGCAAATTCATGATGATCCTATTATTTTACAACCCAATTTCTTTTTAATATATAGACAAGGTATTGCTTACCTTTGCTCTCCTCGAGTTGCCTCTTGGTAAGTGTTGGGGATATGATTACTGGAGGTAAACCAGCTAGGAGTGGCCGGGTTAGCTCCATGATGATAGAAGCCCAAGGCCCAAAGGCGGGTTAAGGCCTGTAGATGTAAACCGACTCGTTCATGTAACTTGTATTGTAAGTTAGAGGAATAGAGACCGAGCCGGACACATTTATGATCCGGCCTAGGGACTCTGTAAACCGGCGGGTGTCAGCCTATGTATATAAAGGGATGACTCGGCTGCGGTTTAGGCAGGACGGACAACAACTCGAGAGCCAGGCAAAGCGGATTCGCTCCCTGGTCATCGAAACCCTAGCAATACCAATCACAACTAGACGTAGGCTTTACCTTCATCGAAGGGGCCGAACTAGTATAAAATCCCTCGTGTCCCTTGTCTAGTTTAAACCCTTTAAGCTAACCTTTTGCGATGGCTCCACAATTAAGTCCTTTCACAAGGACATCTGCCGTGACAAACCCACGACAGTTGGCGCCCACCGTGGGGCTATCGCACGATGGTTTGGAGTTCTTAAAGGGCAACTTTGATGGACTCAAGGGATACACTGTGGGCCGGATGACGAAGAGTCATCGCGGCAAGCTCTACATTGACAACGCAGGATGGGGTCCCAAGGCTGGTTCAATCGAATACGGGTACCGGGTCCCCTTTGGTGGGATTCAGGTCTTCATCGAGAAAATCGGCGAGCCGGGCCCTGAGCCGGACACCTGCACCGACATCATTGAGATGGCTCAGCGTGCAAGCCCTTCCCCGGTTCAGCCCGCAGCAAGGCATGTTTTTGTAGGTGTCATCCAAGGAGCGGCATATGATGCGGAGACCGTTGTCTGCTCTGATGATGAATCTTCAACTGGAGATACCGATTCGCTGTATCAGCTACAGGAAGGCCGGATTAGCGGAGGCTCCGATGGCGACAGTATTCTGGACCCCCTCGATCTGCCAAACCGGGTCGCGATCTTCATAGCCGGAACACAGCCGGCCCACACCTCTTCTACCGCCGAGGCAGTAATCTCCTGTTCAGCAACAGCAACGCCAGCAGGGGCAGGGGCTCTGCGCCGCCTTCGGCTCAGATTTTGTCCGATTTGTTTGACGCTTTGGCAACGTTCCTAGCGGCGGAGATTAATTCAGCAAATCGAGATCAGCACAATACATAAATTGTAAAGGTGAAGGATCAGATAGCTCAGGCTAAAGCGGACTTGGTGGCGGAGAACGCCAGGATGGCTACTGAGCGGGTTGAGTTGGAGACTCAAGCTTACCGACTTAGGCTGGATCAGAACGCCTCAGATGATGTCATGAGGAGAAGGTACCGATCACACCTCCCGCTGAACTACGAAGCAAAAAATCTCTTCAACATGCCAGGAGCAGGAACCAGTAACCAACCGGTCGTAAACCGGACGGAGGCACCGGTGAGAGGAGCACCGGTTCAGCCGCGTGTGATGGACCCGCCTCGTCAGAATAACATTGTGCCGCAGTATGTTCCGACACCCTCGGGGCATAACTCCAACCCGTTGGATAACATTGTAGCTTTCGCTTCACGATTAGCAGCCCTCCCGATTGACGGCGAGTCGCTAGTAGCGATCGAGACACAACGGGCCAGAGAGCTCCTTCAAACGGCCTTAAACCAACAGCAAGCTTATTTGCATAGTCGCGAGAGGATTCATTTCGCCCCTTATCCGAGTCGGAGCTACAACAGACACGTTGAGGATGAACCGGCCGTGTCAAACAGCACACGTCGCCGTAACTCGCCGCGAGGGCATAACCCGGACGGTGGTGCTAATGCGCAGGATGTGGTGGATCACGGTTGTGCACGTCGAGAAGCTGAGTTAGCGGCACAACACGAGGCCCGCCAGCCCACTCCAGTTTGTCCTACCGCTTCAGTGGAGCCAGGCGTGGTCTTCAGTTCTTTAGGGGTGCCGTGTCTCACCCCCGCTTTGCGTAATGTACGACTGCCCAAGGATTTTAAAGGCCCTCGTAAGGTGCCCAATTACACTGCTGATTTACCTCCTGAGTCATGGGTGGAGAGTTATGAGATGGCAATGGAGATGCTGGATGTGGATGAAGTGGTGTGTGCTAAGTACTTCACCATGATGTTAGAGGGGACAACTCATACTTGGCTAGAAAGTTTACCGGCTAACTCTGTTGGGTCATGGGCTGAGTTGAAATACCAATTTGTCCAGAATTTCAAAGACACTTGTAAGCAGCCTATGTCAATTGTGGACCTGGCCGCTTGTGTTTAGGAAGATGGGGAGTCCACAACCCATTGGGTGAAGCGAGTCTCAGCTATTATGCATTCGTCGGACCGCATCAATGCGGATACAACAGTTTTGACGTTGGAAGACAATTGCCGGTTTATGCCATTGAAGCAGAAGTTAGGAAGGATCAAACGTCATTGCAATGACATGTCAACCTTATGGCCGCCTTGGTGAAGTATGCCGATTCAGATAGTACCAAGGACCCTGAGTCTGAGGATGAAAAACCGAGGAAGGGGAAAAAGAACGGCGGAGCCAAGGGGCAACAGCATAATCCGGTAGGGCAGGGGAACAATGGTAATCGCAAGGCAGACAACAGTTTGGACTTTGTGGCTAATACCAATGATCAGGATAACGGTCAGCGCCGCAAGGGTAAACAGCCCCAGCGGGGTGGAGGGTCAGGTCCCAGTCTGGAACGCCTGCTAAATCAGCCTTGCCCAAAACATGGATCGGAGGAGAGGCCAGCTTCACATTTTTGGAAGGATTGTTACATTATGCGGGAGTTCAAAAATTCCAATCAACTTCAATATGGCAATGGCCCTCCTGGCGGTTCAGGAGGAGGTTTCCATGGCCCGGGTTATGGAGGTAGCAGTTCTGGTTCAGGATTCCAGGGCAATCAAACCGGTCATGGTAATCAAGGTAATCAGGGTAATCAGGGAGGTTATAACCATGAAGGAAATCAGCTGCAACAATAGTCGGGTTATCAAAGCCATCTGAAGCAGTTGAATAGTGGGCAGTATCATGTCTTCACCACTAGCTTGTGTAAACGTGATCAGAAGCTGCACAAAAGGGCCATGAATTCTGTTGAACCGGCAGTGCCTCAGTATTTGCGCTGGTCTGAACAACCAATTTTATGGAGTCGACAGTATCACCCACCCGGGTTGACAATCCGGGTCATCTGGCCTTAGTGGTGGCACCTCAAGTTGGGGGGTATAAGTTCACCAAGGTGCTTATGGATGGGCGAAGCAGTATCAATATCCTTTACTATGATACCTTCCGCCGTATGGGCTTGACAGATAAGAATCTTAAACGGTCGAATACGGTCTTTCATGGAGTGGTGCCTGGTAAATCGGCGTACCCAGTTGGCAAGATAGCCCTGGAAGTGGCTTTTGGAGATGATCATGATTCAAGGTCAGAGACGTTGACTTTTGAGGTAGTGAAAATCAAGAGTCCGTATCATGCCCTATTCGGGCGGCCAGCTTATGCCAAGTTCATGGCGAGGCCGTGTTATGTTTATTTGCAGCTTAAGATGCCGGGTCATAAGGGGACCATCACAGTACATGGGAGCAGGAAGATTGCTTTGGAGTGTGAAGAGGGAGATGCGGCTTATGCTGAGTCGGTTTGTGCCACAGAGGAGCTGAAGTTTTATAAAGACAAGGTTGATCCAGCAGACATGACCTCTTTGAAAAAACCAACTACAGAGCATGATCCAGCGTTGAAGTTTAAATCGGCTACATACACTAAGATGGTTGATTTTGTTCCTGGCAATTCATCCAAGCAGTTCAGCATCAGCGCTAACTTGGATCCTATATAGGAAAGCGCGCTCATCGAGTTCATCCATGAGAACCGGGACATCTTTGCATGGAAGCCTTATGACATGCCAGGTGTACTGAGGGAACTCGCTGAGCACACACTTAATATAGATCCTAAGTTTAAACCAGTGTGGTGGTTTCTTCGCCGTTTCAGCGAAGAAAGGCGTAAGGCTATTGGTGAGGAGGTAGCTCGGCTTTTGGCCGCAGGGTTTATCATGGAGGTTTTTCATTCGGAGTGGCTGGCTAATCCGGTGTTGGTTCTTAAGAAAAATGGCACTTGGCGTATGTGTGTGGATTACACCGATTTGAACAAGGCTTGTCCAGCAGATCCCTTTGCCCTTCCCCGTATTGATTAGATTATTGATGCTACGGCGGGTTGTGATCGTTTGTGTTTTCTGGATGATTACTCTGGTTACCATTAGATCAAAATGGCAGTTAAGGACCAGGAGAAGACATCTTTTATAACTCCCTTTGGAGCCTTCTACTATGTCTCCATGCCCTTTGGGATCAAGAGTGCCCAGGCGACTTATCAGCGTTGTGTTCAGAATTGTCTTCACAAACATATCGGGTGCAATGTTCATGCATATGTGGATGATATTGTGGTGAAGTCCAAGAAGGAGGAAATATTGAGAGGTTACTTGAGGGAGACTTTTGACAACGTCCGGGTTTATAAGATGATGCTTAATCCGGACAAATGTGTCTTTGGTGTTCCAGCTGGCAAGCTCCCGGGATTTCTGGTGTCAAACAGGGGCACTGAGGCTAATCCGAAAAAAAATCAGCAATCACGTCCTTGGCTAAACCGGCGTGCAGCAATGATGTTCAACGTTTAGCCGACCGGATTGCGGTGTTGAGCCAGCTTATCAGTCGTCTCGGGGAGAAAGCTATCCCTTTATATCAGATGCTGAAGAAAATGGATAACTTTGTCTGGAGTGACGCGGCTGATAAAGCGTTTGAGGAGTTGATGAGGCAGTTAGCTGAACCACCTGTCCTTGCGGCTCCGATTGATAAAGAGCCTTTACTGCTATATGTGGGTGCTAATGCCCGGGCTGTTAGTGTGGCTATTGTGGTGGAGTGCAAGGAGGCTGGAAAGGAATATCCGGTTCAATGGTCGGTTTATTATATCAACGAGGTGCTTATCGAATCAAAGCAGAGGTATCCACATTGGCAGAAGCTGCGTATGGGGTGTTTATGGCAAGCCAGAACCTCAAGCATTATTTTCAGGGTCATCCTATCACAGTGGTCAGTTCAGCCCCTCTGGGAGATATCATTCAAAACAGAGAAGCAACTTGCCGGATTGCAAAGTGGGCCATTGAGCTTGGACCTCACAGGCTCAAGTATACACCTCACACAGCGATCAAATCGCAAGCACTCGTGGACTTCATCAATGATTGGACAGAGTTGTAGGCACCAGAGGAAAAGCCAGATAATACTTATTGGACTATTCACTTTGATGGGTCCAGGCAATTGTAGGGCTCAGGGGCTGGAGTCATATTAACATCCCCACAAGGTGACAAGTTTTGTTATGTACTTCGCTTAATGTTCCCTTGTACTAACAATCCAGCCGAGTACGAGGCCTTACTCCATGGTCTTCGGATGGCTAAGGAGATGAACTTAAGCCTGGTTAAGTGCTTCGGTGACTCGGACCTGGTGGCTCAACAGGTATCTAGCACTTGGGATTCTAAGGACCCACTCATGGCTGCATATCGACGAGAGGTTGACATCGTGGTTGGTCATTTCAAGGGTTATCAAATTGACCATATAGACCGGCGCAAGAATGAAGCGGCGGATGCTTTAAGTCGCCTGGGTTCTCAGCGTAAACCGGTACCACCTAATGTCTTCCTTGACGTATTACATAATCCGTCGGTCAAGATACCAACAGAGGAGGAGTTGGCTATTCCTGACCCAGAGGCCCAGTTGGTAGCAGCTTTGCATGTTATACCGGATCGGACAGTCCTGTACTTGGTTTACATGAGCTGGGGCGAGTTACCGAAGGACGAAACCTTGGCCCGACAGGTAATCCAGCATTCCAAGTCAATGACCATAATCAATGGGGAGTTACGTCGTTACAACATCACATGAGCAATTCAGCATTGTGTGTCTCCTCAAGAGGGTTGTGAGATTTTGCGAGAAATCCATGAAGGGGATTGTGGTCACCACGCCGGTTCAAAATCCTTGGTGGCTAAGGCTTTCCGTCACGGTTTCTATTGGTTGACAGCTCATGCTGATGCTGAGGGTTTAGTCAAATGGTGTGATGGTTGTCAAAAATTTGCACGCCGGGCTCATATTCCTGCTCAGGAGTTGAGGATGATTCCAATAACTTGGCCGTTTGCAACTTGGGGGCTTGATATGGTTGGACCCTTTAAGAGATCCAAAGACAAAAGACCCACCTATTAGTGGCAGTTGACAAGTTTACCAAGTGGGTGGAAGTAGAACCAGTCAGTAAGTGTGATGCAACCACGGCGGTTCAATTCATCAAAAAGGTGATATTCCGGTTTGGTTTCCCACACAGTATTATAACTGATAATGGTACAAATCTGTCAAAGGGTGAGATGGAGGAATTTTGCCAACGTGAGCACTTCTGGCTTGATGTAGCATCAGTGGCTCACCCCCCGTCTAATGGTCAAGCAGAGAGGGCGAATCAAGAAATTTTGAGAGGTATTAAACCCCGGCTTATGGTTCCCTTAAAGCAGACGCCGGGTTGTTGGCTGGAGGAGTTACCTTCCGTGTTATGGAGCATCAACACCACACCTAACAGACCTACGGGTTACACGCCTTTCTTCATGGTTTATGGAGCAGAGGCGATTCTTCCTAGTGACACCCGTCACGACTCGCCCCGTGTGGCGGCTTATGTTGAAGCTGATAATGAGAAGGCACGTCAGGACTCACTGGACCTGTTAGATGAGGAGTATGATCTCGCAGCAGCACGTTCGGCGATTTATCAACAAGATCTCCGACGTTATCACAGCCGCCGGGTTAAGACCAGAACTTTCCAAGAGGGCGATGTGGTGCTCCGGCTCATCCAACATCAAACTGATATGCACAAGTTATCCCCACCTTGGGAAGGACCTTTTGTGGTCAGCAAAAATCTGCACAACAGGTCATACTACCTCATTGATGTTCGAGAGCACAAGGACTCACGTAAATCGGAGGAGGAGACCAAGCGGCCATGGAATATAGCTCTTCTTCAGCCTTACTATACTTGAGCCACAGGCTCTTTTTATGTACATACTTATGACAATGTATATATATTATATAATAAGCCGGAGCCTCGAATAAAGTGGGGTCTTTGTTCTTTTTACATCATGTGTGAGCCTACAAGAGCTTCTACTGACAAAGCTGTGTTTTATTAAACCGGCCTATACGGTCACACAGATATAAAGAAAATCACTAGGGGGCTTGGTCGTATCCGAACCATAGCTACACCTCTTGATCAGTTTAAAACCAAAAAGGGATATCACTAGGGGGCTTGGTTGTCTTCACACCATAGCTACACCTCTTGATCGGCTTCAAGCCAAAAGGAAATTATGTGGAACCAAAGAGAGTCTGTTGCATTAAGCACAGCTCAAACATAGGTAACTGTTGGTGTTCTGGGAACGGGGGTCCCCAGACTTGCCTGCCTGCGGCCTGCGGCATGGCTCAAAGGGGGCCCAGCACGGCCCATCTTCATCAACACATACCCAAGACCCTCACGAGGGGCCAAGCCTCGCAGGGCGGACGGCATGGAGCTTTCTCAAGCACGGCCGCAACAGGCTGGCTCGCGAGGAGGCGGAGAGATCAAGGCGGGGTACCTCATGAGGTGCCCGTGACGCAAGCCATGACGACCAAGGGCGCCAGGCGGGCGCCAGCCCGCGCAGTGTCCTCCTTTCCCCTTTGGTGCAAAGGGGGCAAGCGCAGCCGCAGGGTACCAAGGTATCAGGGAAAGGTTGCCATTTCGGTGGAACAAGACCAAGACCAAGAGGACTGCAAGACGGAGGTCATCATGGAGCCCAAGACGGCGTCACCACCAGAGCTTTGTGCAGGCGAGGACCAACTTTAGTCAGGATAAGTCTACCAGATGTTCCCCTTCAAAATGGCCAATTGTTGGCGCCCTTCTCGCTCAATATTTGGGAAGAGGCCCAGGGCCATTGCCTATAAATAGGACCAGCCACCCACAGGGAGAGAGGAGAGAGGAAGCATAGAGGATCAAGGATCGGATCGAAATCAGAGAGAGAGAGAAGGGTGACCGAACTCCTCCTAGCAGTTCGTCCCCCCAGCAAAGAACAGATCCTCGCGAGGCTATTCTTCCTTGCATTGTTCATCATCATCAACCCAAGAGGCAATCCACCACACCACACACTGGAGTAGGGTATTACACCACAACGGTGGCCCGAACCAGTATAAACCCTGTGTCTCTTGTGTTGTTCTTTCCATAGCTTAGATCTTAGCAAGGCGGAGGGGTGCAGGTAGGTAGAAGGCGAAATCTCCGCGCGCACCCCAGTGTTCGAACCTCAAGGGTCTGCCGGAACCCGAAATCCGACATTTGGCGCGCCAGGTAGGGGTGCGCCGGAATTCGTCTTCCACCACCCCGTTCTCCTCCGCCCATCGCGCCCATGTCTGACGCTCGTCGGGCCCGCGTCGAGCACCGGGCCGCTCTCGCTTCCCGCGTCGCCCAGACGGCTCCTGTCGGCGGGCGTCCTCGCCGTTCCCCGTCACCTGCCATCAACGCCGCCACTGGCCCGGCGGGGGACGAGCAGCAAGCATCGTCTCAGCATCCGTCAGTGCGGCAAGACGGCCGCACCGCTACTCCCTCGCTCACCCCAGCTGGTTCTTCGTCCCGCGTGCTCCGCGCACCCATGGAGGCTCGAGCTGTGCTCATCGCGGCAAACGAGCTCCTGCGCTACCATCCCGTCGATGATGTCTACGAAGAATGGCTCGACCGCGTCGCTGAGCTTGTCCGCGCCGCAGGGGGCTCTCCTGCGCCGTCCGTTCCGCTGCACCGCACGCCGCCCCGTGCAGGCGACGAGGCTCCGGCGGCGCCCTGGCCGCCTCCTCCTCAAGAAGGCACCATGGCTCCAAGGCGCGTGGCCCCTGGGAGGAACCCGCTCCGTCAGGTGCCAGCGCAGCAAGAGCAGAGCTGCCAAGAAGTCCCTCGCCCGCAAGAAGCTGCCCGGGCGCTCCCTGCTCCAGCACGTCGCGACCATGCTCCTGCTCCCGCGCGTCAAGACCCCGCGCTGCTCCCAGCTGCAGCGCGTGGGGACACACAAGACCAAGCTCTCCGTCACCCAAGGCCTCCCGTGGCGACAGCAGGCTGCCGTGCCTTCACCACCGAGCTACACAGCGTCGCGTGGCCCGGCAAGTTCAAGCCAGACCTGCCTCCTCGTTACGACGGCACGGCCGACCCTGCGGAGTTCCTCCAGCTCTATGAGCTGGGCATCAAAGCTGCCAACGGAGACGAGAAGGTCGTGGCGAACTGGTTTCCCATGGAGCTCAAGGACAGGGCCCGCACCTGGCTCCTGAACCTGGCTCCAGCCACGATCACCTTCTGGGACGAGATGCGCACCCGCTTCATCGCCAACTTCCAAGGTACTCGCGACCGGCCACCCGCCGTGAGCGACATGCGCCGCATCAAGCAACTACCCGGGGAGACCCTGCAGAAGTACATCCAGCGCTTCAGCAACGCATGCCTCAAGATTCCCAAGGTGACCGAGGAGGCCATCATCTCAGCCTTCTCCAACGGCGTGCGCGATGTCAAGATGAAGGAGGAGCTGGCGATGCATGAAGACTTGTGCACTTCCTTGGAGCCGTTCAACTTGGCAACCAAGTGCGCCAGGGCTGAGGAAGGGCGTCTCTCCCTCCTCGAGCTGCCTGCCGCAGACCCAGAAGAGAAGAAGCCCAAGGCCAAGGATGTGAAGCGCAAGGGGCTGCCGTGCTCGCGGCAGAACCAGACACCAAGCGGGGCAGAGATGGGCCCGAACCTTCCAAGGGCAGTCGATACTGTGTGTACCACGACCTCCACACCCACAACACCAACGAATGTCAAGAGCTCCGAGCCGTGCGAGAAGGAAGGATCGGCCGTCGCCCCGACCGCAGTGACCGGGGCTACGGTCGAGGAGGAGGAAGGAACGCAGGACGCTGGGAAGACCGTGGCCCGCACCAAGGGTGGCGCGATCAACCTCGCGAGGATCGCTGGCAAGATCCGCCTCGCGAGGGAGACTGGAGGGATCAGCCTCGCGAGGATCGCCCGCAAGGCAACACAGGCTCCCTCCGCTGCCGCCGCAGCCAAGGAGAAACGAGGACCGCCACCAGGAAGAGGGGGCTGGGGGCATCCAGGAGCCGCGCGCGATCGCCTGCATCCTGGGCGGGGCTCAAGCCCCAGCCTCTCAACGCATCTTCAAGAAGTTCCCCCGCGAAGTGAATGCAGTCCTCCCCAAGCTCGAAGCCACGCGCCCTCTTAGGTGGTTGGCGTGCGCCATCACGTTCAGCTTAGCAGATCAACTCAAGTGTGCGGCTGCAGCCGAAGTCCTCCCGATGCTTTGTTCCCCAATCATCAGCAACATGGTGGTCACCAGGACCCTCATCGATGGCAGGGCAGGGCTCAATATCCTGTCCGTGGAGACATTCAACAATCTCCAAGTGCTCTACAGCCAGCTTCAGCCAACGAAGCCTTTCTCCAGAGTCACCGACGGCTCCACGGTCTCGATTGGGCAGGTCCACCTCCCTGTCAACTTCGGGGCACGCGACAACTACCGCACCGAGCTCATCGACTTCGACATCACTCACATTCGCCTGCTGTACAACGCCATCCTTGGGTACCCAGTGCTGGCCAAGTTCATGGACGTAACTCACCACGGCTACAACGTCCTCAAGATGCCAGGAAGTGGTGGAGTCATCACGGTGCCCTGTGAAGAGAAGGACGCGGTGTGTTCCCTAGAGTGAGCCTTTCAGGACGCGTCAATGGAAGACCCGGATCGCGGAAGCAGGAGGCTTCCCGAGACCGCCCCCAAGAAGAAGAAGACATCGTCCGGCCCGGCCCCTCATGAGGCAGGCCCCTCTGGGCCCGCGCCTGCCCAGGGGGAACCTCCTTCCATCGCATAGGAAAGCGCGCCCGGCTCCCTCCTCAGGCAGGGCTCGGGGGCTCTCCCCTGGAGGGCCACCGACCTGGCTAGGGTCACGAGGGAGGCGCTTGGGCACCACATGGAGGCGTGTTTCGAAGCACGTTTCCCTCAAGAAGGAGTAAGGCAAGGAGAGACAGACCCTCAGGAGTTCGTCACCAAGGCCATTCAGGAGCTACAGGAGTCAAGAGTCATGAAAGGCGGCGGCCGCCTACCAGCAGTGGCTCCCCATCCAGGCGAGGATGATGGGCTGCGCGTCCGCATCGACATACCAGGGCTCAATCGAGCCGCCTCTCTGAAGCGCCTCTAGCCCTCGCGAGTGGGGCGCTGCGGAGGTCCGCCCCACAACTATGTTCGCATGCCTTACGGCTTGCCGAACGCGGCTGCCACGTACCAGCGCCTCATGTGGGGCATCATGGAGGCACAAGAGGCCAGGCGTTTCGCAGCCCTGGCGGAGATGGAGATAGTCCGCGAGGAGCCACCAGCGCCTCCGGAGCCTCCCGAGGCCCCTAGGCCTGGGGGCTCGTGAGGATCGGCTTCCGCAGCCCACCGAGTCTGCTACACCAATAGTCCTTCGTCCTCAACATCATCAGGTGACATCTTTGAAGTTTCATTTCCAGCTGGGAGCGCCCCCCCAGGGCTACATTATTCCCAGGCCGCGTGGGTTCGTCCCTGCGGCATGTATCCCTTTTATTTCATGTTGTTAGCTTACTTTGTTGGGGGCGCCCCTCGGGCTGCATCATCCCCAAGTCGCTCGGGCCAGACCCAGCGGCATGTATCCCTTTTGCGTTTATTTCCGGTTATGCGTTCGACCCACCATGCTTGATTATTTGATGCCGGTCCACGGCACCTCTTCTTCTCCATGCCGACCACTTGCACGTTAAAGGGGGGGGGTACCTGAGCATCGCGACTCAGGGCTCTTACTGGCTCTCCAGCCCTCACCCTCTGGCCTTGTCCACGGCATCGCGACCTGGCATACCAGTGATGGCTGAGACCAGCTCGAGGGCTGGGACCCGAGGATGTAGAGTGCTGGCATATAACCAAATTTGTAGGGACACATCACAAGATAAGGCCCAGTGCCAGGCGCAACCCGCCTAGAGGTAGGGCCCCGTGAGTCCCGCGCTGGCTCACGGGTGCCCAGATAAACCTCGCCAGGCCCTACCATGCCAGCCACGTGTCAGGGCGGGGCTGTACACGCCCCGGGGGCTCCTCCCGGAGGGGTCCCCCTCCCATGTACCAGTGGAAGCACCATGCTCCGCGCTGGCTGATGACACTGCCGAGGAGCGGCTATGCCTGTACACATACGGAAGAGCTATGCTCCGCGCTGGTGATAAACAACTGAGGGTGGCCCCCGGGCCGCATCAACCTCAGGGAGCCCAGAGCTCAGTGTCTAGCCTCATCATAACGCCTCCCCTCGGGAGTGCCGCGCGAGGGGGCTGGGCACAGGGGCTACGCCTGGGTCACGCCCAGACGCACGCCGCCCAGCCAGGCCCCCCGGGCCTGGTTCGTCGCGCGTCTCTCCCCGAGCGGAGCCAAGGTACGAAGGCCGTTTGAGCGTCAAGGGGGACTCCTGAGCATCGCGACTCAGGAGCCTAACTGGTCACGTAGCCCCTCACTCCTTAGTTCCGAAAGGCTAACGGCGGTTGAGGTATGCGCGCGGCCGGGCTCTGCAGACGTAGAACGGTAGATCCACCCACATCATACCTCCCTACTTGCTGTTCGTGTGCCAAGGGGGACTCCTAAGCATCGCGACTCAGGAGCCTAACTAGTCACGTAGCCCCTCACTCCTTAGTTCCGAAAGGCTAACGGCGGTTGAGGTATGCGCGCGGCCGGGCTCTGCAGACGTAGAACGGTAGATCCACCCACATCATACCTCCCTACTTGCTGTTCGTGCGCTAAGGGGGACTCCTGAGCATCGCGACTCAGGAGCCTAACTTGTCACGTAGCCCCTCACTCCTTGGTCCCGTCCTGGTTTTTGGTCGGGGCTAACTGCGGCTGAGGTATGCGCGGGGCCGGGCTCTGCCGGCGTAGAACATAAGCAAGTAGGAAGGAAAAGCGTAAATCTCATGGAATTCAAAAGCAAATATTACAGTCCACACTGTTATCTCAATGCCAAACGCAAGTTTAAATGCCTCCCCGAGGCATGATGCATGTGCAGGAATTAAAGGCAGGACAGGAGCCACAACGGAGTCACTTGTCGGCGGTGGAGCAGCGCGGAGTGGGTTCGCCTCATCGAGCAGTGGGGTTGGCAGCGCCTTGCTTCGGCTTGGTGCTGAAGGCCCGAAACTTCCCCAGCAGAGCCTTCGCGCGACCCTTCACGGCCTCGGCAGTGGCAGTGGCATGCTTGCCGCTTACTGGCTCCAGCAGGCTGTCGAGGTCGACGCCGGGATCGCGAAGGTAGATGTGGGTGAGGACCCGCATCAGCGCTGCAGAAGATAGGACACGCGCCTCGGCCTCGGCCGTGGGGCCAAGGCCAAGGGCGACATCTTCAAGAGCACGAACCAGGAAGGGAAGCAGCTTGGCGGGGCCGTCCTCGGCGCCAGCCAGCGGGCTCTCCAGGCCGCTGTCGTAAAGCGTCCTCAGCGAGGAGCGAGCCTTCGCCTCCATCTCCGTGAAGGCCACGCGGTCCTCGGCAAGAACCAGGGCCTTGTTGTCCAGTTCGGCCTTCCTCGCCCCCAACTCCTACTCCAGCGCGCCTAGGCGGTCGCGGCGCTTCCTGAGCTTGACCTCCCTCTCCTTGACGGCCGCCTCGCGAGCCTTCACGCCTTCTTCCTGCTCTTGGTGAAAGCGGACCTCTTTCGCGAGCTGGTCCCACAGGCCTTGCAGCTCGTCCTCCAGTGCCTCGCAGTGACCACGGATGTCGACCACCTCCCCCAGGGTTGCCTCACGAGCAGCCTTTGCCTCAAGGACGGCCTGCTTCTCCTCATCGCAAGCCGTCGAGGCCTGGACCAGCGCCGCCCGAATTGAAGCGTCGGAGCGAATCCATCCTGAAGCCAGCTCCAAGCGCCCGGCCACCAAGCGAGGGTCGGCGCCAAGAAGATCCTGCCGCAGCCGGTCCAACTCAGCAGCAGCACGATCCAGAACGGCAGGAGGAGTCGGAGAGACAGCAGTCGGTGGAGTAGAAGGAGAAGGCGGCAGCGCGGCCACAGCATCCTGAGGCGGAGTCTGCTGCGCCCCAATGGCTGTAGTGGCGGCAGCAGGCAAAGGCACCTCGGGAGTCACTTGGGCCATGGGGGCTGAGCTCGCCCCCGCCGGCTCAGCCAGGCCTCGCAAGGGCGACCGGGCAGGAGAAGCCCGTGCGTCGCGGTCACCCTCCTTCGCGGGCAGAGGCGCTGCCACAGATGGAACCTCAGGACCTCCCTTCGGCTTCTTTGCCGCGGGCGCCAGCCTATCCAAGAGATGCGGACGTCAAGCCTCAGAAGTAGAACAAGAAATAAAGACAAGAATCAAGTGCTTACGAGTCGTCGCCAGTGAGCTCAAGCGGCCTCCGGCCAAATTTGAAGCCCGAAAGCCGGCTAGAAGGGTCAACCTCGGGAAGCTTGGAAGCAGAAGGTGCGTCTGCGGTCCGCCTCGGGGCCGGGGCAGACCCGTGGGAGATCAGCCCGGTCCTGTCCTTCCTCGGGATCGGGGGCAAGCTCCCGCCGTCCTGCTCGTCATCAACCTCGTCGTCATCGCTCGGAGAGAGGCGGAGAACGCGGGACCTGCGCTGAGGGAGTGGAGCCCTCGACTCTCCGTCAGTCGCCTCGGAGTCAGGCCCTTTTTCCCGCTCCCCTCCTTCCTCCTCTTTGCTGGAGTCGTCGGAGGGCACGTCCACCGGTTCCTCGGGAGTTTCCATGGGACGGGCCCGTCCCCGTTGAAGACGGGCAAGGACTCCACTACCTGCTCCCAGTCATCGCGGAGGAACAAGGGCATAGGAGCGCCCTCCAACCTCGCCACATCGCCCCCGACCAGAGATTGGAGGACCGCATCCAGATCTCCATCGGCCAAGGCCGCGGGGCTCGGATGGGGCCTCCACATCGGAAGTGAGTACTGCCGAAGCGGAGCCAGCTGGTGCTCCAGGAATTCCCTCAGCAGCGACGCACCGGTCAGCTTCGCCGCCGCCATGTTGGCCGGCCTCAGATCCGCGTCCATCTTCTCCAACACCAGCTTTGCGCGGGGGTCCGCGACCTCCGCTCGACCCCAATCGCTGGAGCTCGTGGGTTGCTCCATGGGCAAGATCAGCCGAGGGTGGATGCGCCCAGCATCCGCCAAGACCCACTTGCTCCTGAAGCCTCAATCCTTTTCCCGGGGTTCGAAATGGCAATGGCGCCACCGTACGCGATGAAGCTCGCGCACGCGGAAGCAGGACCGCGAGAGGTCCGGAGGTAGAAGTAGTGGCGCAGCAAGGCCACTGAGGGCTGCACCCTTACATGAGCCTCGCAGTAATAGGCGAAGATCGCCAGGAGAATGACGGAGTTGGGGCGGAGATGCAGAGCCTGTAGCTTATAATGGCGGAGGACAGAGAAGAAGAACTCGGAGAAGGGAGGCACCAGGCCAGCAGCAATGGAGCTTACGAAGAACGGATAGAAGGTGCTCCCTTGACCCTCAGGGGTGGCGGAGCTGGCCTTGAACTCGCCCCGTCAATGCTCCGCGCCGCCGCCATCCGGCGCAACCGGGCGAGGCTCGTCTCCGACACATTCGGCGAGTCCAGGGCAGACGAGTACCAAGCTACGGCCGGGGACTGACGAGGCGCAATGGCTTCCTAGGTAACGCGGTCGGAGTGGATCTGGAAATTTTGGAGGAAGGAAGGAGAGGAGCAAGAAAGGGGATCTGAGCAGCAACCGGAGAAAGCAAAAAAGCAAATCCTAGGCGGATGCCGCTCCTTTATCAACTCGCGCAGTTGCTAAGGCGCTCACGTCCAATCAACCGCCACGCGGCGCCCAAGGCCGCAGGCTAATAGGGCCCGGTGTGCTTCGCTCTTGCCCTTCCGCCTCCCTGCACGGCCAAGTCCAGGCGTGCCTTGGGCACGGGGGCTACTGTCGGTGTTCTGGGAACGGGGGTCCCCAGACTTGCCTGCCTGCGGCCTGCAGCGTGGCTCAAAGGGGGGCCCATCACGGCCCATCTTCATCAACACAGACCCAAGACCCTCACGAGGGGCCAAGCCTCGTGGGGCGGACGACACAGAGCTTCCTTAGGCACGGCCGCACCAGGCTGGCTCGCGAGGAGGCGGAGAGATCAAGGCGGGGTACCTCACGAGGTGCCCGTGACGCAATCCATGACGACCAAGGGCGCCACGCGGGCGCCAGCCCGCGCAGTGTCCTCCTTTCCCTTTGGAGCAAAGGGGGCAAGCGCAGCCGCGGGGTACCGAGGCATCAGGCAAAGGTTGCCATTTTAGTGCAACAAGACCAAGACTAGCAGGACTGCAAGACGGAGGTCATCGTGGAGCCCAAGACGGCGTCACCACCAGAGCTTTGTGCAGGCGAGGACCAACTTTAGTAGGGATAAGTGTACCAGATGTTCCCCTTCAAAATGGACAATTGTTGGCGCCCTTCCCGCTCAATATTTGGGAAGAGGCCCAGGGCCATTGCCTATAAATAGGACCAGGCACCCACAGGGAGAGAGGAGAGAGCAAGCATCGAGGATCAAGGATCGGATCGAAATCAGAGAGAGAGAGAAGGGTGACCGAACTCCTCCTAGCAGTTCGTCCCCCCAGCAAAGAACAGACCCTCGCGAGGCTGTTCTTTCTTGAATTGTTCATCATCATTAGCCCAAGAGGCAATCCACCACACCACACACTAGAGTAGGGTATTACACCACAACGGTGGCTCGAACCAGTATAAACACTGTGTCTCTTGTGTTGTCCTTTCCATAGCTTAGATCTTAGCAAGGCGGAGGGGTGCAGGTAGGTAGAAGGCGAAATCTCCACGCGCACCCCAGTGTTCGAACCTCAAGAGTCTGCCGGAACCCGAAATCCGATAGTAACCACTGAGCACAGCTCAAATATTACCTGGGGGCTCATTGCTTCTCAAAGAACAATGAGCTTGCACCCTTGTAATAGGCTATCAAGCCAGGCTTGGAAGCCAGGTGTATTCACCTAAAACCCTGGGTTATCCTGCCTCTTTAAGTAAGCCACTCTGTCTAGGTAAACCTGGTATGACCCATCCAACGTTTGACAAGTCAATCCCATGGACCCTGAACTTGTCAAAGTTATAACGATGATTGGTTAAAGACTGAGGTCCATCTTAAAAGGCTTTGCAAAATGGTTTAACTCAGCGGCCTGGCAGCCCATAAAAAGCCTCGATTTAGGGCCTGGCAGCCCATAAAAAGCCTTGTATATTTATTTTTTGCTAAGGGATTTCTGCATATTTCTGATAAACCGGTGTTCATTACAACCCGGCATGACTTTCAACGCTTAGTTATTAGTACATGATCAGTTTTAAACCGGTAGTATATTCCTCCGGTCTGGTTTTGACTAGATGTCACCAGCATTATACGGCTGTTATAGCCTGATATGGTTTCTATATGAACCATACAAGCAGTTGGTCAGCCAACGAGGTATGTTACAGATATTATTCATTTTATCTGGTAAATACAAATCTTGGTTATTCATCCAAGTTATGTATATATTTTTGGGCATCATGACCCGTCCAGTAGTAAACCACTAGGATGCTTTCAAGTTATTGTATGCAGGAACACAAATCATAATGGACTATGCATAAATAGATCCCAAAAGTGAAACAAGTTTTCAAGGTATCAAGCAACCCAAACATGCTCGATGGCATGGCAGACAAAGGTGTTTCTGCTATCCTATTACATGGCGTTTCAGAACGGCCCAAATTGAATATAATTGTTTTCAAGAAGTGGCAAACTGTAGCTGGTAAACCGGCCGCCAGTTTAGGATTCGTCATTGGGATGGCTTGACGATTGAGGGTCATCTTGCGCGGTTACATCCTCTTCATCCCTCCCCAGACGCTGGAAATCAACCGTCAACCAATCGATTCCAGTTAAAGCTTGAAACACAGCCTCTTCATGGATAAGGCTGGAGGGGTTAATGTCAGGAGCGTAAGTATGCTTACGAATTGGAGGCACAAGATCTTCAACATCATGGACCACCATGGGCTGTCTCTTTCCCTCAGCATCATAAACAGGTTGGAAATGAGATAAATCTGTGTCATCCACCAGTTTGCTTGCTATTGGCCGCATCTCCTTTGTCAGCCTTCGCAGATCGTCATTGTTGAAGTCAGAGCCATCTTCTTTCACGCCGGGATACCCGTTGATGATATCTGCCGGTTCAAGATCCGGAATCCATGCCTTGGCCCGGATTAGAGCGGTCAGCGCTCCTGATCTTGCGGCTGATTTCTTCAGTTCGTTGATCCGGGCAGGTAGCATGGCCAGCTTCTCAATTGTCTCCATTATTAACGATGGTGCCGGCTTGTTATAGGCTGCAGTGCAAATGGCATGTTGGGATCCAGAGAACAGTTGTTCTATTAAGGTGTAGGCCGCTTTAAGTTTCATCCGCATGTCAGAGCCCAGATGCGCAATGCGGGTCCCTGTCATGGTTGAACGTTAGTAATTCGGTCGATAATAAGATCTTATGACTTAGACAAACTGCACAAGGAGGTACTTACCAAACACAGTGGAAGCCATGGCGTTAATTTGCTGCTTCAAGCCGGTCAGTTCGTCAACCACCGGTTTCAGAGCTGCTTCTGCGTCCTCGACCTTCTTTGTTAAACCGACCTTCTCTGTTTCCCATGCTGCACGCTCCTTATCAAAAGTTGCTTTCAGCTTCTCCATAGCTGCTTAGGCATTGGTCACCTCTTCTTTGGCTTTGGCAGCCTCTGTTTGCTGAGTTTTGATGTTCTCCTGAAGGTCTGCGGTTTGAGCACCTTCTTACTCAACTCAGCCTACAAAGGTGAGGTATGTCACCAGAAATAGGTTATGAAGTACCAAGCGTATAACGAGTTATGCACTTTGTACTTGGGGGCTAATGCCTATTTGCTCTATCATCAACATATTTTTTCACAAGTCTCAAGTACAATGCAAGCATTTTCCTTAACACTTGGGGGCTAATGTACATCTGGTCAAAGTTGACGCATTGATTCAAGACCCGGTTTACCTCGCAAAGCTAAACCGGCCCTTGGGGGCTACACCGATGAAAACTACATGAATACAATGACAAAGTACCGGTTTGTCTCTAACGATGACTTGACATATGGAGGATCAGCATGCAAGGATTCAGATATTACAAAGTCCCGGCTTACGATTAACATCATAAGCCGGCCCTTGGGGGCTACTTGGGCTGATGTCTATACTTTGGAATCAAGAAAGAAAAAGGGATGAGAATACCTCATAACGTTCCTTCATCAGGTTCACCAAACCGGCTTCATAATCACGGTTTGAGTGCAGACGGTTTAGAAAACCGGAGTGGGGTTCTTCAGCGCTGGGATGGGCATAGCTTGACAAATCAGTGCTCCATTTGCCTTCTGCCATGGCAATACGCTCCTCCTTGGCACTATGTTTGGCCAAGATTACAAGATGGCCAGGAGAGCTATGGCTCATACTGGTAATGATAACATCGCTTTCTTTATCTCTGGCAGCCCTTTCTGGAGTTGATGGGGTGTCAGTGGCTCTCACCGGACTAGAAGACCTATCATCAGCCCGGGTTGGGTCTGCCGGTTCAGCATCAGGCACAGTAATATCTTGAGGGGGTGGCTCATCAAAAGTGGCTTCAGGGTTGGGGCCTTCTGGTTCAACAGTTTGTCCCAGTCCAGCCATTTTCTCCAGCTCAAGAACCCCCTGGTCTTCGGACGGATTGTTTACCCGAGCCTTTTTGCTGGGTCTGGCTTTGGCTCTAGAAAACAGGAAATGATGCAACAGTTAAAGCATAAGCATACACAGTATGGAAACATTCAAGGAAGGGGTTTAAATACTTACCCAGCTACTGTTTTGAGAGGAGGAAGCTGGGTCGCTGTTGATTCACCAGAGGATGAGGGAGGTGTCACCCAATAATTTGAATCGGACGGATTAAGAGGTTGTAGGAAATAACCTGCCTTGGGATAAGAATTGTCAGAAGTGGGTGAGACCTCAGATCGATGCTTTCGAACCGGGGTGTCAGATAAACCAGCCGAAGTGACCTTTTGGCCGCTGTGCCAGGTGGTGCGGCGAGCTTCGTGCTGCTGCGTCTTCAAAATAAATGTTGGGTCCAAGTCAGCAAGAGGATCAGAAAAGCTTACTTTCCGGACCGCTTGACGGATTTTTTGTGTTGGCATAGAGTCTGAACCGAAGGAAAGGATAATTACCTCTGTATCGTTAGTTTGACTGCCCTCCACGTCCTCCTGATAAGTATCATTGTCAATGAAATGCATGAAAAGGGAACCAAGTGAATCAAGTTCTACCTCAGCAGCAGTGTCAATTTCCGGTTCATCTGGCTCATCGTCCAGTTCCATGCTAATGCGTTCAGGGGCTTTCCGCTTTGTGGTCTTCTTGACGGCTCTGGTTTTAGGGCGGGAAGTTTTTCCCGCTTTCTGTTGAGGTTTCTTCTTCCAAAATGGATCATCACCCTGTTTAAAAATAAAAGGATGGGTATTCAAAGGATTGTACAGTCTAAAGATATCAAGGGTAAAGCGGAGGAACAATACTTACAGTAGGCGGCTTGGTTTGCGTGTAAAAGGGGAGTAGTCCGGTTTGGCGACAAGTAGCTTCCGGTTCATTCAGGATTTTCTTAACAGCTTTAGTGTCTTCTTCATCTATTAGCTGGATATTGATATGGCGTTGGGAGTCTTCAACGTCACCAGTGTACTCGCACATTAAACCGGAGCGGCGACTTAACGGCAAGATACACCAGGATATCTAGCAATGGACAAAGTCTACTCCGGTTAAGGCATTGGCAAGGAAGGCTCTCAACTTGCCGAGTTGAGGTGCATACTGAGCCCGTTCCAGGGCACTTAGCCGTTGTGGAAGTGGATGATTGTTGGCAAGCCGGTGGGCACGGTAACCCGATAGAGGTTCTCATCTTTAGGGGAGGTGTCTTTACAATAGAACCAAGTTTGATTCCATTTTTTTGGGTGACTGTGCAACTTGGCATGAGGAAATTCAACCTCTTTCCTTTTCTGAATGGTATCGCCGCCGAGCTTAGTATTGGGGCCATCTACGAATTCAGTGCGCCGGTTCAGATGAAAGAAATCCCGGAACAGGTCAACAGTTGGCTCCTCCTGTAGGTACGCTTCACAGAAAACATGAAAGTTGCATATATTGGATACCGAGTTGGGTCCAATATCTTGAGGGTGGAGTTGAAGGCTGGCAAGAACATCCCGGAAAAACTTTGAGCCGGGCGGTTTGAAGCCACGGCCTATGTGGTCAACAAACACCACTACCTCACCCTTCTTAGGGGTGGGAGGATTTTCCGGTCCAGGAGCACGCCACCGGATTTCATTTTTCTTTGGTAAGGTGCCGATCCAGACCATTCCATTCGGTTGCTCCTCTGTAACCCGGGAGGGGACCCAGTTGTAGGAATAGAACTGCTTGGCCGTTGCAATTGGTATACCGGAGAAATACCAATTTACAATTTATTCATAGTGATGCATAAGGTACAGTAAAACAGAGAGTCCAAGTATATGAAATTGGTATACCGGAGGCTGATACAATTACAAATGGCAGCAATAAGCAGAAGCAGAGGTGTACACATGCTATTAAACTGGATTATGATGATAAAGACAAAGGGACTGCCGGTTTACGAGGGGACTAATGGTATATAATAGATTTCCTTTTACAAGGGTAAACCATCTGTGTCATGCAGAAGAAACAGATCTAAGGCAAAAACAACTAAGTAAGGTAAAATAGGTTCCACAAGGGGACATGGAAATTTTGGATCTACCGAAAGAAAGGAAAGCAAAAATATTTTGACCTAAAAGGGTTGGTCCTGAAGCAGTTCATAAAGGTTCAGATCAGGTTTATGCATACAAAGGTTTATTGTGGTAGCGGAAGATAAACCATTATGCGGAATATATCAAGCTTGAGGTTTTTTATCCATAGACTAAGGAGGAACAGGGAAGATAAGCACTGGAGCCCTAATGAACATCGATGAACTGCGAAGAACAAGGAAACCCTAGACAGATCTACAAAGGGGGAAAGGAAGGGACTTATAGCGACTGTTGAAGCAATGGAGGCACGCTGTAGTTCTCTGGTGCAATCAGGTTGATGCAGTGGCCAATGGAGAGGCGGAGGCGAAGCTCGGCGACGGCGGTGGCGCTCAGGTGCAAAGACGTTGCATGGAGGAAGAAAGAAGCGAAGGAGGCGAAGGGGAAAAAAAGAGAATGGCCCGTGGGCCTATTTATAAGATGAACCGATAAGTGACAAGTGCGGAAATCGAGGAGCTTAAAATGGATAGTTAATAAGGATGTCGCCTCGAGGGTTGGATATTCATTAATGAAGGGTATCTTCGGCTTCAACGGATAGATGACGTCATGACGGTTTACTACGGATCTAAAGGATGACATCACGACCGTTTACCAGATTCATGCGAAGGTACCAGGGCAAGAATTTTTTCTAAGTATTAAAGATTGACATGAACAAGTTCAAATCAATTTGGGGCCTAATGTTGGGGATATGATTACTGGAGGTAAACCGGCTAGGAGTGGCCGGGTTAGCTCCATGATGATAGAAGCCCATGAAGATGTGAGGATGGTGGTGCTTTACGAAGGCCCAAGGCCCAAAGGCGGGTTAAGGCCTGTAGATGTAAACCGACTCGTTCATGTAACTTGTATTGTAAGTTTGAGGAATAGAGACCAAGCCGGACACGTTTATGATCCGGCCTCGGGACTCTGTAAACCGGTGGGTGTCAGCCTATGTATATAAAGGGACGGCCAGACTGCGGTTTAGGGAGGACGGACAACAACTCGAGAGCCAGGCAAAGCGGATTCGCTCCCTGGTCATCGAAACCCTAGCCATACCAATCACAACTAGATGTAGGCTTTACCTTCATCGAAGGGGCCGAACTAGTATAAAATCCCTCGTGTCCCTTGTCCGGTTTAACCCCTTTAAGCTAACATGTTGCGATGGCTCCACGATTAAGTCCTTTCACAAGGACATCTGCCGTGACTAACCCACGACAGTAAGGATGAGCTCGTCCTCGGACCGCTCAAGGTCCTTGCATATGCACATAGACATATTCTGATTAGACTCCTGGGTCATTATTTGATCCTCTATTCGGCTTTTCTTCACGAACGCCAAACAGAGCATCAGGGGCTACTGTCTATGCGGTAATTGAGGGAGTCCTGTATTAGGGGGTCTCCGGATAGCCAGACTATATCCTTTGGCCGGATTGTTGGACTATGAAGATACAAGATTGAAGACTTCGTCCCGTGTCCGGATGGGACTCTACTTGGCATGGAAGGCAAGCTAGGCAATATGTATATGTATGTCTCCTCCTTCGTAACCGACCTTGTGTAACCCTAGCCCCCTCCGGTGTCTATATAAATCGGAGGGTTTTAGTCGTAGGACAACATACAGTCATACCATAGGCTAGCTTCTAGGGTTTAGCCTCTCTGATCTCGTGGTAGATCAACTCTTGTACTACTCATATTATCGAGAACAATCAAGCAGGAAGTAGGGTATTACCTCCATCAAGAGGGCCCGAACCTGGGTAAACATCATGTCCCCTGCCTCCTGTTACCATCCGCCTTAGACACACAGTTCGGGACCCCCTACCCGAGATCCACCGATTTTGACACCGATAGTAATATTCTCCTATATTTTGATTGCTTACCTGAAAGGCTGTTAGGAGGCTGGCACAAGCTTCGGTTAGTCAGTTTTTGGCGGACTGAACTTTCTCGATAACCGCACTCATGACAGTGCGGTGCTCTTCGTCGATGGAAGCGCCGCGAAGCGCTTCCAGCAAGTTATCCGGTGCCTCTGGATGGACAGAGGCCACTGGCATGGGTGGCTTGCCCCTCTTAACGGTGGATCGCCCGCCGGAGTCCGGAACCACTGAAGGTTCCGGCGCAGTGTTCGGCTGGGGGCCGAACTTGGAGCCCGTGGGAGTCTTGCTCCCTTTGCGCCCAGGGTCCGTACGGTCGCCTCGAGGCGCCCCCAGGACTACCTCCCCTCGACTCGGTGCCTTTTGAGACAACACCTCGACATTGTCCGTAGGGAAAGGGGTGGAGGCGGTCGGAAGTGAATCGCTATTCATATCCGACGAGTCCAAAGAACCGTCCGACGAGGATACGTTGATACGGGCTCGAGACGGACTACATAATCATATTCGGCGCAAGGAGAAGCAGTGCAATAAAACATACCATGAATTACTATGGTATCCGGATACTTACAACTTTGCTAGGGGCATGTCCCTGGGTAACCACTCATCATCGCTGTGGGCGACCGTCGTGGAGCAGTCCGGAAGGAGGGTCCTTCCCTTCTTGGACCCTTCGGCCTCCCCGGTTGGGGTGGCCTTCCTTTTCTTGTCTCCCCTGGCTGGGGGGGGGGGCAGAACTTTCCTCTTCCTCCTCCTCATTTTGGTTGGAGGAGTGCGCTTCGGAGTTAACAAATGAGGAGTCCGATATAACCTTGCACCGGAGACCCTTTCGGGTCCCCGTGGCCTTCTTCTTGGCCTTCTTCACCGGCACCTCGTAAGGCGCCGCAACCAACATATCCGTTAGGAGAGAATCTGCAGGATCTTCGGGCAGGGGGGCTGGGCAATCGATCTGCTCCGCTGTCTCTACCCAGTCCTATTAATGGCATGGAAACTTAGATTCCGCATATGATTAGACTGGGCAAATAAATATCCTGCGAGATATAGAAACTTACCGGATTGGCATGGCGCTTTGGCGCTGAGTCTGCGGTCTTCGGTAAGGGGAGGAGGTACCTCGGCGCCCTTGAACAGCACCTTCCAGACTTCCTTGTGCGTCGTGTCGAAGAGCTCTCGCAGCGTCTGGTGCTTGGTCGGGTCGAACTCCCACAAATTGAATACCCATCGTTGGCACGGGAGGATCCGGTGGAAGAGCATGACCTGGACCACATTGAAGAGCTTGTTTTTCTTGCTCATCATGTTCTTGATGCAGGTCTGGAGTCTGGTCAGCTCTATCAGGGAACCCCAGGATAGGCCCTTCTCTTTCCAGGAGGTGAGCCGCGTGGGGATACAGGATCGAAATTCGTGGGCCGCCACCGAGTTGGTGTCGCGTGGCTCGGTGATGTAGAACCACCCCGATTGCCACCCCTTTATGGTCTCCACATAGGAGCCTTCGGGCCAGGTGACGTTAGGCATTTTGCCCATCATGGCGCCTCCGCACTCTGCTTGCTGGCCGACCACCACCTTCGGTTTAACATTGAAGGTCTTCAGCCACAGGCCTGAGTGGGGCCGAATGCGGAGGAGGGCCTCACACATGACGATAAACGCCGAGATGTTGAGCATGAAATTGGGGGCCAGGTCATGAAAATTCAGCCCGTAGTAAAACATGAGCCCGCGGACAAACGGGAGAAGAGGAAATCCCAGTCCGCGAACAAAGTGCGTAAGGAAAACTAACCTCTCATAGGGTTTGGGCGTAGGAATGATCTGCCCCACATCTGGCAGCCGATGCGCGATTTCCGCGGCCAGATATCCGGCTTCCTGTAGCTTTGTGATGTTCTCCTCCGTGAAGGAAGAGACCATCCACTTGCCTCCCGCTCCGGACATGATTGGAGTGGTTTGAGGAGAAAGACGTGAACTTGGACGCTGGAGCTCGAGTGCATGAGAATGGATAAGCAAGGGGGAAGAAGGCGTGGGTAAAAAGGGTGAATCTTTGTCCCTTTATAAGTGCGGAGGAGGCGATGCGCCTCCCCACTTACCTGGTAAAATCGCTTATTCCCCGAGCGCCATAATTCATGGCGCGGTCGGGTTACCCATACCCATATTGATGAGAATCCCGTGATAAGGGGACATGATCTCTGCTTCGACAAGACGTGTCAAGAAAACCGCCTCGCGATATGCGCGGTGCTGGTTGAGGAAAACGGTTCGAATAATGACCGGGCCATGACATGATGTCATGTTGCTAAAACGTGTCGGCAGATTAGATTTTTGGAAATATTATTCTCTCTACGATGGTATATGGAACTTGTTTTGCAGAGCCGGACACTATCCTTGTGTTCAAAATCTTCTATGGAGTATTCGGAGGAAGAACACACCTTGCAATGCCGAAGACAATTTTGCGCGCTGGACTCATCGTCATTGAAGCCTGGTTTAGGGGCTACTGAGGGAGTCCTGGATTAGGCTGTCTCCGGACAGCCGGACTATATCCTTTGGCCGGACTGTTAGACTATGAAGATACAAAAATAAAGACTTCGTCCCATGTCCGGATGAGACTCTCCTTGGCGTGGAAGGAAAGCTTGGCGATATGGATATGTAGTTCTCCTCCCTTGTAACCGACTCTATGTAACCCTAGCCCTCTCCAGTGTCCATATAAACGGGAGGGTTTAGTCCGTAGGACAACAAAAATCATACCATAGGCTAGCTTCTAGGGTTTAGCCTCTACGATCTCGTGGTAGATCAACTCTTGTAATACTCATAACATCAAGATCAATCAAGCAGGACATAGGGTATTACCTCCATCAAGAGGGCCCGAACCTAGGTAAACACCGTGTCCCCTGCCTCCTGTTACCATCCGCCTTACACGCATAGTTCGGGACCCCCTACTTGAGATCCGCCGCTTTTGACACCGACAAGCAAGTTCAAGTTTCTCTAGCTCTACTCACTGAGCATGGCCCTCAAGGACGGCACGCGCTCCTGGCTCCCCATGTCCCTCAAGGAAGGCAGGCGCTCATGGATCTTGCACCTCCCGGAGGGCTCGATCTCTTCATGGGATGAGCTCCGTGAGCGGTTCATTGCCAACTTCCAAGGCACCCATGAACGCGCCCTCACCATCAATGACCCGCGGCACTTGAAGTAGCAGCTGGGTGAGACCCTCCGTAAGTACATTCTGCGCTTCACCAATGTTCACCTCAAGATCCCGAAGGCCTTGGACGAAGCCATCATCTCGGCGTTCACCGAGGGCGTCACGAACGTCAAGATGAGCGAGGAGCTCGCCATCCACGATGATCTGTCCACGGCCCTGGAGATGTTCAACCTGGTGGACAGATGCGCCAGGGCCGAAGAGGGCCGCCTCTCTCTCCTCAAGCATCATAACATCGACCCTGAAGACAAGAAGGCCAAAGCCAAGGAAGCGAAGTGCAAGGGCTCCACCATGCTGGCAGCAGAGCCCGAGCTGAAGCGTGACCGTGATCGCGACAAGCCTGCCAAGGACAATCGCCCATTTAGTGTCTTCCACAACGTTCACACCCATAACATCAACGACTGTGAGGACTTCAGGGTTCTCCAGGACGAGCGTCTGGGCCGCTTCCCCGAGCGTGGCGACCGAGGCTTAGGCCGTGGAGGAGGCCACGGGGACAACCGCAACCCTCGTCAGGGCAGGCACAACCAGCCTCACGAGGATGGCTGATGTCTACTACACAACCTTCTTCTTCTAGACGTTGTTGGGCCTCCGAGTGCAGAGGTTTGTAGGACAGTAGCAAATTTCCCTCAAGTGGATGACCTAAGGTTTTTCAATCCATGGGAGGTGTAGGATGAAGGTGGTCTCTCTCAAACAATCCTACAACCAAATAACAAAGAGTCTCTTGTGTCCCCAACACACCCAATACAATGGTAAATTGTATAGGTGCACTAGTTCGGTGAAGAGATGGTGATTCAAGTGCAATATGGATGGTAGATATAGGTTTTTGTAATCTGAAAATTTAAAAACAGCAAGGTAACTAATGATAAAAGTGAACACAAACGGTATTGCAATGCATTGAAACAAGGCCTAGGGTTCATACTTTCACTAGTGCAAGTTCTCTCAACAATAATAACATAATTGGATCATATAACAATCCCTCAACATGCAACAAAGAGTCACTCCAAAGTCACTAATAGCAGACAACAAACGAAGAGATTATTGTAGGGTATGAAACCACCTCAAAGTTATCCTTTCTGATCCATCTATTCAAGAGTCTGTAGTAAAATAACACGAAGCTATTCTTTCCTTTCAATCTATCATAGAGTTCGTACTAGAATAACACCTTAAGACGAAAATCAACCAAAACCCTAATGTCACCTAGATACTCCAATGTCACCTCAACTATCCGTGGGTATGATTATATGATATGCATCACACAATCTCAGATTCATCTATTCAACCAACACAAAGAACTTCAAAGAGTGCCCCAAAGTTTCTACCGCAGAGTCAAGAAGGGAAATTGTGTGCCAACCCCTATGCATAAGTTCACGAGGTCACGGAACTCGCAAGTTGATCACCAAAACATACATCAAGTGGATCATGTGATATCCCATTGTCACCATAGATAAGCACATGCAAGACATACATCAAGTGTTCGCAAATCCTTAAATACCCAATCGATAAGATAACTTCAAAGGTAAAACTCAATGCATTACTAGAGAGTAGAGGGGGAGAAACATCATAAGATCCAACTATAATAGCAAAGCTCGCGATACATCAAGATCGTGCCAAATCAAGAACACAAGAGAGAGAGAGATCAAACACATAGCTACTGGTACATACCCTCAGCCCCGGTGGTGAACTAGTACCTCCTCGTTATGGAGAGAGCCGGGATGATGAAGATGGCCACCGAAGAGGGATTCCCCACTCTGGCAGGGTGTCAGAACGGGTCTAGATTTATTTTTGGTGGCTATGAAGGCTTCTAGCGGTGGAACTCCCGATCTAGGTTTCTTTCTGGAAGTTTCAGTATATATAAGAGGTTTTGGCGTCGAGAACAAGTCAGGGGTGTCTCCAGGCTGTCCACGAGGTAGGGAGGCGCGCCCCCACCCTCGTGGGCAGCCCGGGACACTTCTAGCCCAACTCTTTTACTCCATGACCTTCTTCTGGTCCAAAAATAAGTTCCGTGAAGTTTCAGGTCAATTGGACTCCGTTTGATTTTCCTTTTCTGTAAAACTCAAAAACAAGGAAAAACAGAAACTGGCACTGGGCTCTAGGTTAATACGTTAGTCCCAAAAATCATATAAAATAGCATATAAATGCATATAAAATATCCAAGGTTTATAATATAATAGCATGGAACAATAAAAAATTATAGATATGCTGGAGACTTATCAAGCATCCCCAAGCTTAATTCCTGCTCGTCCTCGAGTAGGTAAATGATAAAAACAGAATTTTTGATGTGAAATGCTAGCTAACATATTTATCCATGTAATTCTATTTATTGTGGCAAGAATATTCAGATCCATAAGATTCAAGACAAAAGTTTAATATTGACATAAAAATACTAATACTTCAAGCATAATTAGTAAGCAATTATGTCTTCTCAAAATAACATGGCCAAAGAAAGCTTATCCCTACAAAATCATATAGTTTAGCTATGCTTCATTTTTTGTCACACAAAAATTCTCTCATCATGCACAACCCCGATGACACGCCAGGAAATTGTTTCATACTTTAGTAATCTCAAACTTTTTTCAACATTCACGCAATACATGAGTGTGAGCCATGGACATAGCACTATGGGTGGAATAGAATATAATGATGGGGGTTGTGTGGAGAAGACAAAAAAGGAGAAAGTCTCACATTGACGCGGCTAATCAATGGGATAGGGAGATGCCCATCAATTGATGTCAATGCAAGGAGTAGGGATTGCCATGCAACGGATGCACTAGAGACAAAAATGTATGAAAGCTCAACAAAAGAACCTAAGTGGGTGTGCATCCAACTTGGTTGCTCACGAAGAGCTAAGGCATTTGAGGAAGCCCATTGTTGGAATATACAAGCCAAGTTCTATAACGAAAAATTCCCACTAGTATATGAAAGTGACAAAACAAGAGACTCTCTATCATAAAGATCATGGTGCTACTTTGAAGCACAAGTGTGGAAAAAGAGGATATTAGCATTGTCCCTTTTTATTTATTTTTCTTTTTATTTCTTTTTTGGGCCTTTTTTTATTTGGCCTTTCTCCTTTTTTGGGGACAATGATCTATTAATGATGATCATCGCACTTCTATTTATTTACAACTCAATGATTACAACTCGATACTAGAACAAAATATGACTCTATATGAATGCCTCCAGCGGTGTACCGGGAAGGACAATGAATCAAGAGTGACATGTATGATAAATTATGCATGGTGGCCTTGCCACAAATATGATGTCCACTATATGATCATGCAAGGCAATATGACAATGATGATGTGTGTCATGATGAACGGAATGGTGGAAAGTTGCATGGAAATATATCTCGGAATGGCTATGGAAATGCCATAATAGGTAGGTATGGTGGCTGTTTTGAGGAAGATATAAGGAGGTTTATGTGTGACAGACTGTATCATATCACGGGGTTTGGATGCACCGGCGAAGTTTGCACCAACTCTCAAGGTGAGAAAGGGCAATGCACGGTACCGAAGAGGCTAGCAATGATGGAAGGGTGAGAGTGCGTATAATCCATGGACTCAACATTAGTCATAAAGAACTCACATGCTTATTGCAAAAATCTACAAGTCATCAAAAACCAAGCATTACGTGCATGCTCCTAAGGGGATAGATTGGTAGGAAAAGACCATCGCTCGTCCCCGACCGCCACTCATAAGGAAGACAATCAAATAACACCTGATGTTTCAAATTTGTTACACAACGGTCATCATACGTGCATGCTACTGGACCTGCAAACTTCAACACAAGCATTTCTCAAATTCACAACTACTCAACTAGCACACTCTAATATTACCACCTTTATATCTCAAAACAATTATCAAGTATCAAACTTCTCCTAGTATGCAATGCACTTTTTATGAAAGTTTTTATTATACCGATCTTGGATGCCTATCATATTAGGACTAAATTCATAAACAAAGCAAATTACCATGCTGTTCTAAAGGACTCTCAAAATAATATAAGTGAAGCATGAGAGTTCATCTATTTCTTCAAAATAAAACCACTGCCGTGCTCTAAAAGGATATAAGTGAAGCATTAGAGCAAATGACAAACTACTCCAAAAGATATAAGTGAAGGTCAATGAGTAGTCGAATAATTATGCAACTATGTGAAGACTCTGTAATGTTTAAGAATTTCAGATCTTGGTATTTTATTCAAACATAAAGAAAAACAAAATAAAATAAAATGACGCTCCAAGAAAAACACATATCATGTGGTGAATAGAAATATAGCTCCAAGTAAAGTTACCGATGAACGAAGACGAAAGAGGGGATGCCTTCCGGGGCATCCCCAAGCCTAGGCTATTGGTTGTCCTTCAATATTACCTTGGGGTCCCTTGGGCATCCCCAATCTTAGGCTCTTGCCACTCATTATTCCATAGTCCATCGAATCTTTACCCAAAACTTGAAAACTTCACAACACAAAACTTAAGAGAAAACTCGTAAGCTCCGTTAGTATAAGAAAATAAATCACCATTGAGGTACTGTTGTGAACTCATTCTAAATTCATATTGGTGTAATATCTACTGTATTACAACTTCTCTCTGGTTCATACCCTCCGATACTACACATAGATTCCTCAAAATAAGCAAACAACACATAGAAATCAGAATCTGTCAAAAACAGAACAATCTGTAGTAATCTATATCAAACGTATACTTCTGGAACTTATAAAATTCTGAAATAAATTGGTGACGTGAGTAATTTGTCTATTAGTCATCTTCAAAAAGAATCAACTTAATAGCACTCTCCAGTAAAACATGGTAGCTAATCTCGTGAGCACTAAAGTTTCTGTTTTTACAGCAAGATCACAAAGACTTCACCCAAGTCTCCCCAAAGGTTCTACTTGGCACAAACACTAATTAAAACATAAAACCACATCTAAACAGAGACTAGATGAATTATTTATTACTAAACAGGAACAAAAAGCAAGGAACAAAAATAAAATTGGTTGCCTCCCAACAAGTGCTATCGTTTAACGCCCCTAGCTAGGCATGTTGATTTCAATGATGCTCACATAAAAGATAGGAATTGAAACGTAAAGAGAGCATCACGAAGAATATGACTATCAAATTTAAGTCTAACCCACTTCCTATGCATAGGGATTTTGTGAGAAAACAACTTGTGGGAACAAGAATCAACTTGCATAGGAAGGTAAAACAAGCAAATCTTCAAGATTTTCAACACATAGAGAGGAAACTTGATATAATTGCAATTCCTACAAGCATAAGTTCCTCCCTCATAATAATTACATGTAGTATCATAAGAAAATTCAACAATATAGCTATCACAAAACTTATTCTTAACACGGTCCACATGTATACAAAGTTGACACTGTCGGATTTCGGGTTCCGGCAGACCCTTGAGGTTCGAACACTGGGGTGCACGTGGAGATTTCGCCCCCTACCTACCTGCACCCCTCCGCCATGCTAGGATCTAAACTAAGGAAAGAACAACACAAGAGACACAGGGTTTATACTGGTTCGGGCCACCGTTGTGGTGTAATACCCTACTCCAGTGTGTGGTGTGGTGGATTGCCTCTTGGGCTGATGATGATGAACAATACAAGGAAGAACAGCCTCGCGAGGGTCTGTTCTTGGCTGGGGCGATGAACTGCTCGGAGGAGTTCTATCACCTTTCTCTCTCTCTCTCTCTCTCTCTCTCTCTCTCTCTCTCTCTCTCTGCTTTCCTCCAACTGACCGACCCTAATTTCGACCCCAGCTTGTCTCTGGGTTGGCTGATTCTCGATCCTCTCTACCCTGGGGGTGGCTAGTCCTATTTATAGAGGCCCTGGTCCTCTCCCCAAATATTGAGTGGGAAGGGAGCCAACAATGGCGGGCTAATTTGAAGGGGGACAACAAGTATCAGCTATCCTGACAAAAGCAGTCTTCGCCTATGCAAAGCTCTGGTGATGACACCGTCTTGGGCTCCACGGTGACCTCCGTCTCGTAGTCCTCCTGGTCTTGGTCTCGTTGCACCGAAATGGCAACCTTTGCCTGATTCATCGGTACTTCGCGGTTGCGCTTGCCCCCTTTGCACCAAAGAGGGAAGGAGGATGCTGCGCGGGCTGGCACCCGCCTGGCGCCCTGAATCGTCATGGCTTGCGTCACGGGCACCTCGTGAGCTACCCCGCCTTGATCTCTCCACCGCCTCGTGAGCCAGCCTGATGATGCCGTGCCTGAGGAAGCTACGCGTCGTCCGCCCCGCGAGGCTTGGCCCCTCGCGAGGGTCTTGGGTTTGTGTTGGTGAAGACAGGCCGTGCTGGGCCCCCCTTTGAGCCACGCCGCAGGCCGCATGCAGGCAAGTCTGGGGAGTCCCGTTCCCAGAATGCCGACAGTAGCCCCCGGGCCCAAGGTGCGCCCAGACTTGGCCATGCAGGGAGGCGGAAGGGCAAGAGCGAAGCGCCGCGGGCCCTAACAGCCTGCGGCCTTGGGCGCCGCGTGGCGGTTGACTGGACATGGGCGCCTTAGCAACCACGCGAGTTGATAAAGGAGTGGCATCCGCCTAGGCCCTGCTTCTTGCTTTCTCCGATTGCTGCTCAGATCCCCTTTCTTGCGCCTCTCCTTCCTTCCTCCGAGATTTCCAGGTCTGCTCTGACCGTGCGACCTAGGGAGCCATGGCGCCTCGTCAGCCCCCAACCGCAGCTTGGTACTCGTCTGCCCTAGACTCGCCGAACGTGTCGGAGGTGGGCCTTGCCCGGTTGCGCCAGGTGGCGACAACGTGGGGCATCGACGGGGCAAAGGCGTTCAAGGCCGGCTCCGCCACCCCTGAGGGTCAAAGGAGCACCTTCTATCCGCTCTTCGTAAGTGCCATTGTTGCTGGCTTGGTGCCTCCCTTCTCCGAGTTCTTCTTCTCTGTCCTCCGCCATTACAAGCTACAGGCTCTGCATCTCCATCCCAACTCTGTCCTTCTCCTGGCAATCTTTGCTTATTATTGCGAAGCACATGTTGGGGTGCAGCCCTCAGTGGCCTTGCTGCGCCACTACTTCTACCTCCAGACCTCTCGTGGGACTGCTTCCGCGTGCGCGAGCTTCGTCGCGTACGGCGGCGCCATTGCCATCTCGAACTCTGGGAAGAGGATTGAGGGCTTCAGGAGCAAGTGGATCTTGGTGGATGCTGGGCGCATCCACCCTCGGCTGATCCTGCCCACGGAGCAGCCCACGAGCTCCAGCGACTGGGGTCGAGCGGAGCTCGCGGATCCCCACATGAAGATGTTGTTGGAGAAGATGGACGCGGATCTGAGGCCGACCGACATGGCAGCGGCGAAGATGACCGGCGCGTCGCTGCTGAGGGAGTTCCTGGAGCACCGGCTGGCTCGGCTTCGGCAGTACTCGCTTCCAATGTGGAGGCCCCGTCCGAGCCCCGCGGCCTTGGCCGACGGAGACCTGGCTGCGGTTCTCCAATCTCTGGTCGGGGGCAATGTGGCGAGGCTGGAGGGTTCTCCTACGCCCTTGTTCCTCCGCAACGACTGGGAGCGGGTGGTGAAGTCCATGCCCGTCTTCAACGGGGATGGGCCAGTGCCCCTGGAAGCTCCCGAGGAACCGGTGGACGTGCCCTCCGGCGACTCCAGCGAAGAGGAAGAAGGAGGGGAGCGAGGAAAAGGGCCTGACTCCGAGGCGACTGACGGGGAGTCGAGGGTCCCCTCCCCCGGCACAGGTCCCGCGTTCTCCGCCTCTCTCCGAACGATGACGATGAGGATGACGATGAAGACGACGACGAGTAGGACAGCAGGAGCTCGCCCCCGATCCCGAAGAAGGACAGGACCAGGCTGATCTCTCGCGGGTCTCGCCCGGCCCCGGGGCAAACCGCAGACGCACCTTCCGCCTCCAAGCTTCCCGAGGTTGACCCTTCCAGCCGGCTTTCAGGCTTCAAATTTGGCTGGAGGCCGCTTGAGCTCACTGGCGATGACCCGTAAGCATTCGATTCTTGTGTTTATCTCTTGCTCTGCTTCTGAGGCTTGACGTCCGCATCTTTGGATAGGTTGGCGCCCGCAGCAAAGAAGCCGAAGGGGGCTCCCGAGGTTCCATCCGTGGTGGCGATCCTGCCCACGAAGGAGGGTGACCGTGACGCACAGGCTTCTCCTGCCCGGTCGTCCTCGCGAGGTTTGGCTGAGCCGGCTGGGGCGAGCTCAGCCCCCATGGCCCAAGTGGCTCCCGAGGTGCTCTTGCCTGCCGCCACCACTACAGCTGTCGGGGCGCGGCAGACTCCGCCTCAGGATGTTGCGGCTGCGCTGCCACATTCTCCTCCTACTCAATCGGCCGCTGTCTCTCCGACTCCTTCTGCCGTTCTAGATCGTGGTGTTGCTGAGCTGGAGGGACTGCGGAAGGATCTTCTTGGCACCGACCCCCGTTTGGTGGCCGGGCGTTTGGAGCTGGCTTTTGGATGGGTTCGCTCCGACGCCTTGATTCGGGCGGCGCTGGTCCAGGCCTCGACAGCATGCGACAAGGAGAAGTAGGCCGTCCTGGAGGCAAAGGCTGCTCGTGATGCAGCCCTGGGGGAGATGGTCGACGTCCGCGGTCGCTGCAAGGCGCTGGAGGATGAGCTGCAAGGCCTGTGGGATCAGCTCGCGAAAGATGTCCGCCTTTGCCAAGAGCAGGAAGAAGGCGTGAAGGCTCGCGAGGTAGCTGTCGAGGGCCGGGAGGCCAAGCTCAGGAAGCATCGTGACCGCCTAGGCGCGCTGGAGCAGGAGTTGGGGGCGAGGAAGGCCAAGCTGGACGGCAAGGCCCTGGTTCTTGCCGAGGACCGCGCGGCCTTCACAGAGTTGGAGGCGAAGGCTCGCTCCTCGCTGAGGGCGCTTTACGACAGCGGCCTGGAGAGCCCGCTGGCTGGCGCCGAGGATGGCCCCGCCAAGCTGCTTCCCTTCCTGGTTCACGCGCTTGAAGATGTCGCCCTTCGCCTTGGCCCCACGGCCGAGGCCGAGGCGCGTGTCCTGTCTTCTACAGCACTGACGCGGGTCCTCACCCACATCTACCTTCGCGATCCCAGCGTCGACCTCGACAGCCTGCTGGAGCCAGTGAGTGGTGAGCGTGCCACTGCCGCTGCCGAGGCCATGAAGGGTCACGCGAAGGCTCTGCTGGGGAAGTTCCGGGCCTTCAGCACCAAGCCGGAGCAAGGCGTTGCCGACCCCGCCGCTCTATGAGGCGAACCCGCTCCGCGCTGCTCCCCCGCCGCCAAGTGACTCCGTCATGGCTCCTGTCCTGCTTTTAATTCCTGCACACGTATCATGCCTCGGGGAGGCGTTTAAACTTGTGTTTGGCATTGAGATAACAGTGTGGACTGTAATATTTGCTTTTGAATTCCTTGAAATTAGTGTTGTTCCTTCCTACTTGCTTATGTTCTACGCCGGCAGAGCCCGGCCCCGTGCGTACCTCACCCAGCAATAGTCCCGACCGGAAACCAGGACGGGACCAAGGAGTGAGGGGCTACGTGACAAGTTAGGCTCCTAAGTCGCGATGCTCAGGAGTCCCGCTTGGCGCACGAACAGCAAGTAGGGAGGTGTGGTGCGGGTGGATCTACCGTTCTACGTCTGCAGAGCCCGGCCGCGCGCGTGCCTCACCCAGCGATGGTCCCGACCGGAAACCAGGACGGGGCCACAGAGTGAGGGGCTACGTGACCAGTTAGGCTCCTGAGTCGCGATGCGCAGCAGTCCCCCTTGACGCTCAAACGGCCTTCATACCTTGGCTCCGCTCGGGGAGAGACGCGCGACGAACCAGGCCCGGGGGGACCTGGCTGGGTGGCGTGCGTCTGGGTGTGACCCAGGCGCAGCCCCCGTGCCCAGCCCCCTCGCGCGGCACTCCCAAGGGGAGGCGTTACGATGAGGCTAGACACTGAGCTCTGGGCTCCCTGAGGTTGATGCGGCCCGGGGGCCACCCTCAGTTGTTTATCACCAGCGCGGAGCATAGTGCTACCGTATGCGTACGAGCATAGCCGCTCCTCAGCAGTGTCATCAGCTAGCGCGGAGCATGGTGCTTCCACTAGTACGTGGGAGGGGGGCCCCCTCCGGGAGGAGCCCCTGGGGCGTGTACAGCCCCGCCTTGACATGTGGCTGGCACGGTAGGGCCTGGCGAGGTGTATTTGGGCACCCATGAGCCAACGCGGGACTCACGGGGCCCTACCTCTAGGCGGGTTGCGCCTGGCACTGGGCCTTATCTTGTGATGTGTCCCTGCAAATTTGGTTAGATGTCGGCACTCTACGTCCTCGGGTCCCGGCCCTCGAGCTGGTCTCAGCCGTCGCTGGTATGCCAGGTCGTGATGCCATGGACAAGGCCAGAGGGTGAGGGCTGGAGAGCCAGTAAGAGCCCTGAGTCGCGATGCTTAGGTGCCCCCCCTTTAACGTGCAAGTGGTCGGCATGGAGGAGAAGAGGTGCCGTGGACCGACATCAAATAATCAAGCATGATGGGTCTAACGCATAATCGGAAATAAACGCAAATGGGATACATGCCACTAGGCCTGGCCCGAGCCGCTTGGGGATCATGCAGCCTGAGGGGCGCCCCCAACAAGGTAAGCTAACAACATGGAATAAAGGGATACACGCGTAGGGACGGACCCACGCGGCCTGGGAATAATGCAGCCCTGGGGGCGCTCCCAGCTGGAAGTAAAACTCGAAAGATGTCACCTGATGATGTTGAGGACGAAGGGGTGTTGGTGTAGCAGGCTCGGTGGGCTGCGGGAGCCGATCCTCACGAGCCCCCAGGCCCAGGGGCCTCGGGAGGCTCCGGCGGCGCCGGCGGCTCCTCGCGGGCCATCTCCATCTCTGCCAGGGCTGCGGGACGCCTGGCCTCTCGTGCCTCCATGATGCCCCTCATGAGGCGCTGGTACGCGTCAGCCACGTTTGGCAAGCCGTAAGGCATGCGAACATAGCTGTGGGGTGGACCTCTGCAGCGCCCCACTCGCGAGGGCCAACGACGCTCTAGAGAGGCGACTCGGTTGAGCCCTAGTATGTCGATGCAGATGCTCAGCCCACCATCCTCGCCTGGATGGGGGGGGGCACTGCTGGCAAGCGGCGGCTGCCTTTCATGACTCTTGACTCATGTAGCTCCTGAATGGCCTTGCTGACGAACTCCTGAGGATCTGGATCTCCTTGCCTTGCTCCTTCTCGAGGGAAATGTGCTTCAAAACACGCCTCCATGTGGTGCCCAAGGGCCTCCCTTGCGACCCTAGCTAGGTCGGTGGCCCTCCAGGGGAGAGTCCCCGAGCCCTGCCTGAGGAGGGCGCCGGGCGCGCTTTCCTATGCGATGGAGGGAGGCTCCCCCTGGGCAGGCGCGGGCCCAGAGGGGCCTGCCTCCTGAGTGGTCGAGCCGGACGATGTCTTCTTCTTCTTAGGGGTGGTCTCGGGAGGCCTCCTGCTTCTACGATCCAGGTCTTCCTGTGACGCAGCCTGAAAGGCTCGTTCCAGTTAACACACCGCGTCCTTCTCTTCACAGGGCACCATGATGACTCCGCCGCTTCCTGGCATCTTGAGGACGTTGTAGCCGTGGTGAGTTACGGCCATGAACTTGGCCAGCGCTGGGTACCCAAGGATGGCGTTGTACGGCAGGCGAATGTGAGCGACGTCGAAGTCGATGAACTCGATGCGGTAGTTGTCGCGTGCCCCGAAGGTGACAGGGAGGCGGACCTGCCCAATCGGGACCGTGGAGCCGCTAGTGATACCGGAGAAGGGCTTAGTTTGCTGAAGCTGGTTGTAGGGCACTTGGAGGTTGTTGAACGTCTCCACGGATAGGACGTTGAGCCCTGCCCCTCCATCGATGAGGGTCTTGGTGACCACCACGTTGCTGATGATTGGGGAACAAAGCATCGGGAGGACTCCGGCTGTAGCCGCACACTTGAGCTGATCTGCTGAGCTGAACATGATGGCGCACGCCGACCACCTGATGGGCGCGTGGCTTTGAGCCTGGGGAGGACTTCTTTCACCTCGCGGGCGAACTGCTTGAAGATGCGCTAAGAGGCTGGGGCTTGTGCTCCGCCCAAGATGCAAGCGATCGCGCGCGGCTCCTGGAAGCCCCCAGCCTCCTCATCCTGGTGGCGGTCCTCGTTTCTCCTTGTTGCGGCGGCAGCGGTGGGAGGCCTGCATTGCCTTGCGGGCGATCCTCGCGAGGCTGATCCGTCCAGTCTCCCTCGCGAGGCTGATCCCTCCATCCTCTCTCGCGAGGCGGGTCTTGCCAGCGATCCTCGCGAGATTGGTCGCGCCACCCTTGGCGCGGCCCACGGTCTTCCCAGCGTCCTGCATTTCTTCCCCCTCCTCGGCCGTAGCCCCGGTCACTGCGGTCGGGGCAACGGCCGATCCTTCCTTCTCGCACGGCTCGGAGTTCTTGACATTCGTTGGTGTTGTGGGTGTGGAGGTCGTGGTACACACAGTACCGGCTGCCCTTGGAGGGTTCGGGCTGATCTCTGCCCCGCTTGGTGTCTGGCTCTGCCGCGAGCACGACAGCCCCCTTGCGCTTCACGTCCTTGGCCTTGGGCTTCTTCTCTTATGGGTCTGTGGCAGGCAGCTCGAGGAGGGAGAGACGCCCTTCCTTAGCCCTGGCGCACTTGTTTGCCAAGTTGAACAGCTCCAAGGAAGTGCACAGGTCTTCATGCATCGCCAGCTCCTCCTTCATCTTGACGTCGCGCACGCCGTCGGAGAAGGCCGAGATGATGGCCTCCTCAGTCACCTTGGGAATCTTGAGGCGTGCGTTGTTGAAGCGCTGGATGTACTTCTGCACGGTTTCCCCGGGCTATTGCTTGATCCGGCGCATGTCGCTCACGGCGGGTGGCCGGTCGCGAGTGCCTTGGAAGTTGGCGATGAAGCGGGTGCGCATCTCCTCCCAGGAGGAGATTGTGCCTGGAGCCAGGTTCAGGGGCCAGGTGCGGGCCCCGTCCTTGAGTGCCATGGGGAACCAGTTCGCCATGACCTTCTCGTCTCCGTTGGCAGCTTCGATGCCTAGCTCGTAGAGCTGGAGGAACTCTGCAGGGTCAGACGTGCCATCGTAGCGTGGAGGCAGGTCTGGCTTGAACTTGCCGGGCCACGCTACGCTGCGTAGTTCGGTGGTGAAGGCGCGGCAGCCTGCTGTGGCCACGGGAGGCCTTGGGTGACGGAGAGCCTGGTCTTGCATGTCCCCACGCGCTGCAGCTAGGAGCAGCGCGGGGTCTTGACGCGTGGGAGCAGGAGCATGGTCGCGACGTGCTGGAGCAGGGAGCGCCCGGACAGCTTCTTGCGGGCGAGGGACTTCCTGGCAGCTCTGCTCTTGCCGCGTTGGCGCCTGACGGAGCGAGTTCCGCCCAGGGGCCACGTGCCTTGGGGCCATGGCGTCTTCTTCAGGAGGAGGCGGCCGGGGCGCCATCAGAGCCTCGTCGCCCGCGCGGGGTAGGGTGCTGTGCAGTGGAACGGACGGCGCAGGAGAGCCCCCTGCGGCGCGGACGAGCTCGGCGACGCGGTCGAGCCATTCTTCGTAGACGTCGTCGACGGGACGGTAGCGCAGGAGCTCGTTTGCCGCAGTGAGTGCAGCTCGAGCCTCCATGGGCGCGCGGAGCGCGCGGGACGAAGAACCAGCTGGGGTGAGCGAGGGAGTTGCGGTGCGGCCGTCTTGCCGCACGGACGGATGCTAGGACGATGCTTGCCGCTCGTCCCCCGTCGGGCCGGTGGCGGCGTTGACGGCAGGTGATGGGGAACAGTGTGGATGCCCGCCGACAGGGGCCGTTTGGGCGACGCGGGAAGCGAGTGCGGCCCGGCGCTCGACGCGGGCCCGATGAGCGTCAGACATGGGAGTGACGGTCGGAGGAGAATGGGGCAGTGGAAGACGAATTCCAGCACACCCCTACCTGGCGCGCCAAATGTCGGATTTCGGGTTCCGGCAGACACTTGAGGTTCAAACACTGGGGTGCGCACGGAGATTTCGCCCCCTACCTACCTGCACCCCTCCGCCATGCTAGGATCTAAACTAAGGAAAGAACAACACAAGAGACACAGGGTTTATACTGGTTCGGGCCACCGTTGTGGTGTAATACCCTACTCCAGTGTGTGGTGTGGTGGATTGCCCCTTGGGCTGATGATGATGAACAATACAAGGAAGAACAGTCTCGCGAGGGTATGTTGTTGGCTGGGGCGATGAACTGCTCGGAGGAGTTCTATCACCTTTCTCTCTCTCTCTGCTTTCCTCCAACTGACCGACCATGATTTCGACCCCAGCTTGTCTCTGGGTTGGCTGATTCTCGATCCTCTCTACCCTGGGGGTGGCTAGTCCTATTTATAGAGGCCATGGTCCTCTCCCCAAATATTGAGCGGGAAGGGAGCCAACAATGGCGGGCTAATTTGAAGGGGGACAACAAGTATCAGCTATCCTGACAAAAGCAGTCTTCGCCTGTGCAAAGCTCTGGTGATGACGCCGTCCTGGGCTCCACGGTGACCTCCGTCTCGTAGTCCTCCTGGTCTTGGTCTCGTTGCACCGAAATGGCAACCTTTGCCTGATGCCTTGGTACTCCGCGGTTGCTCTTGCCCCCTTAGCACCAAAGAGGGAAGGAGGACGCTGCCTGGGCTGGCACCCGCCTGGCGCCCTGAATCATCATGGCTTGCGTCAGGGCACCTCGTGAGGTACCCTGCCTTGATCTCTCCACCCCCTCGTGAGCCAGCCTGATGAGGCCGTGCCTGAGGAAGCTCCGCGTCGTACGCCCCGCGAGGCTTGGCCCCTCGCGAGGGTCTTGGGTTTGTGTTGGTGAAGATGGGCCGTGCTGGGCCCCCCTTTGAGCCACGCCGCAGGCCCTAGGCAGGCAAGTCTGGGGACCCCCGTTCCCAGAACGCTGACAGACACTCTTCCAAAATAGTGGGATTAATATTAACTAAAGTCATGACCTCTCCAAACCCACTTTCATAATTATCATAATAAGATTCAACACCCTCCAAACTAGTGGGATCATTACTTCTTAAAGTTGACACTCTTCCAAACCCACTTTCATCAATATAATCATCATAAATAGGAGGCATGCTATCATCAAAATAAATTTTCTCATCAAAACATGGGGGACAAAAAATATCATCTTCATCAAACATAGCATCCCCAAGCTTGTGGCTTTGCATACATTAGCATCATAGATATTCAAAGAATTCATACTAACAACATTGCAATCATGCTCATCATCCAAATATTTAGTGCCAAACATTTCAGTACACTCTTCTTCTAACACTTTGGCACAATTATCGGAATCCTTATTTTCACGAAAGACATAAAAAAGATGAAGCATATGAGGTATCGTCAACTCCATTTTTTGTAGTTTTCTTTTATAGACTAAACTAGTGATAAAACAAGAAACTAAAAGATTCGATTGCCAGATCTAAGGATATACCTTCAAGTGCTAACCTCCCCGGCAACGGCGCCAGAAAAGAGCTTGATGTCTACTACACAACCCTCATCTTCTAGACGTTGTTGGGCCTCCAAGTGCAGAGGTTTGTAGGACAATAGCAAATTTCCCTCAAGTGGATGACCTAAGGTTTATCAATCCGTGGGAGGCGTAGGATTAAGATGGTCTCTCTCAAACAACCCTGCAACCAAATAACAAAGAGTCTCTTGTGTCCCCAACACACCCAATACAATGGTAAATTTTATAGGTGCACTAGTTCAGCGAAGAGATGGTGATTCAAGTGCAATATGGATTGTAGAAATTGGTTTTTGTAATCTGAAAATATAAAAACAGCAAGGTAACTAATGATAAAAGTGAGCACAAACGGTATTGCAATGCGTTGAAACAAGGCCTAGGGTTCATACTTTCACTAGTGCAAGTTCTCTCAACAATAATAACATAATTGGATCATATAACAATCCCTCAACATGCAACAAAGAGTCACTCCAAAGTCACTAATAGAGGAGAACAAACAAAGAGATTATTGTAGGGTACGAAACCATCTCAAAGTTATCCTTTCTGATCGATCTATTCAAGAGTCCGTAGTAAAGTAACACGAAGCTATTCCTTCCATTCAATCTATCATAGAGTTTGTACTAGAATAACACCTTAAGACACAAATCAACCAAAACCCTAATGTCACCTAGATACTCCAATGTCACCTCAAGTATCCGTGGGTATGATTATACGATATGCATCACACAGTCTCAGATTCATCTATTCAACCAACACAAAGAACATCAAAGAGTGCCCCAAAGTTTCTACCGGAGAGTCAAGGCGAAAATGTGTGCCAACTGTCGGTGTCAAAACAAACAGATCTCGGGTAGGGGGTCCCGAATTGTGCGTCTAGGATCGATGGTAACAGGAGACAGGGGACACAATGTTTTACCCAGGTTCGGGCCCTCTCTATGGAGGTAATACCCTACGTCCTGCTTGATTGATCTTGATGAATATGAGTAATACAAGAGTTGATCTACCACGAGATCGTAATGACTAAACCCTAAAAGTATAGTCTAGCTGTGATTATCAGGATTCAGCCTATCTACGGACCTAGCCCTCCGGTTTATATAGACATGGGAGGGATCTAGGGTTACACAAGGTCGGTTACAAAGAAAGGAATCCTCATAGTTGGTCGCCAAGCTTGCCTTCCACGCCCAGGAGAGTCCTATTTGGACACGGGTGGAGTCTTCGGTCTTCGTGTTCTTCACAGCCCATCAGTCCGGCCCATGGCTAACATGCCGGACGCCCAAGGACCCCTTAGTCCAGGACTCCCTCAGTAGCCCCTGAACCTGGCTTCAATGACAAGGTGTCCGGCGTGTATATCTGTCTCCGGCATTGCAAGGCGGGTTCCTTCTTCCGAACTCCAAGATAGTCTTTGAACGTAATGATCGTGTCCGGACCTGTAACATAAGAACCACCGCCATAGAGCATACTATTTTACGAGTCCAATATACTGATAATTTTTATGACGTGACATCACGCTCGCCCGGCTATTTATTTTGAACCGTTTCCTATCCCACCATTCCACGTTTCAAGGCATGGTTGTTATTGGCACGTCCTGTTGAAGCAGAGATCGTGTCCCCTTATTGCGGGATTCTCATCAATACGACCATGGGTAACCCAACCGTTCTGTTGGAAAGATTCCTTAGGGATAGGCAAGTCTTCAGGCTCAGGAGGAGGCGTTCAATACCTGGTGCCTTTATAAAGGAACCAAGGGCCGTCTTTTTATGCAAAGCCTCTCCTCAGTCTTTCCTACCTCAAGTTCTAGCACCCAAGGTTCGACTCCATCTCTCCAAGCTTCCCCATCATGTCCAGACCCAGCCCTCAAGGTCGATGGGTGGCCTCCTTCATTACAGAGGAGGATATCGCAAAGCTTCGGGCGGCCAGATACCTGACCGCGGAGATCCCCCACAGGCTTCCTGCTCAAGGACCGGTTATTCCGACCCCCAGATCTGGCGATTGAGTCATATTCATATCTCACTTCCTTCAAGGGCTAGGGTTCTCTCTCCACCCCTTTGTCTAGGGGCTAACGTTTTATTATGGACTAGACTTTCACGATCTAGCTTTGGATTCTTTCCTCCATGTCTCGGCTATCATTATCACGTGCGAGGCCTTCCTCGGAATCCCCCCACACTTCAGCCTATGGCTCAAGACCTTTAGTGTGAAGCCGAAGGTATTCGATGGGGAACAGGCGGAGTGTGGCGGTGCTGTAGTAAGCAAGCTTACCAACACTCTCTGGCCAAAAGGCTCCTTCACAGAAACTTCCAACCAATGGCAGCGAGAGTGGTTTTACATCACGGAACCCCGTAGCACCAAGTGGGAAGCTATACCCGCATTCCGTTTTGGTCCTCTGTTACAGCTTGCATCATGGATCAATAAAAGGGCTGGACTGGGGGTCAGTCGATTAAGTGCATACTCTACAGAGCCGCATCTGAACCCTCCTTGAGAAGGACATAGATCTTGTCGACGTGATTCAAGTAATGCTAGTCCGCCGAGCTTTGTCGTGCCTGTGTAGGCCTCTCTGCATGTGGGAGTTCAATCGAGAAGGACCACGAACCCTCCAACACTTCTTCGGCATTACGCACAAAGGGATGTGGAAGTTGTTTTTCGGGAAATGAAAACATTGGCCGGACACCACTGAGGACGTCCAGATACCCTGGTAAGCACTCAACTTCCAAACACTTTGTAGTTAAGTATGCTGTAATACGTTACTGAGAAAATTATCCTCTTTCAGGGCTGGATAAATAAAGCGGAATTAATTAGGTGTTCGGCCCCTGTCGGTGTCAAAACCGGCGGATCTCGGGTAGGGGGTCTCGAACTGTGCGTCTAGGCCGGATGGTAACAGGAGGCAAGGGACACGAAGTTTTACCCAGGTTCGGGCCCTCTTGATGGAGGTAAAACCCTACGTCCTGCTTGATTAATATTGATGATATGGGTAGTACAAGAGTAGATCTACCACAAGATAGGAGAGGCTAACCCTAGAAGCTAGCCTATGGTATGATTGTTGTTCTGTATGTTGTCCTACGGACTAAAACCCTCCGGTTTATATAGACACCAGAGAGGGTTAGGGTTACACAAAGTCGGTAACAATGGTAGGAGATCTATACATCCGAATCGCCAAGCTTGCCTTCCACGCCAAGGAAAGTCCCTTCCGGACACGGGACGAAGTCTTCAATCTTGTATCTTCATAGTCTAGGAGTCCGGCTGAAGGTATAGTCCGGCCATCCGGACACCCCCTAATCCAGGACTCCCTCAGTAGCCCCTGAACCAGGCTTCAATGACGACGAGTCCGGCATGCAGATTGTCTTCGGCATTGCAAGGCGGGTTCCTCCTCCAAGTACTTCATAGAAGATTTTGAACACAAAGATAGTGTCCAGCTCTGCAAAATAAGTTTCCACATATTGCCATAGAGAGAATAGTATTTACACAAATCTAATCTGCTGACGTATTCCGTAGTGCGACATCGCACCACGGCCAAGCCTTTATTCGAATCGTTTTATTATCCCACCTCAGCGCGTCATGCGAGGCGGTTTCCTTGGCACATCTTGTTAAAGCAGAGATCGTGTCCCCTTATTCCGGGATTCTCATCAATACGGGCGTGGGTAACCCAACCACGCCATTGATTACGCGCTTGGAGATAAGGGAGTTTTACCAGGCTGGTGGGGACACGTAGTTGCGTCCACCCATATAAGGGGATAAGGATCCACCTTTTCACCTCCGCCTTCTTCCTCCTTTGCCTATCCATTTTCGTGCACTCGAGCTCCAGCTCCCAAGTCCGCACTCCCCACCTCAACCTTCTCGAGCCATGTCCAAAGTGGGAGGCAAGTGGATGGTCTCCTCCGTCACAGAGGGACACATCAAAAAACTGAGGAAGGTCGGATACTTGTCTAACGACATTGCGTACCGGCTTCCCGAAGAGGGGCAGCTCCTCCCCACCCCAAGGCCCCATGAGAGGGTAGTGTTCCTTCCCCACTTCCTCCGCGGACTAGGCTTTCCTATCCACCCATTCGTCCGGGGACTCATGTTCTACTACGGCCTGGATTTCCATGATCTGGCCCCGAACTTCATCCTCAACATCTTGGCGTTTATCGTCGTGTGCGAGGCTTTCCTCTGCATCCGCCCCCATTTCGGCCTATGGCTCAAGACTTTCAATGTCAAGCCGAAGGTGGTGCGTGGCAATGAGGCGGAGTGCGGAGGTGCCATGGTGGGCAAGATGCCCAACGTCTTATGGCTCGAGGGCTCCTATGTGGAGACCATGAAGGGGTGGCAATCGTGGTGGTTTTACATCACCGAGCCACGCAACCCTGAGTGGGTCGCAGCCCCCGAGTTCTGGTCCGGACACCCAACGCGGCTCACGTCCTGGAAAGAGACGGGCCTGTCGTGGGGCGGCAAAGGAGAGGTGACTGGACTGCTAACATGCATCCAAACCCTGGTGGACAAGCAGCTCAAGCTTGTCAACGTAGTCCATGTTATGCTCATCCGCCGGATCCTCCCGTGTCAACAACGGGCCTTCAATCTATGGGAGTTCAACCCGGCGCAGCATCGAACTCTGAGCAGGCTCTTCGACACGACGTACGAAGATGCCTGGAAGGTGCTTTTCAAGGGCGCCGAGGCTCCCGCATCCACTACCGAGGATCGCGGATTCAGCGCGCAGCGTCATGCTAGCGCGGTAAGTTGTTTTTACCTTTCACAGGGTATTAGTTTTTCATAGTTTAACTCTATGCGGGATCTAAGATCCCTTACCTTTGACAAGTTTGGCAGGCGAAGTTCAGATAGATCGACTGTCTGGCTCCTTTGCCCGAAGACCCAGCCGATGCCTGCTTGGCAAAGCTGCTGGTTCCGGCACCCCATGTGGTGCCGGAGAAGAAGGCCACGAAGAAGGCCACGGGGACTCGAAAAAGTGCCCGGCGCCAGGAGGTGTCGGGTTCATCATCCGGCAGCTCCAAGGCGCATTCCTCCCGTGAAGACGAGGAGGAGGAAGAAGAGGCCTCTCCCCCTCCAGCGGGAGGAGAGAAGAAAAGGAAGGCCGCCCTCACTAGGGAGGCTGAAAGGTCCAAGAAGGGGAAAACCCTTCCTCCGAACTACTCCACCGACGCCGACGGCGGAGAGGAGTGGCCGCTCAGGGCCAAGCCCCTGGCGAAATTGTAAGTATCCAAATACCAGAGTGATTCATAGTATTCCTTTATTGCATAGCTTTCCGTTATGTCGAATATGATTATGCAGCCCACCCAAAGACCGGCTCGACGCGTTGTCGAGTGGTTCACTGGACTCGTCGGATGTGAATTCGCTTCCGACGGCTTCCTCCTCCCACCCTATGGACGACGCCGAAGTGTTGTCCCAACAGGTTCCAAGCCAGGAGGAGGTGGTCCTGGGGGCGTCGCAAGGCGACCTCCCGGACTCCAGGAGTAAAGGGGATAAAACCCCCAGGGCTCCAAGTCCGGCCCTAGGCCGGACACCGCTCCGGAACCTTCAAAGGTTCCAGAGTCCGGCGGGCGACCTCCTTCCAAGGGGAGCAAGCCCACCATGCCGGTGACCCCCGTCCAACCGGAGGCGCCGGACAATCTGTTGGAGGCGCTCAAAGGCGCCTCCATGGACGAGGAGCACCGCACCATTATGAGTGCGGTGGTCCAGAAGGTTCAGTCCGCCAAGAGCGGACTGACTGAAGCTTGTGCTAGCGTTTTAACAGGCTTTGAGGTAAGTAAAGAATGTGTAAATAATATTACGACATAGACAGTAGCCCCTGATGCTCTGTTTGGTGTTCGGGAAGAAAAGCCGAATAGAGGATCAAATAAAATTCGCAGGAGTCTAACAAAAAGGAGTCAATATGCGTATGCAGGCTTCTCTGCTGGCGTCCGCCGCACTGACTGCGGAAGTGGACACGCTAAAGCAGAACCTCGAGCAGTCCGAACAAGAGCTCGGGCGTGCCAAGAAGCAGCTCGAGGACAAGGAAGGTAAGAAATACCTTGTTTAAGTATATATATATAAAGTGCAATTGCAAAAAATAACATGATTATCATGGCTATTGTAGGGGCCATGTCTGAGGTGGTGACCCTTAAGCAAGCGCTGGTCGAGGCCGAGAAGAGGGCGGCCACGGAGCGCACCGAGTGGGAGAATGCTAGCGTCCGAGCTCGCGATGGCTATTGAAAATGCTAAGTCTGCCAAGGCCGAATCCCAGAAGACCCTCCAGGAGTTGGATGCGGTGAAAAAGATAGCAGCGGGTAAGGCATTCCTTATGCAAAGCAAACACATAAACGTGAGTTACTTGTTACTTACCCGAATCCGGAGCTCTCCAGGGGCATTCGCAGATCTTCCCATAGCGTGTCCGATGCCGCCGCATTCTATCGAGCCGAGAAGGGCAGCTCAACAGAGAAGGTGTTCTAGTCTCAGTATGCTGAGGCCGGACACGCCGTGCCGCTGAGCGACCAGCTGAAGCAACTGGTCGAGCTCCACAAGGCGGCCGAACAGGCCATGAAAGGCCTCATAGTTCGGCTGTGACAGGGAGAGGCTCTGCCTGGGAGCTATTTCGGGCTGGTGCGGCGGCTGGTGGGGGTCTGTCCAAGGCTCGAAGTCATCAAGCGCTCCGTCTGCATTGAAGGTGCCCGTAGGGCCCTTGCCCGTGCTAAGGTGCACTGGGGCAAGCTAGATGCTGAGAAGCTTGTGAAGGACGGGCCACCGCCGGGGAAAGAGCATCGCAAGCCCGAGAATTATTATAAGGATGTTCTGAAGGGTTCCTGCCTTATGGCGGATGAATGTTCCAGGGATGTAATTTTTGAGTAAAACTCGCTCATTTTGTCCTATGCGCTGAAAACTTGTTCATATGCGCTAAGCAATGCTGTTGGAATTTAAAATATTACCTTCTGTGCGGCTGTTTATGAATTCTGAGAGATGGCGAGTCGTCGGCTTCTGCCCCCGTGCCGCTAGTGCTGGGGTGTTCGGGGATAAACCTGAGCGCTCTTTTTCCCATGTTTGGGTCCTTCGAGGGAGGCGCTCAGCACAACGAACAAGGCAATCGGACTATAATGCATGAACACTCTCACTTAGCCATAGAATTCTATAATTTTAAATTTCAGCGAAGCCCCTGGTATTCGGAAGACCAAGTTCGGGGCGCTATCCACGCCTTGGTCGGACAGAGCCGAATCCTCGCTCTAAGCGGCATAAGTCTTTAGGGACTCGAAAAACCTCTCGAATAGCGACCAGCTCTCGCTTCATCATGATAGTCAGTTTTAGCTTTCTCTACTGAGGTGCTCGACCCAGCTCAACTGGGGCACAATCGCAGTAGTTCTCCTAGTGCTACCTTAGCCGACACAGCGGAACATAAGGCACCAAAACATAAGAGCCGAGCAAACCCAACTATTGACCCAAGACATGATTCAGAGCCGATGCGTATAATGCTATAAGTTTGGGGTGCCGCACTTGTTAAAGTGTTCGGACTTCTCACACCATATTGAGGGGTACTAAAGCCCCTGGCGTATTTTGGCCGTACCAAAGTGTACAGATGCAACATGTCGTTAAGGAACAAAAAAGTAATGCAAAAATAATGCAATCAAAGCAGAACGATACAAATAATACAATAGGCAAAAGGTTGGACTATTTAACATGTCCGTTCCAGGGGCAGGCTGTGGAATGGTATGCGAAACAGGTATACTGCTCGTAATAGAGACCACCTGAGAGTTCCGTAATGCGGCATGGCTTGTCTGCTTCCCTGGTTCTTGCATCGTTTGTGCGGCAATTGAACTGCTGAACAGGCCTTCAGAAGAATGGAGCCCTGAAAGTAAGAGAAAATTAGAAAATCGGCAGCCCCTGGTGTGGTTTAAGCCGTGTTTCGGGCGTGCCGTGATGGTGCCCCTCCCCCTGTACCCATGGTATTTCTAGAGCGTAGTTATGTACGCGAAGCACTGGTGTCGCATTTTTGCGAGGGCTGGGGTTGGGGCCGCATTGCTACGCCTGCTCGGAATGTGCCAGGCAGTCTTGTTGTAGGTTACTCCGGGCGTGCTTGACGGTGTCCGGACGTTTAATGGCCGGACTGGAGAACTGCCTGGAGAGGCTGCTTTGTACTTCCGCTGCAAGGGCCGCCGTGTGCTCCTCCGTTCGGAGACAGCGTTCGGTGTTTCCATTGACCGTAATTACTCCTCGAGGGCTTGGCATCTTGAGCTTATGGTATGCGTAGTGCGGTACCGCATTGAACTTGGCGAATGCGGTTCGCCCGAGCAGTGCGTGATAGCCACTGCGGAATGCTACTATGTCGAAGATTAACTCCTCGCTTCGGAAATTATCCGGAGATCTGAAGACCACTTCAAGTGTGACTGAGCCTGTACAGTTGGCCTCTACACCTGGTATTACACCTTTAAAGGTCGTTTTGGTGGGCTTAATACTCGAGGGATCTATGCCCATTTTCTGCACTGTATCCTGGTAAAGCAGGTTCAGGATGCTGCTGCCGTCCATAAGGACTCTAGTGAGATGAAATCCGTCAATAATTGGGTCTAGAACCAATGTGGCGAATCCGCCATTACGGGTGCTAGTGGGATGGTCCCTTCGATCAAAGGTGATCGGGCAGGAGGACCATGGTTTGAACTTTGGGGCGACTGGCTCTACCGCTTATACGTCCATTAACGCGCGCTTCCGCTCCCTCTTGGGGATGTGGGTTGCGTATATCATGTTCACCGTCCGCACTTGTGGGGGAAAACCCTTCTGTCCATTGTTGTTCGGCGGTCGGGGCTCTTCATCGTCATTGCTATGCAGCCCCTTGTCGGTATTTTTGGCATTTAACTTGCATGCCTGCTTGAACACTCAACAATCCCTGTTGGTGTGATTGGTCGGCTTTTCAGGGGTGCCATGTATCTGGCACAAGCGGTTGAGTATTCGTTCCAAACTGGATGAGCCCCTAGGATTTCTTTTGAATGGCTTTTTCCGCTGACCGGATTTATAGCCTCTGAATCCAGCATTAACTGTCGTATCCTCAGCGTTGTCGCCGTTAATGCGGCGCTTCTGCTTGTTACGATGCGACCTGCCACTACTGTCCCTGGTATCCGAATTACCAGGGTTCTTGGTCATATTGTTGCTACGAGCAAGCCAGCTGTCTTCTCCCGCACAAAAGCGGGTCATGAGTGTCGTGAGTGCTGCCATAGATTTCGGCTTTTCCTGCCCAAGGTGCCGGGCAAGCCACTCGTCACGGATATTGTGCTTGAAGGCTGGCCTCTACGTCCGGACAGTTGACTATTTGATTTTTCTTTGTTAGGAACCGTGTCCAGAATTGCCTGGCCGATTCCTCTGGCTGCTGAATTACGTGGCTTAGGTCATCGGCATCTGGTGGCGCACATAAGTGCCCTGGAAATTGTCGAGGAATGCGGCTTCCAGGTCCTCCCAACAACTGATTGATCCTGCTGGCAAGCTGTTAAGCCAATGCCGAGCTGGTCGTTTAAGCTTGAGCGGGAGGTATTTGATGGCGTGGAGATCATCGCCGTGGGCCATGTGGATATGAAGGAGATAATCCTCGATCCATACCGCAGGATCTGTTGTGCCATCATATGATTCGATGTTTACGGGTTTGAAGCCCTCGGGGATTTGATGATCCATTACTTCGTCTGTGAAGCATAGTGGGTGTGCGGCGCCTCTGTACTGGGCTATATCACGACGTAGATCCAATGAGCTTTGTCTACTGTGTTCGGACCTACCGGATTTGTGTCCGGCGTGACAGTTACCGTCTCGAGTCGTGGGGCGCCCACGCGATCCGTAGATCGACCTTGTTTGCCTTGCCTTGTCCTCCAACATATCTCGCAGGTCAGGCGCATTTTGCCGTGCCTTGGCACGGGGTGCGGCTTGAGTGGAGGGCCGAGAGGCCTCTCTCTCGTGGCCATGAGGTGGCCGGTCGGCCATATCAAGTGCTGGTGATGTAGGTTTAAGTGCTTCCTCCTCTAATCCGGGTAGCAACCTGCGCTTTGGGTAACTCTTGGAGGGGCGTTCGAGTTTATGCTCTTCGGCCGCAAGGACTTCAGTCCATTTGTCGACTAGCAAATCTTGATCAGCTCTAAGCTGTTGCTATTTTTTCTTGAGGCTTCTTGCCGTGGACATAATCCTGCGTTGAAAATGCTCTTGCTCGACGGGATCCTCTGGCACGATGAATTCGTCGTCGTCGAGGCTTGCGTCGTCTTCGGAGGGAGGCATATAATTATCGTCCTCGACCTCTCTATCTGCCGATCTCTCATGAGGGCTGGCTTCTCCATCCTCCTGTGCTGAATCTTGCTAGAGGAGATTTTCTTCAGCACTCTCCGGAGTATTATTATCTCCCGTGCTGGAATCGCCATATTTGCTTTGGCGGGATTTTGAGCGGCGCCGCTGACGCCGGCGCTTAGGCTGTTTCTTGGAGGGGTCATCCTCCGCTGTTCCATCGCCATCTCCTTCTTTTGGGGTGTCCACCATGTATATGTCATATGACGAGGTGGCTTTCCAGGGCCCAATAGGCGCTGGTTCTTCATCATCTCCTGCATCGGCGTCCATACCGTCGATGTCTTCGGAGTCGAAGTCGAGCATGTCGGTTAAATTGTCGATAGTGGCTACAAAGTGGGTGGTGGGTGGGCTTTGAATTTCTTCATCGTCTGTATCCCAACCTTGCTGACCGTAGTCCGGCCAGGGCTCTCCTGATAAAGAGAGAGACTTTAGTGTCTTCAGAATATCGCCGAAAGGCAAGTGCTGAAAGATGTCCTCGGCAGTAAACTCCATGATTGGCGCCCAATCGGATTCGATCGGCAGGGGCGCGGAGGGTTCGGAGTCCGGAGAGGAGTCCGGCTCCTTGGAGTCACGAGTCTCGCAGAGTGTGGGGCTGGTGTTCGGCTCGATCGCCGTTGGGATCGCAGCCCCCGAGGCGGCATCCAACCGCCCATCCTCGATCGGCACAGTTGGCTCCGAATTAAGGGTCGAAGCCGATGCGGGTGCGGCCTCCAGGGCACTGTTCGGCGGCAGAGCTAGATCATGCTCGTCGTGACAGTGCGGCGCGCTCGGCAGTGGCTCGAATCCGTCGAAGATCAAGTCCCCGCGGATGTCAGCCGTGTAGTTTAAACTTCCAAATCTAACCTGACAGCCAGGGGCATAGCTTTCGATCTGCTCCAGATGGCCAAGTGAATTGGCCCGCAGTGCGAAGCCACCGAAGACGAAGATCTGTCCGGGGAGGAAGGTCTCACCCTGGACTGCATCGCTATTGATGATCGTAGGAGCCATCAAGCCTAACGGCGACGATAGAGAGGAACTCTCAATGAAAGCACCAATGTCGGTGTCAAAACCGGCGGATCTCGGGTAGGGGGTCCCGAACTATGCGTCTAGGCCGGATGGTAACAGGAGGCAAGGGACACGAAGTTTTACCAAGGTTCGGGCCATCTTGATGGAGGTAAAACCCTACGTCCTGCTTGATTAATATTGATGATATGGGTAGTACAAGAGTAGATCTACCACGAGATCGGAGAGGTTAACCCTAGAAGCTAGCCTATGGTATGATTATTGTTCTGTATGTTGTCCTATGGACTAAAACCCTCCGATTTATATAGACACCGGAGAGGGTTAGGGTTACACAAAGTCGGTTACAATGGTGGGAGATCTATATATCCGAATCGCCAAGCTTGCCTTCCACGCCAAGGAAAGTCCCTTCCGGACAAGGGACGAAGTCTTCAATCTTGTATCTTCATAGTCCAGGAGTCCGGCTGAAGGTATAGTCGGCCATCCGAACACCCCCTAATCCAGGACTCCCTCAGCCCCCCTTCCTGAAGGTTCAGCGGATCCCGTGTTATCAAGGATGCCTGCCCCGGTACTATACCAAATGCCTGTGAAGGAGAGCAAAGCGGGGAGTGGGAGGACCAAAGATGGCCTCCATTCCGAAGGTATATCACACGTTGTGTCCCGGGAAATCAAGATTCCATCATCTGAAGACAAAAATGAAGGGGAAGTCAACGTCTCTTACCCCCATGGAAAGAAAAGGGCCGCCTCCTAAGATTGGGAGGAAAAGGCTCCCAAGCGAGGCAAGATGCCTCTGACGGTGGCCCGGCCTTGGAGGACGACATTATCGCGTAGTCCCATGACGAGGTCAAGCCTCATGCCAAATCGTAAGTGAACAAGGGTGTTTTAAATATGCCTCGTTCCCTTCTTGTAACGTCTAGAATACATGTTTTTTTTGCAGTTCGGCACGCAGTCTTCTCCAACAATCCTCTTCCTCGGTGGACCTTCTCCCGGAGATGATGGAAAGCGACATGCCTCCACCGGTCTCCTCGCCCAATAGGGCGGATGACTTCTAGGTGTCGTCGCGGAGGGTATCCCCCGATCGACAAGTGGTGCAAGGTATGATGAAGACATTACCCGAAGGTGATACTTCGGTGGCCCAGGGTCCGGAGACCTACAATGGAGGTCCCGAACTGTCCGGTCTTCAGCCGGATACGAATAAATGGATCCCTTCAAAGGGAGGTCGTACTCCTACGGCATCTTCCGGCGACCCAGAGGCGGTGGATATATTGACGAACATGCTGTGGCAGGCGTCCGTCTCAGAGGAACATCGTACCTTGATGGGCACGGTGGTCGAAAAGGTCCTTTCCGCGAAAAGAGGATTGAATGAGGCCTTCGTGGGCCTGCTAAGAGGCTTCGAGGTTTGTACTGTAATATGTTAGATTGTATTTTATTGACAAAATACACCTGTGTATAGATAGTAGCCCCTGAGACTCTGATTGGCTTCCCGAGGGAGGCGGTCAGAGGATCGAAAGATATGCCTAGGAAATAATATGATTAATTGGAACACAGGTTGTGACCTCCTCGGAAACTGTCCGGACTATCGAGGTTGTGGAGTTGCAACACAAGATTGATGAGGCGGGTAATGCTATCGCGCTTATCAATAGGCGGCTTGACGAGGCGTAAGGTATGTTTCTGGGGCAGCCATACTATGCACATGTTTACCATATAAGCATGATGCGAAGATTTGTGTAATAAGATGTGCATATCTGCAGATGGTGCTGCCGCGGTCGACATCCTTCGAGCTGAGCTAGCCCGGGCCAAGCAGTAGGCCCGGATTAGTAATGTGGCTGCTGAAAAGGCATCTGCCGAGTTAAAGGCTGAATAGGCTGCTCGACGCCAATACGAGGAGAAAGTATCCTCGATGACGCTTGAACTAAAGGAGGTTGCTAGCCGCTACGGATTGCTCGAGAGGGATAATATAGCCAAAACGGCTTATCTTGACAAGGCCTTACGAGAGGCAAGAGAAGCCCGGTCCAAATCTAGAGCAGCCCGGGAAGAGATCTGGCAAGCTGGGGAGATCGCGGATGGTAAGCCCTTTTTATTGCAAACTAAGTTCGGCGATCCGAATTATGCTCAGCTTAACCAAGTCTGGAGCTCTCAAGACATGTTTTTGGACCTGTTGAAGAGTTCTTCCGATGCAGCGCAGTTTTACCAAGCGCAAGAGGGATATGCAATGGAGAATCTTTTCTGGTCACAATTTGGTCCATCAAAATGCCCTCTGCTGCTGAATGAACATATGTCCCAATGGGCCAAGCTTCACAGGATGTCTGGTGCTGCCATGAAGAACGTCATACTCCGGCTATGGTCGACTGAGCTTATTTCGAATAGCTACTTTGGTTTGGTGCAGCGGCTTGCTGATGTAGTGCCACGTGTCGACGCCGTGAAGCGCCGGCGTGCATTGAAGGTGCACGGATGGCCTTTGCCCGGGTTAAGACGTACAGGGGGAAGATGAAGGCCATCGATGTTGCAGCGAAGGGTCCACCCAAGGGGAGGGACCATCACGCACCAGAGCATTACTTTGAGGACGTCTTAGAGGCTGCCCGCTTGATAGTGTGTCAATGTTCAAAAGGCATAATATTCGAGTGAACTCTTTTACGAATTGTAAATGACAATTTTTATAATCACTCTATAATTTAGTTTTTCCTAAAGGCTTTTGTTCCTCCTGTGCCGCCGTTTGTATGTGAGCTGAAAGTTTTCCAATCGTCGGCTTCAGCCCCCTCGTAGGAAATACGGGGGTGTTTGAAAAAGCATATGATCACTCTTGACCCAACGTCTTGATCCGTGAAAGAGGTGTCAGTGTGGCGAACCAGGCAACCGGACTATAGGGCGTTAACAATTTCACTTAGCCATACGAGTTTTACGGTGGGTCTACGATATAGTCCTTGGTATGTACGCGACATATTCTTATATAATGCGTTTACATATTTGACCTGAAATAGGTCCTTTGTGTGACACGGCGGGAATCGCGAAAGATTCCAATAAGTCAGCGAGTGGTTGACCAGCTCTTGCCGCATCATGATAGTCAGATTTCGGCTTTCTCAACTGAGGTGGTTATCCAGGTGAACCGGAAGAACAATTGCAGTAGTTCTCCCTTTACTACCCTAGCTGATAGAGCGGAAAGTAAGGTAGCAAACACAGGAGCCGGGCAACCCAACTTTTGACCCAAGACATGATTCGGAGCTGATGCATATAAGGCCAAAGTCGTGACGCCGAAGTTCGCTATATAGTTGTTCGGACTTTGTTGGCAACTCGTTTGTTCCCATACCGAGCCCCTAGCAAGTTCTGTCGAGGTGTATGTTTGAAACAACCGTAGGGGTAAAACTCGGTTCTTTAGAAAAAGAGTGGATTATTTTTACTGGGATATGAGTGATGTGCCAATCGTTTATACAAATAACAAAGTAGCAACCCCAGCTATTTTACATGCCAGGGGTCGAAGGCGGAGGAAAAAGGCACTTTACAGGCTCGAAATAGAGAGTGTGGTCTACAAAAAGTTATTTTGGACCTCCTGTCGCACGTCTGTGCTGCCTTTCCTCGATGGAGGTCCTCCTTAACAGGAGTATCCTTTGGGTGGATTTGTGAACCCGGACTCTAATACAGTCCATGATATGGCCAGCTTGTGCGCTACCTGTGGCAAAGGATAATGGAAAAATAAAGAGTAATTTAGAAAAAAAGGGGGAAAGGGGAGTAGTTTATGGGAGTACTTGTGGATCCGTCCGTGTTATGGTTCCGCCGATGTCCAGGCTATTTGAGGTGCATAATTATGTATGCGCGGTACAGATTTCGCAGGTATATGAGGTGGACGGCGGAAGCCGAACTGCTAGTCCTGCTCCGAACTTGGTCGATCCTGTTCAATGGAGACCGGTGGCTTAATGGCCGACGAGGTATGCAGTTTAATGAGACCGCTTTGTGCTTTGGCTAAGGGTGCCGTAGTGTGATCACCAGTCCAGAGGGAGTGTTTCTCCTGTTCCCCTGTTGGTTCGTATGGCGTGTATACCATATTCACCGTTTTCATTTCAAGGGGGAATTGCTTCTGACCCCCGGTACTTTGTTGGTTAGCATCTTCGTCATCACTATCGCCTGGCGGCCTCCTCCCCTTGTGTTCGGCATTGACCTTGCCACCCTGCTTGAAGACCCAACAACTTCTGTTGTTATGATTAGCTGGTTTGTTGGTGTGACCATGAATCTGGCAGGGCCGGACCAATATCTTGTCCAAATTGGATAGTCCATCTCTGTTTGCCTTAAATGGCTTCTTCCGTTGACCGGATTTGGGGCTGCTGAATCCGGCGTTAACCGCAGTGTCATGCGTTCTTTCGTTATCATTGCGGCGTTTGATTTTGCTGCATCATGTCTTACCATTGCTGTCCCGGACTTCGGAAGTGCCCGGGTCGCTGGCGCTATTGCTTCTACGACCGAGCCAATTGTCTTCGCCCGCGCAAAAACGGGTCATCAGAGCGGTAAGGGCTGGCACAGATTTTGGTTTTCCTTAACCGAGATGGCGAGTGAGCCACTCATCCCGGATGTTGTTCTTGAAGGCCGCTAGGGCTTCCATGTCCGGACAGTTGATGATTTGGTTCTTTTTAACTAAGAACCTAGTCCAAAGCTTCCTGGCTGACTCTCTGGGTTGCTGGACAATATGACTTAAGTCATCGGCATCTCGTGGCCGGACATATGTATCTTGGAAGTTGTCAAGGAAGGCTTCTTCCAAGTCCTCCCAGCTACCAATAGAATTTTTAGGAAGACTGTTTAGCCAGTGTCGAGCTGGCCCTTTGAGTTTTAAAGGTAGGAATTTGATGGCGTGGAGGTCATCTCCATGAGCCATATGAATGTGGAGAATAAAGTCCTCGATCCACATCGAGGGGTCGGTTGTTCCATCGTGATTCGATATTTATAGGTTTAAACCCTTTTGGGAATTCGTGATCCATTACTTAGTTAGTGAAGCAAAGAGGGTGTGTGGCGCCTCTATATCGGGCCGCATCGCGATGTAGCTCCGATGGAGTCCGTCTGCGGTGTTCGGCCCGTGCATGACTAGGCTTGTCATCTTAGAATAGATAGCCGTTGACACATGTCGAGGTACGTCCTCGCGATTCGTAGATCGATCTGGTATGCCTTGTTCTGTTGTTCGGGTCCTGCCGGAGGTCATATATGTGACCATGAGCTGCTTTATCTCTGCCTTTATAATGAGGCGGGGCGGGCTGGTGTTTGGATTGAGTTTCCGTTTTATCCCGACCATGTGCTGGTCGGTCGGCCCCGTTGCATGATGATGGTATGGGCACCAGCACCTCATAATTAAACTGAGGTAGCAATTTGTGCTTCGGGTAACTTTTGGCTGGGCGCTTAAGGCCGTATTCTTCGGCTGCCAGGATATCAGTCCATCTATCATTTAGCAGATATTGATCAGCTTGAAGCTGCTGCTGCTTCTTTTTCAGGCTTGTTGTAGTCGGTATTAGCTGGCGCTTGAAGCGCTCCTGCTCGAGAGGTTCCTGAGGCACGATGAACTCCTCATTGCCGAGGCTCACCTCATCCTTAGAGAGCGGAAGATAATTACTGTCCTCCGAGGCTTCGTTTATGGCCTGTTCGTCAGGGCTAACTTTCCCATCTTCCCGTTCTTCTTGTTCGAAAGTTGCTTCAACGGGGTCTTCATTATCATCGGCACCATCCGGAGTATTATCTTCTCCCATGCCAGTGTTGTTTTATTTGCTACGACGTGATTTAGAGCGGCGCCGCTGACGTCGGCGCTTAGGCTCTGTCCCAGGAGGCTTATCCTCGACTAGATTTTCTTTGTCATCGCCGTTGGTTGTTTTGGGTGTGTCCACCATATGCACATCGTACGAAGAAGTGGGCGTCCAGCGTCCAACAAATGGTGGATTTTGGTTTTGCTCCTCATCAGCATCGTCGTCCATACCGTCGATGTTTTCGGAGTCGTAATCAAGCGTGTCGGTTAAATCCTCGATCATGGCTATGAAGTGGGTGGCGGGTGGGAAGCAAAATTCTCCATCGCCAGCCCCTAGTTCGAACTGGACATAGTTCGGTTATGTGTCCCCTGCAAAGGACATGTTATTTAATGAGTTTAGCATGTTGCCCAAAGGCGAGTGCTGGAAGATGTCTGCGGCCCTGAATTCGAAGATCGATAGATGATCAAGTTCGGCGTCCGCGTGCTCACATGGTTCGGAACCTATGACCGGATACTACTCCCTCCTCGTCATGGAGAGCACCAGGATGATGAAGATGGCCACCGGAGAGGGATTCCCCCCTCCGGTAGGGTCCCGGAACAGGTCTAGATTGGTTTTTGGTGGCTACAAAGGCTTCTGGCAGCGGAACTCCCGATCTAGGTTTCTTTCTGGAAGTTTCAGTATATATAAGAGGTTTTGGCGTCGAGAACAAGTTAGGGGGTCTCCGAGCTGTCCACGAGGTAGGGAGGCGTGCCTAGGGGGGTGGGCGCGCCTGCCACGCTCGTGGGCAGCCCGGGACTCTTCTGGCCCAACTCTTTTACTCCATGGCCTTCTTCTGGTCCAAAAATAAGTTCCATGAAGTTTCAGGTCAATTGGACTCCGTTTGATTTTCCTTTTTTGTAAAACTCAAAAACAAGGAAAAAACAAAAACTGGCACTGGGCTCTAGGTTAATAGGTTAGTCCCAAAAATCATATAAAATAGCATATAAATGCATATAAAACATCCAGGGTTGATAATTTAATAGCATGGAACAATAAAAAATTATAGATACGTTGGAGACGTATCAATGGCTAGCGTGCTGAGCCTCATGACGGCCCCTGGCGTGATCAGCCTCGTGAGGCCCATACTCAGGGCAATGTCGGCCTCCCTCCGCTGTCGCCACTACCAAGATGGAACAACGACAACCATCAGGATGATGGGGATGGGGGATTTCAGGAACCTCGCATGATCGCCTGCATCCTCGGCGGTGCCCAGGCACCCGCCTCAAATCGGATCTTCAAGCAATTCTCTGAAGAGGTGAATGCGGCTCTCCCAAAACTTGAGGCTGTGCACCCCCTCAGGTGGTCACAGTATGCATCACCTTTGACTCCAAGGATCACCTCTGGTGTGCGGCCACTTCTGGCGCGCTCCCCATGCTCTGAACGCCCACCATCAGTAATGTCTCTGTCACTAAGAATCTCATCGATGGTGGCGCCGGTCTCAATGTGCTCTCTGTCGAGACCTTTGAGAGGCTTCAGGTGCCCTACGATTAGCTCATGCCCACGAGGCCATTCTCTGGGGTGATCGACAGCTCCACCATTCCCCTGGGCCAGGTGCGCCTGCTTGTCACCTTCGGCAAGCACGACAACTACCCCATTGAGCTCATCGACTTTGACGTCACCCATAGTAGCCTCCCGTACAACACCATCCTTGGGTACACTGCCCTTGCCAAGTTCATGGCGGCTGTTCATCATGGCTAGAGCATGCTCAAGATGCCAGGGTGCATCGGCATCATCACGGTCGCCTGTGATGAGAAGGACGCGGTCTGCTCTCTTGAGCATGCCTACCATGGCCCGGCGGCCGAGAACCCTGATGACGAAGTTGGCGTCCTGCCTGCCACCCATGCGAAGAAGAAGCATCTCCCCCCCAAGAGCTTTCGGAGAACAAGAAACCCGCTGGCGATGCATCAGGCTTTGCGCCCGCCGCCGAGGCGCCTTTTCGTCCTGCATAGAAAGGCGCGCCCAGTGCCCCCCTCGGGATGGGCTCGTGGGCTTCCGTCTGGATAGCCTCTGACCTGACCAAAGCAATGAGGGTGGTGCTTGGGCACCACCTGGAGGCATGCCTCAATGCATGCCCCCGCGAGCAAGGAGTACGGCACGAGGAGCCAAGGGCACGACAGTCCATCACCCAGGCGATCGAGGAGCATCAAGAGGTGCAAACCATGCACGGCAAGCGTCGCCCTACACGACCCACCAGTGCAGCTGCCGCTCTTGGCGCGGGCAGTGAGCTGCGCATCTGGGTCAACATCCCGGTCCTCAATAGGGCTGCTTCACAGGACCTCTTCTGGTCGTCGCGCGCCGGCCAGTGTGGGGGCTACCCCTGTAACTACGTCTACATGTCGTTCGGCATGCTGAACGTGGGTGAGGGAGTCCTGGATTAGGGGGTATCCGGACAGCCGGACTATATCCTTTGGCCGGACTGTTGGACTATGAAGATACCAGATTGAAGACTTCGTCCCGTGTCCGGATGGGATTCTCCTTGGCGTGGAAGGCAAGCTTGGCAATACGGATATGTAGATCTATATAAGCCAGAGGGTTTTAGTCCGTAGGACAACATACAATCATACCATAGGCTAGCTTCTAGGGTTTAGCCTCTTCAATCTCGTGGTAGATCAACTCTTGGTAGATCAACATACAATCATACCATAGACTACTCATATTATCAAGAACAATCCAGCAGGACGTAGGGTATTACCTCCATCAAGAGGGCCCGAACCTGGGTAAAACATTGTGTCCCTTGCCTCCTGTTACCATCCGCCTAGACGCACAGTTCGGGATCCCCTACCCGAGATCCGCCGATTTTGACACCGACATTGGTGCTTTCATTGAGAGTTCCTATGTGTCGTTATCATTAGGCTTGATGGGTCCTCCGATCATCGATAGCGATGCAGTCCAAGGTGAGACTTTTCTCCCCGGACAGATCTTTGTATTCGGCGGCTCCGCACTGCGGGCCAACTCGCTTGGCCATCTGGAGCAGATTGAGAGTTATGCCCCTGGCCACCAGGTAAGGTTTGGAAGCTTAAACTACATGGCCAACATCCGCAAAGACTTGATCTTCGATGGATTCGAGCTCCTGCCAATTGCGCCGCACGGTCATGATGAGCATGATTTAGCTTTACCATCGGACAGTGTTCGGGAGATCGCAGTGGCGACCGCTTCGACCCTCAATTCGGAGCAAATTGCGCCATCCATGGACGGGTGGATAGACCCCGCCACGGAGGCTGCGTTCTCAGCAGCGATCGAGCCGAGTATCGACCTTACCCTTCACAAGAGCCGTGACGCCAAACTACCGGATTCTTTCCTGGCCACGGACTCTGAACCTCCTGCGCCCGTGCCTATCAAATCCAACTGGGCGCCGATCATGGAGGTCACCTTCGCGGATATCTTTCAGCACTCGCCCTTTGGCGACATATTGAACTCATTAATGTCTCTCTCCTTGTCAGGAGAGTCCTGGCCAAACCATGTTCGGTAGGATTGGGACGCGGATGACGAAGAAATTCACCGCCCACCCACCACCCACTTAGTAGCCACTGTCGACGATTTGACCGACATGCTCGATTTCAACTCCGAAGACATCGATGGTATGGACGACAATGCAGGAAACGAGCAGGAACCACTGCCCAAAGGGCACTGGACGCCCACATCATCACATGATGTATACATGGTGGACATACCCAAAGAAAACGACAACGAGGAACAGAAGGATGCAGCGAAGGATCGATCCCTCGAGAAGCAGTCAAAGCGGCGGCGTAAGCGCCGCTCCATATCCCGCCTCGGCATAAACAACGATCATGTAGACCTAGTGATAGAGCAGGGTGAGCCAGCGGACGACGAGCACAGCATTGAACCACCGTCCGACCACGGCAACATGGAGAATCAAACCGAACAACCCGTCTCTGGCGAAGATAACAGTCCAGATGACATCACACCGGACAGGCACCCGGAGCAACAGAATATCCATCAAAGGCTTGTCGCCACTGCAAGGAGTCTGAAAAAGCAGATGCAAAGGCTCAGGGCTGCACAAGACACACTCGGAAATAGATGGAGTAAGGTACTCAACACCGCAGTAAAGTACGCACTACTAGGAAAAGGCCTACTAATGGCGCACCAGTTTTGCCTACTAATGGCGCATCACTGGTGCGCCATTAGTATCACGCCACTAGTATTTTTTACTAATGGCGCACCACTGGTGCGCCATTAGTATATAACACCATGCACCATTAGTATGCCTCCCAGGGGCCATATTTAACCATGTGCTTTGGCACACTAATGGAGCACTGCGGATAGATGCACCATTAGTATACTTGGCATACTAATGGCGCACTATGTCTTGATGCGCCATTAGTATCCTTTGGCATACTAATGGCGCACCTTGTGGTGATGCACCATTAGTATGAATATTTGTTTTTTTTACTTTTCTGATTTTTGCACGGGTTACAAAATATATTATTTGACAGAATATAGACAGTAGCACACAGCAACAACAGATACAATAGAAGATTAGTCTCCGAATACAATTCATCATATTAGTCTCCGAATTCAAAAGACTGAACAAAGATAAAACATTACAAGTCTCGAGACCGCGAGTATCGAGTTTGTCTTCACATTACAAGTCGATATCAATCATCTAAACTACCATCACATAGAAGAGAGTTGCGGTCATCACGATGAGCATCATCGCGATCAAACTGGTCTTCACCCGGTTCCTCCAACGCTCCCTCCTCTCTCCCGCTAGATAGCGGGTGTATCTAGATTCGGCCTCCGCCCTAGTGGTGTACCCTTTGTAACTGTTACCGCTGAAACGGTGAACCTGTCTCTGACACTCCTCCCAGTCGTCGTAGACTCCGGGAACCTTACCCTTGTACACGACATACGACGGCATCTCTATGCACAAGCCAAACAACAGACAATACATACATAAGCAATATATAAGTATGCAACAAAAGGATCGGAAGAGAAAAGCAAGACATTAATAGAACGATTCATGGTCCTACTAATAAATAGCATCGATTACATCTAAGTTGAACGACTATCCAAACCAAAGAGACATACAATTCATTAAATTTTAATTACAACATGAGCCAATCAATGTTTCAGAACTACACATCACTACTTTCGACTCAACTCATGGACAGGAGCGTGGATGAAGCCGCCGTTTGTCGTGATAGTCATGAAATCGCGGGCGTTGTCAGCCTGCATTTGTAGCATTCCGTCTATCTCAATGTTGGACGGTTGATATCTGAGGAAGAACTGCCCCGAGGTATGAAGGACATCTTGATGGATGATGTCCGCAAACTCCGACTGGATGCGAAAGAATTCTTGTCTGATGTCCGCGTCCTGGATTGCCGACAAGCTCGCGGCCCAATCATTGAGATTATTTGGTAGCAGAAGGTGATGATGGTCCCTTATGATCGCCCGCATGTGATGGAGGGCGTAGTAGGCATCCTTCTGACCGCCAGGCGGCTGCTTGACGCAGCAGAACGTCGTATTGTGGGCGAACACGTGCTTGCCGTACTTATGAACTGCCCTGATGAAGGTGCCTCCAGATTTGGCGTAGCCAGGGAGAACATCATCAAGAACTTTCTAGATATTTGTGTAGTCTATCTTGGATTTACGGTTCGGGTCGAAATACATGGCCATAGAATATTTCAGGCTTAAGAGGATGAGTGTGCAATGTGTGTCACTGCACAGAACATGGAATGTTAGAAAAAAAAGAACGATCGAAATCTAAGAAATCATATGTTACGGGGCGGTTAAGGGATGACTTACTCGGAAAAGTAAGGCACAAGGAAGTTATCCTTATCTGGGTTTGCCAGAATGACGTCTTCGAGGTGTGAACTCGCGACTTGGCGGTCCCCAGTGCTGCTCAAGAGCTTGGCACGCATGTAGAAGGGGTCGACGATCACGATGTCCGGGGTCTTGTCTATAATGATCCGCATCTCCATACTCAGCGAAAACAGCCGAACGAAGGTGTAGTGCAGCGGATGAAGGTTGAACGTAGCAAAGATGTCATCAAACCGCAGGAAGATCGTACCCCCGATGGCTCCATCCACAAAGCCCTTGCCCTCTGGCACCTTGGCCACGAAAACCGGGTATGCCACATCATTCTCTCTGAGATGTCACTTCTCCAAAGAAAGAACACTGTCGTGCAGACTCCGCATAGCACCGGTTGCAGCATTGAGCATATTTGTCGGTAGCATTGCCCTACCCGCCACATGCACCCTCCTCGAGATATCCTTAGGTGAAGGTGGCCCGTCTTGAGCACGGATCGTACTCGGTGCCGGCTGGCTCGCACCGGCGGCCTTTTGCTGTTGCACTTGCTCTTGGACCGTCTCCGGAATCCACGCCACTTGCGCCTTGAGTGCTTCAACCTCGCGCGACTGGCTTTCCGAGCTGGTCTTTTTCTCCTTTTGCCCACCAGCGCCATAGTATGATGACCATTTTGTGGACAAGCCTTTGCCGGCCACACGACCAGCTGACGTCGGCTTATTGAGCTTATCCCTGTTTTTCATTACGTTCAATGCCCTATTCAAAGGGGTGTCGAAAGGGGAGCTCTGAGATGACCCCGCGCTACTGCTTTCTTTGTCCTGCGGAAGGAACGTGAACCATTTAGAAATATTGGGGATTAATTAGAATGCAACCATATGGAGCTAATTACGCGCGGGTGTATTCCTTACCAGAACAAGCTCAAGCTCCTTGGTCTTCGGATCCGTCGTAAGCTCCTTTGTTACCGGGTCCTCCTTGTATCGGGCCCTGAGAAAGTTCCTGGTCTGCTTGTCACTGTATTTCTCGAAGCAGGGCGGTAGGCCTTGCTCGGCACGCTCCGTGTCCTCCTTGTCCCATACAGGCTCCGCCACTCTGTAACCTGAAAGCACAAGTGCTCCCTAGGTGGTTTTGATAATTGATGACAACATATCTCTTGTTGGACTAACATTTCGATCTAGCATGTTTCAGATAAGTTCAACAATGGAGTGGCATGGACTAAAGGTTGTGGGAACCCCTTCAAGATGTTAAGGACAAAGGATTGGCTAAAGCTTCAAGCTCAAGACTCCTCATTTTACATTTTAGTGATCCAAGATCACATTGAGTCTTTAGGAAAAGCCAATACTATTAAGGAGGGATGAGGTGTTGCTTAATGAGCCTCTTGCTTCATGTGCTTAGTGATATGCTCCAAAAGACTCAGCTAATTTCCCACTTCCACATATGACCTAAACCCTAAGCCAAACTCGGTCCTACCAATTCTTCCTATCCGGCGCCACCGATATTCACTTGTCATTAGCCACTGCCAAACCCTAGCAATTCGGTCCTACCGATAGGGATCTCGGTCTCACCGAGATGGGGTTGCAAACTCTCTGTTTCCCTTTCGTAACTTTTCGGTCTCACGAAAGAGCGAATCGGTCCCACCGAGATTGCAATGTAAACTCAGTGTTTCCCCTTTGTAACTTTTCGGTCTCACCGAGTTCCACTCGGTCTCACCGAAAGAGCAAATCGGTCCCACCGAGTTTGCCTGACCAACTCTCTGGTTAGCTAATTACCAAATTCGGTCTCACCGAGTTTGTGTAATCGGTCTCACCGAGATTACGTTATGCCCAAACCCTAACCATATCGGTCCTACCGAGTTGCATATCAGTCCCACCGAAAATCTCTAACGGTCACTAGGTTTACATTTTCGGTCCGACCGAGTTTATTGATTCGGTCCCATCGAGATTGGAAAACTGTGTAACGGTTGGATTTTGTGTGGAGGATATATATACCCCTCCACCTTCTTCTCATTCGAGGAGAGAGCCATCAGAACACACACACCATTCCAACTCATATGTTCTGAGAGAGAACCACCTACTCATGTGTTGAGACCAAGACATTCCATTCCTACCATATGAATCTTGATCTCTAGCCTTCCCAAGTTGCTTTCACTCAAATCTTCTTTCCACCAAATCCAAATCCTATGAGAGAGAGTTGAGTGTTGGGGAGACAATCATTTGAAGCACAAGAGCAAGGAGTTCATTACCTACACACCATTTGTTACTTCTTGGAGAGTGGTGTCTCCTAGATTGGCTAGGTGTCACTTCGGAGCCTCTGACAAGATTGTGGAGTTGAACCAAGGAGTTTGTAAGGGCAAGGAGATCGCCTACTTCGTGAAGATCTACCGCTAGTGAGGCAAGTCTTGTGTGGGTGATGGCCATGGTGGGATAGACAAGGTTGCTTCTTCGTGGACCCTTTGTGGGTGGTTGCTTATTCGTGGACCCTTCGTGGGTGGAGCCCTGTGTGGACTCGCGCAACCGTTACCCTTGGGTGGAGCCCTGTGTGGACTCGCGCAACCGTTACCCTTCGTGGGTTGAAGTCTCCATCAACGTGGATGTAGGATAGCACCACCTATCCGAACCACGGGAAAAACATCCGTGTCTCCAATTGCGTTTGATCTCTCCAAACCCTTCCCTTTACATTCTTGCAAGTTGCATGCTTTACATTCCGCTGCTCATATACTCTTTGCATGCTTGCTTGATATGTATTTTGTGTGTTGAAATTGTGCCTAAACTCCACTTAAACCAAAAAGCCTAAAAATTGCAACTTTAGCATTAAGTGTCTAATCACCCCCCCTCTAGACACATCTACTTCTAGATCCTACATAACCGCCGGGACCGAGTTGGTGGACCCCTATGTTCAACTACCGCATTTCTTTCCCCCACTGACTTGATTCGGAGGTTGCAGGGCTCTCGCACTTGATCTTGAACTCCTTGTAGTCATCATCGCTCATCAAAGGATATTTCGCCTTGATCTTCTCATAACTATCACCTTTGTCAATCATTGCCTTCACCGTGCTTTTCCAAGTAGACAGGGTCGTGCTCATCGTCGTGAGGGCTGCACCGTTCACTTTATTACCCAAGAGGCGTGTGTTTGCGAACTCAGTGGGGAACTTGTATCGTTCGTGCAACTTCGTGAAGAGGAGGCTGCGCAAATTCCCTCGGTCCTTATGCCTTAGGTTCTCGGTGTTGATCGAGGCAGTGCTCCGGAGAATGCACCCGAGCTAAATCGAGTACCCCTTGACTACGTGTTTGGGCGTCGTCGGATGCCCGTCGGAGTTCACTTCAGTAAATTCCTCCCTGACGGTGCCGAGCACGTTCGGGCGCCGGTCCTTCCATTGCCTCTTCTGTTAGCTGCCATCTGTGCGTGCGCCGCCATCATCAGTGGTGGCATCCGCGGCGCCATCATCAGTGGTGTCCTCCCCGACGCCACTAGGGGTTGTGTATTCAGGATCGGTGTCTTCTGCGACGTCCTCATAGCGGTGAGGTTCTTCCTCCAACTCCTGGGACAGCTCCCAGAATTGCTTGCCACCCGAACCGCCGACCTCATCGTTGTGGGCCATGTTTCGCTCTAAATAGGGAAAAAGTTTGGTCAAAAAGTTGGTTATTGTCAAGGAACAAGATCATGGTCTCATCATTTAGGGTTTGTCGACACCGAGGCATCCTAAAAGCTAAGCTTTTATCATTTAGGGTTTATCGACGCCGAGGCACCCTAAAAGCCTAAGCGTACATCATTTAGGTTCTCATCGACACCGAGGCACCCTAAAAGCCAAGGTTTCATCATTTAGGGTTTGTTGACGCCGAGGCACCCTAAATGCTAAGTTTTCATCATTTAGGGTTTATCGATGCCGAGGCACCCTAGGTTGGGCCTAATCACTTGGCACTAATCAGTTGGCTCTATTGCCACCTATGTTGGGTTTATCATCTAGGGTTTATCGATGTTGAGGAGAATTTCTAAGTTGGGCCTAATCACTTGGCTCTATTGCCACCTATGGTTTAATGCAGCAAGAATAAAGGGGCAATTGATCCTACTTAATTAAGTATTAAGATACCCCGTCCCATGCATTAGTAGCAAGCACCTCATATGTCCGATTTTTAGCAAAGTCATGCTAAAATTCACGGAGAATTTTAGCATGACCTTTGCTGAAAATAGGACATATGGAGTACCCGAATTTGCCGGAACGGAAGTTAATCGACATTCCGGCAAACTCAAGGGCCTCTCGGGGTACCTGCAAAATCATCACGACACGAAGGACCTCTCAAGGGCCTCAAGCAGCAGCGGCGTCTCCCAGGACCCCATTTTTTTGCTAAATTTCTTTGAGCAACAATCAGAGCAGAAAATTCAGCATATTTCTATACAATTTTTTTGGTATATATCAGGTTTTGGCTGCATTTGCAAATGCATTCCATGTACTGCAACCCTCGAGAATTCCTAGCATGAGGTTTGTCCATCACTTTTGGCTCACTTATTAATCTACTTGAAAGTGCGTTATATCGACTAGAGGGGGTGAATAGGCGATTTTTATGAAAGTCTTCACAACATAGAAGTTTTGAAGACAAACGATAAAATTAAACCTATTACCATGGAGCGGAAGGTAGACTACACTAGGCAAAGCATAGTCAAGTATTCAATGAAGTGAAAGCACAAAGACTAATAGCAGCTAGGTAGTAAGGATCAGGTAGGAAGATATTGTGAAGCCAAACAGAACACGCAGTCACTCAGTGAAGACAAATGATAGTGCAAACATACAATGACTTCACAAGGAGTAACAGTAAGTAAAGGGAAGTGAAGATGAAACCAGTGACTCGTTGAAGACAATGATTTGTTGGACCAGTTCCAGTTGCTGTGACAACTATACGTCTGGTTGGAGCGGCTAGGTATTTAAACCTTACGACACACAGTCCCGGACACCCAGTCCTGAACACGCAGCTCAGGACACCCAGTCCTCACCGTATTCTCCTTGAGCTAAGGTCACATAGACCTCGCCCAACCACTCTGGTAAGTCTTCAAGGTAGACTCCCAAACCTTCACAGACTTTGTTCACCGGCAATCCACAATGTCTCTTGCATGCTCAGAACGCGACACCTAACCGGCTGGAGGATGCACAGTCCTCAAGTGTAATAAGTCTTCAGATCACACAAACAAGAAGACTTAAGTGATGCCCAATTCTCTCTGGCTCTGGTGGTTAGGGCTTTATCCTCGCAAGGAATTCTCTCTCAAAGGCTTCGAGGTCGGTTGCTCTCAAACAACAAAAGCCGTACTTTCAATCTGAGCAGCCAACCGTTTATGGTTGTAGGGGGTGGGCTATTTATAGCCACTTGGCAACCCGACCTGATTTGTCCGAAATGACCCTAGGTCACTAAGGAACTGACACGTGTTCCAACGGTCAGATTTCAAACTCACACGGCAACTTTGCTTGGGCTACAAGCAAAGCTGACTTGTCCGACTCTGAACAAGATTCGCTCTCATAGTCTTCACTCGAAGACATAGGTTTTTGGTTTAGGCATCACTTCAGTCATTCTGACTGGTTCTCTTGGACCCCACTTAACAGTATGGTGGTTCCTATGACTCAACACAAAAGAAAAAGAACTACGAAAGATCTAAGTCTTCGAGCTCCATAGGCTTCATATAGTATCTTCTCATGTCATAGTCTTCAATGTGAATATCTTCATATACCACCTTTGACTTCAATGTCTTCATACATTTTTAGGGGTCATCTCTGGTAGTAAAACCGAATCAATGAGGGACTTCTACCTGTGTTATCCTGCAATTCTCACAAACACATTAGTCCCTCAACTAGGTTTGTCGTCAATACTCCAAAACCAACTAGGGGTGGCACTAGATGCACTTACAATCTCCCCCTTTTTGGTGATTGATGACAAACTAGTTGAAGTTTTCAACGGGGAATATAATCTGTGAAATTGTAAAGGATAAGGAATTGTCTTCATAAGTTGCAAGGGCTCCCCCTGAAGATGTGCATATAAGTTAATTTGCTTTTGGAATGCAAATGCACATGGCAGGTTGTACTTGTGGAGATCCACTTCAACTTATGATGACAATCCACTATGCATGTGAAAGTATATGAAGATAATGACATGCATAATGGAAAATGGACGTCTGCAGAATGAGCTAAGTGCGGAATTTATCGCCGCACATGCGGAATTTATCTTCGCAAAACAAGGTGGCAAATAAGTAGTAGACGACCATCTAGTTTAAGTGTTACAACTCATAAGAACCAAATGTAGCAAAAACGAGAGTTGTAAGCACGAAGCAAAATATAAGGCACCCGTCCATATGGACCCACTTGAAGACTATAAATCTCATATGCTTCTCCCCCTTTTGTCAGTAATGACCAAAAAGGTTTGAAGACATAGAGCCTCTACTCGTTCCCATGAGGAGTAGGTGAAGTAGCAGGGTTGTTGGTGTTGTTTGGCGGTGCAGAAGAGCTTGGAGGTGCTGAAGGAGGTGGCGGTGAAGTAGCATCGTCTTCTTCCTCAATAATTCTGGCAGTCACTATGGCAGCAGAGGGAGAGAACTCAGAGTCTTCAAGGGATGGAGTTCCTAGCAGCATAGCCCTTCGAGGAGGTGTGGAGTCAAACTTGAATCTCTCAGTGAAGCCATCCTCTTGAAGATCAGCTTCAGAACACATCATCGTGAGCCCTTTCCATGTGCGGCGACAGGTTTCATGGGCAACGAAAGCATTCTTGGTGGCAAGATTTCGAGTGCGATTAACATCCACCAAGAGGCTTTTCATCTGACGCTTCAGCCAGTCATGATGCCTATCTTGTTTCTGATGTAGAGCTACAAGAAGCTCTTGGTCGTTGAGAACACGAGTGCGCTTCTTGGGTCTTGGAGCAGTGGCACTGTCAGTGGCTTCAGTGGAAGCAGGGTGTGGTGCACGTGTAGTGCCAGCCAAAGGATACACCCGAGAAACTGCTTCAACGCCTTCAACGTTCTGAGTAAAACTCTGATGTTCTGCATTCTGAAGACTTAGAGGTTGCTTGGCAGGCTCAGAACATATGGCGTCAGTAGACATGTCCACGTCAGGCAAGAAGATCCGATGGTTGCGGGCTGAGGGCTGATACGAGATGGCGGAGTGTAGCTTGATCAGCCGCATGACCCAAGGGGCGTAGAACTTCAAACCAAACAGATCAATGCCTGATGTAGCAAGTTGGCATATGAAGAAGTCCTGTGCATTGAAGCATTTTCCATGAAGTATATAGAAGACCAAAGTCTTCATTGCACCCTGAAGCTTGGCATTTGGAGAGTGCCCTTTGATAGGCCAGAGAGTTCGCCTGATGATGTGATAGATGGTTCTTGGCAGATACTCAAGGTCTTCAATGAAGAACTCTGTGGGATAAGCAGCATCTTGGGGCAATGGCTTCATCATGCTGAGCATTTGACTCATATCAGATTCTGGCCGCTGAAAGATGCTCTCAATAGCTTCAGCATGCAGCTGACAGCCTTGCTCGAAGAGATCGCCAAGAGTGGGCAAGCCAGTGAGCTTAATGATGTCAAATGCATTGGCTTCGTGATGAACGTTGCCAGTCATCCACTCCAGGACCCAAGTCTTCGGATCTCTGCTGTACCCTCTGATGTGAAGTGTGGCATAGAATTAAAGCAGCAGCTCTTCATTCCAATGCTCTTCGTCAGTAATGAACGGCAGCAGTCCAACTTCCTTGAAGCAATCTAAAGCTTCTTCCAGACAGGGCAGACCAGCTATAGCTTCAACGTCAAGGCGCTTGTGTGGGAAGATGCGACCTTGGTTTTACAGAATGCAAGAGTAATAGCTTCGCTGAGGATAGCTCCAGAATCGATCAGATGATATCCTTTCCCTTGAGTAGGGGTTCCTGGAGCTATTGAAGAACGTGTTGTCTGCCCTGAAGCCATTGATGTTGAAGGAGCCAGGTGCTGATGCAGGACCTGGAAACCTTGGCAGTCTTGGGATTGGCTTCTGGACCTGAGGCCTGTGCTCAACATGATAGTTGAATTGGGGACCGGCAGCAGACTCAGGAACAGAAGTGGCGGGATCAGTGGCTTCGCTGTCTTCTAAAGCTTTTGCTGGGGAGGGCTCCACATTAGCTTCATTGGTGGTTGTGGCAGCCTCACGATTTTCATCCTCCACTTGACTAGCTAGAGGGTTGGTCACAAGCACATTCTCCTGGAGACCTGCTTCTTGGTGGGACAAGGGAGTGGGATCTTGTGGGACTCCTTCTTCTGCGGCTGATGCAGCCGGAATGTCTTCAGCAGAGACTTGAGGCCTTGGACCTTTGTGAAGCCTGCGGAACGCAGATGACGCCTGTGGAGTTGGAGTGGGCTGGGCCTCTAGTCTTCTTCCTCTTGTGGGCGATCCGCCCATGAAGCATAGTGTGCAATTGGCGTCAGTGGACGACCAATGCTGATGAGTTCACTGTTTTCATGCTGTGGAAGGACTGCACCATCTTCTACATTGTCATGTTGACCAATGTCTTCAGCAGCGATGGGATCAGCTGCTGGAATGTCTTCAGCTTCATGAGCCTCTGTGGAAGCAGGCTCATGAATTGTCAGTTGTCGTTCAGCTTCAGGATAGACCATAGAAATGAGTTCAACTATCAAGGGCTCTGTGGAAGCAGGCCGAGCTTTCTTGGTCTTCCTCTTCTTCTTCGAGGGGGCAGTAGGAGAGGCTTCAGAGTGTTTCCTCTTCCTGGCTTCAGCCTCAGCAGTCCTTGTCTTCTTGAGCTCTAAAGCTGTTGACCGGCTTTTTGGCTTCGAGCCAGTCAGTCTAGTTGGGAAGACAATCGGAACTGCTTCTTGCATTGGTGCATCAGGTTCAGCCGTAGCAGGCTTCTTCTTCTTCTTTGCGACCATCCTGGGGTCGATGCCAGGACGCCCAAGTGCCTTGCGCTTCTCAGCCTCATTATAGGCTTGCACACATCTGTTAGCCAGAGTCTTCATGCTCTCACGCAAACCCTGAGCTTCTGCATGCTTCTTCACAAAGGCTTCCTTGAGCTCGTGCATCATTGTCTTGAAGTTCTTCACTTCTTGCATGCTGAGCTTGGCCATATGCTTCTTGAACTGAGCCTTTTCATAGTCAATCTTCTGCTTCAGTTCAACAATGCGCTGGGCAATAGCAAGTTCTGAAGCAATGGCGCCTTGGAAGGCAACACTGAGGCCAATGGGCAGCTGTAGATCTTCAAAGCTGATGTTTGGCGTGTCAAACCACTCGTCAATGAAGTTGTGGATGATGGTGACATCGAAGAGAGGCAGATCATTGAAGATTTCTGCTTCTTCTTTGCTCTTGATGAGTTGCTCAAGAGCGTCATCTGCAAGATCTTCATCACTTGACAGATCAATGTCGTTGTTGCGCAGAATGGCAGCAGTTGTTAGCTCTTTGCCAGTGTGAGACAGAGGCATCTTGGCTTTCTGGGGCTTGGAGACGCGTGATAAGTCTTCAGACTGCACACTGTCTTCAGGAGGTGAAGTTGCCAATGGCTTCGCCCTTGAGATTTTTGGTGAAGGGGCCGTCTTTGAAGCTTTTGGCTTCTTCAACTATTTTGGCTTCGGCACTGCAGGCGCGTCATCAGACTCAGTGTCAGCTGCAGGCTCATTCACTGCAGTCCCTTGAACCAAGATGTAGGTGATGAGGCCTTGAAGGTTGGCGAAAGGACGGATGACATTGGGTTCTGCATGTCGTGTGCCATCTGCCCTTGGTGCTGAGGGACCAGGGTTGAAGTCTAACCCAAAAGTCTTCTTGTTCTGTTTCGCTGAGTTCTGAGCAAACTGGAAGTTGCGCTTGAACAGATTGTCATCACGACACCATAGCAGTGACGACGAGTGTGCATCAGCAGGCTGTGGTCCACGGTCCATGCATGGATAGAAGCCTTGAGCAATGGCTTCATCTCTGGACCTGGGTAGAAGATTCTTGAATAGGATGTCTCCCCACGGTCTCTTGATGGCGTTTTTCTCAGCATACTCCTGGGTCACAAATCTGTATTTGAACCATTGTTCTACCCAATATCTTCGAATCCATTGGATTCGGGTCTTGCGCTGACTGTACTCCTCTTCAGGATCTGTCTTGTACATTTCTGAGAGTTCATCTGGCAGATCTCTGGAGGTCTCACCACGATGCTTTCTGCCACCCTTCCTTGCTGCTTTCTCTAAAGCCATAAACTTTAACCTGAAAGGCTTCAAGACGTTCAAAGGCTTCAAAGGTTTTCGTTTGCTGGACCAACAGGAACTGGCTTTGGGAGAATTTATGTGATGTTGTAAGAATTCTGCAAATGAATGCAGACTATGAGAACCAAAGGATTCTCCCACGGGCATGTACCTGTGACAGCATTAAGGTGTGAGGGAAGGGGAAGAGGTCATATGCATTCTCAGAAGATTTTGAAGATAAATCAGTTTAGAAGACATTGACCTCATCGTGCAAAGACATTCACTCACAGATAAGATGTTGGTTCCAGATTTGTACGAATCCACAGATCAGTACAAGTGAGGAATCTAACTACTTTGTGAAGCACAAGTGAATATACTAGGCATGTTATGAGATGCAGTATGAGAGAGATCTAGCTTGTGTGAACAGAAACTGCTTGTGGTAGAAAGTGACAAATCCATAGGATCAATGGTGCTGTAAAAAGAGGAAGTTTTATTTACCACACTAAGAACTGCTAGACGGAGTGTAAGATGAGACCGAGCAGTTCGATCTTCTGTTCCCTAACTTGGCGACGGAGGACACATACGGCGACGGCGGAGAGGACAATGTCCGCGGTCGGCGTGAAGACGTCGTCGGAGAGGTTGCGGCAGCGAAGCGCTTCGTCGCCGGCGTCGTCGAGGGCTAGCGGTGGTGCTAGGGTTCCTGCGAGGGTGGAAGAAGAGATAATGACCGTTGTGAGTGTGTATTTATAGGTACAGGGGTGGCACTGTGCTATTACACAGGTGCCCCTGGCGATTCGCATCTGAGGAACACGTGGCCATTATGCGGAATTTTGGGGTTTGTTCCACGTCCCACGCACGCCTGGATTGTCGGGTGGTTGTTTCTACTTCTCCGGATTTCATGTGGAGGAATGAGCATTGAAAACGGACTTAATGGTTGGCTATGTATCTTCTGCTGACAAGGACGCAGAGAAGACATTCGACAGTTTCAATACAATGCATATGACTTGGGGAGATAGAGTTTGAGATAGAAAGCATAGAGAGGTTAGGGTCCGATCACATTCACTTAGTTCAAAAGATTCAACACGAAGACATAGCTATAAGTGAATGATGTAGAGGACAGAACACTAGCATATATATATAATCAACATAGTGAAGATAATCATGAAAATATGTTGAGATCGAAGCCAAACCAAATGTGAAGACATTGCAAGGTAACGCCATGAGTGAAACATTTCAAAATAGAACGTTTGGTGGTGGTGTTACCCACCGTATAGGAAGTATTAGACCCAGACACGGCGCACAATTATCGTGGCGCTCTGAAGTCAAATTCCACATTAATGTATTCACACTTAGAATGTATGTCTTCATTGATTGAAGATATACTTTACTTCGTGTGTTGCACATCTAAGTCATCAATATGCATAAGGGTTAGGATGTGTGCCTGATCACGGGACATTTGAGGATTCCAGGATATTTAGCTCACACCGTAACTTGCAAAGCCTCTTCTCATCCAAGGGTTTGGTGAAGATATCTGCCAATTGCTCTTCAGTGTTGACGTGTATGATATCAATGTCTTCCTTCACAACATGATCTCTAAGAAAGTGATGACGAATTTCAATGTGCTTTGTCTTCGAGTGCTGAACTGGGTTGTTGGCAATCTTGATGGCGCTTTCGTTGTCGCAGTAAAGTGGCACTTGCTTCAGATGAATGCCATAGTCCTTGAGTGTTTGCTTCATCCACAGAAGCTGAGCGCAGCAAGATCCAGCAGCAATGTATTCAGATTTAGCAATGGAGAGAGATACACAGTTCTGCTTCTTTGAAGACCAGCATACAAGTGATCGTCCCAGAAAGTGACATGTGCCTGATGTAGACTTGCGATCAACTTTGTGACCAGCATAATCAGCATCCGAGAATCCAAACAGATCAAACTCTGGGCCCTTTGGATACCATAATCCTAGAGTTGGGGTGTGAGCCAAATATCGAAGAATTCGCTTCATAGCTAAGTGATGCGACTCCTTTGGTGCCACTTGAAATCGAGCACACATGCAAACACTAAGCATAATATCTGGCCTAGATGCACATAGATAAAGTAAGGAACCAATCATGGAGCGGTATACCTTTTGATCAAACTCTTTACCATTGTCGTTAGGACCCAGATGATGTTTGGCTGGCATTGGTGTTGTGAAGCCTTTGCAGTCTTGCATACCGAACTTCTTCAGGTAATCTTTGAGATACTTCTCTTGAGATATGAAGATGCCATTGCGTTGTTGTCGTATTTGAAGACCGAGGAAGAACTTTAGCTCTCCCATCATAGACATCTGATATTGCTCTTGCATCATATATCCAAACTCTTCACTATACTTCTGATTGGTGCAGCCGAAGATAATGTCATCCACATATATTTGGCACACAAACAGTTCACCATCATATGTCTTCGTGAAAAGAGTGGGGTCTAGGGAACCAAGTATGAAGCCTTTGCTCTTCAGGAAGTATTTGAGTGTGTCATACCAGGCCCGAGGGGCCTTCAACTTTCTTGGGTTCTGTTATTGAGACGAATGCGAAGTGCCCACAGAAATTTGCTAGCTAAGTTGCCCTTGAACGAGTGAGTGGACCAGGTGCATTGATGCTATCAATTATTCTTTCAATCTGCACTTCATTGGCAATGCGAGGATGTACAGGGCGAAGACTTTGCTCTTGCTGTTCATTGTCGTTGTTAGAAGGAATGTATTCAGGCTGAGCATTGTCTTCATGTTGATCAGGTGCTGAGATGATAAGTTCTTCTTCAGGATGAGCTTCAGAAGGTATAATTTCTCCAGTTCCCATTAGCTTGATTGATTCACTTGATGGAACTTCATCTAGCACATTTGACAGTTGCTCTCTTTGTGAACCGTTGGTCTCATCGAACCGCACATCCACTGTTTCAACCACTTTGTAATGAAAGAGATTGAAGACTCTGTAGGAGTGTGAATCCTTTCCATATCCAAGCATAAAACCCTCATGTGCTTTTGGTGCAAACTTTGAGGTGTGATGTGGGTCCTTGATCCAGCACCTTGCGCCAAATACTCTGAAGTAACTGACATTTGGCTTCTTGCCAGTAAGGAGCTCATAAGATGTCTTGTTCAGTAGCTTGTGAAGATAAACACGATTGATTGTATGGCATGCAGTATCAATGGCTTCGGGCCAGAATTTTCTTGGGGTCTTGTATTCATCTAGCATCGTTCTGGCCATCTCAATTAGTGTTCTGTTCTTGCGTTCGACAATGCCATTCTGTTGTGGCGTGTACGGGGCTGAGAATTCATGTGTGATGCCCAAGGTATCAAGATATGTATCAAGGCCAGTGTTCTTGAATTCAGTGCCATTGTCACTTCTGGTGTGCTTTATCTTAGCGCCATAATTGTTCATAGCTCGATTGGCGAAGCGTCTGAAGACATCCTGCACTTCAGTCTTGTAGACATCCTGCACTGCACTTCAATCATCAACAATAACGAAGCCATAGAGGCAAGCAATAGTAGTAAGAGTTGAGTAATGAGTGGGACCGAAAAGATCCATGTGAAGCAGTTCGAAGGGTCGAGTAGTGGTCATGATTGTCTTCGAGGGATGTTTGGCCCTCATCATCTTCCCTGCTTCACAGGCACCGCATAAGTGGTCTTTCTTGAACTTGACGCCCTCGATGCCTATGACATGCTTCTTCTTCGCAAGGGTGTGGAGGTTCCTCATGCTAGCATGCCCAAGCCTCCGATGCCAGAGCCAGCATTCTGAAGCCTTTGCTAGAAGACATACTGCAAGCTGTGGTCCTGCTGAGAAATCTACCACGTACAAATCATCTTTTCGATACCCTTCAAACACTAGAGACTTGTTAGATTCCATTAGTACAAGGCAACGATATTTTCCAAATATTACGATCATGTTCAAATCGCAAAGCATTGAGACAGACATTAAGTTGAAGCCAAGGGATTCAACAAGCATGACTTTATCCATGTGTTGATCCCTTGAGATTGCAACTCTACCTAGACCCAATACCTTACTTTTACCAGTGTCAGCAAATGTGATGTGGCTCTTGTCGGATGGACGTAAGGTTGAGTCTATAAGAAGACTTCTTTTGCTAGTCATGTGATTTGTACACCCACTGTCAATAATCCATTCTGAAGACGCTGGTGTCGTACCCTACAGTGCAGTTAGGGGGATAGGCTTCACCAAGAGCATTGTGAAGCAAAAACATTTGACGAACCAGTGGGTTATGAAAGCTTAGATCCCGGTTAGGACTAATAGGGAGAGTAGCAAGCGATTCAGGTACGAAGTACATAGTAAGACCATTTGGGCATTTGATCTTGCGCCCTACAAGATGTTTAAGGTCCCCAGCAATAGCGTCAGACGATTTTGGTTTTCTGTTGGAGACCTTTCCCTGCAAAAGAGAGTTAAGCTTTCTTAGCCACCCACATCAAGGGCGGCTTAGAAGAAATAAGTCTAAGTGTAGCATCTGAGAATTTTGGCTTTGAAGCCTTAGCAAATAGTCTTGCAGGCGGACAATAGTACTCATAAGAATAAGCAGAATAGTTCTTGGTCTTATGAACATGGCGATTTGATGAACCGCTCTCATATTCATATACCTGAGTATGGTTTCCCTGCAAAACATTTGCGTTAGTGCGACTCAGGTGACTCCTCTGTCTGTATGAAGCCTTTGGACCGTATGAAGCCTTTGGTCTGAGGTTTGTCTTCTTCACGTGAGGTGTCATGATGACATTCACAGGAAGACTCTCCAGACACCTTTTCGGAACCCAGATCTTCTTCATAGGCGGTCCATTCCTGCAGTTAGTACCAATGTACCTGGCAAACACCTCACCATTCTGATTCTTAAACAGTATATAGTTTGCATCAAAGGATTCATCAATGATAATGGGGTTAGCACAAGTGAAGCCAAATAGATTGGATGGATCTGCTGAAGGTTCCTTTGCAGCAACCCACATGGTTTTGGGGTACCGCTCAGGTTTCCAGTAAGAGCCATCTGCATTCATTTTCCTTACGAACCCTACACCCTCTTTCCTAGGGTTTCGGTTCAGAATCTGCTTTTTCAGGACATCACATAGCTTCTAATGCCATTTAAGACTTTTGTACATCCCTGTTTCAAGCAATGTCTTCAACCTAGCATTCTCATCAGCAATAGCGGTGGTATCCTTGGCAGAGGGGTTAGTTACCACATCAAGAGTTGAAGATATTGCAACAACAGTAGCAGTAGAACATTCAGCAACAGAAGTAGCATTATCACGCTCAATGCATTTAAGACATGGTGGTTCAAATCCTTCCTGAGCGGGACTGATCTGTTTGGCGCAAAGTGACTCATTTTCTGTTTGAAGATCTTCATGAACCGCTCTCAATTTCTCAAGATCTTGCTTCCTTTGAAGATAATCATAGGAAAGCTTTTCATGAGTTGTTGAGAGAGTTTCATGACGACTTTCAAGTTCCTGATACTTAACGTGAAGATTTTTTATGTCTTCAACTAAGGATTCAGATCGAGTCATTTCAGCACCTAACAGATCATCGCTTCTGTCTAACAGTTTTTGAATATGTTCCATAGCTTTCTGTTGTTCAGTTGCAATTTTAGCAAGTGTTTTGTAGCTAGGTTTTGAACCACAATCAGAGTCATCGTCGCTAGATGTTTGATTGTGAGTAGTGCATGTGTTTACCTTGGCACCACGTGCCATGAAGCAGTAGGTAGAAGCGGAGTAGTCCTTGTCATTTGCATCGGTGTCGGTGATGAAGTCATTGTCTTCAGTGTTGAAGATGCACTTAGCAACGTATGCTGTAGCCAGACTTGCGACGCCTGAGTCGGATTCCTCCTCAGACTCCACCTCCACCTCCTCAGAAGCAGACTCCTCCTCTGAATCCATTTCCTTGCCAACAAACACACGTGCCTTGCCAGATGAGCTCTTCCTGTGTGATGAAGACTTTGAGGAAGACTTGGAAGAAGACTTTGAGTATTCTTCTTCTTCTTCTTGTCGTCAGAGTCATATTCCTTGCTCTTCTTCTTCTTGTTGTTCTCATTGTCCCACTGTGGACACTCAGAGATGAAGTGGCCAAGTTTCTTGCACTTGTGACATGTTTTCTTCTTGTAGTCATGAGCATGAGCTTCATCATTCCTTGAACTTGATCGGGAAGACTTTCTGAAGCCTTTCTTCTTGGTGAATTTTTGGAACTTCTTGACAAGCATAGCAAGTTCCCTTCCAATGTCTTCAGGATCATCAGAACTGCTGTCAGATTCTTCTTCAGATGAGGAGACATCTTTTGCCTTCAAGGCACGAGTTCTCCCATAGTTTGGACCGTAGATATCTCTTTTCTCCGAAAGCTGAAACTCATGTGTGTTGAGCCTCTCAAGTATGTCAGACGGATCGAGTGTCTTGAAATCAGGACGTTCTTGAATCATCAGGGCCAGGATGTCAAACGAACTATCAAGTGATCTCAGCAGCGTCTTGACGACTTCGTGTTTGGTAATCTCAGTGGCGCCGAGGGCTTGAAGCTCAGTGAGTCGGTCAAATGTGTGCTGGACATTCTCATTGTCATTTCGCTTGAAGCGGTTGAAGAGGTTGCGAAGGACACTGATTCTCTGATCTCTCCGGGTTGAGATGCCTTCATTGACCTTGGAGAGCCAGTCCCAGACAAGCTTAGATGTCTTCAAAGCACTCACACGGCCATACTGTCCTTTGGTCACATGACCACAGATGATATTCTTGGCAGTAGAGTCCAGTTGAACGAATTTCTTGACATCAGCAGCAGTGACACCTTCTCCAGCCTTGGGAACGCCATTCTTGACGACATACCATAGGTCAACGTCAATGGCTTCAAGATGCATGCGCATCTTATTCTTCCAGTAGGGATATTCAGTTCCATCGAAGACGGGGCACGCAGCGGAGACTTTAATTATCCCTTCAGTTGACATAGCTAAAACTCCAGGTGGTTAAACCGAATCACACAGAACAAGGGAGCACCTTGCTCTGATACCAATTGAAAATGCGTTATATCGACTAGAGGTGGGGTGAATAGGCGATTTTTATGAAAGTCTTCACAACATAGAAGTTTTGAAGACAAATGATAAAATTAAACCTATTACCATGCAGCGGAAGGTAGACTACACTAGGCAAAGCATAGTAAAGTATTCAATGAAGTGAAAGCACAAAGACTAATAGCAGCTAGGTAGTAAGGATCAGGTAGGAAGATATTGTGAAGCCAAACAGAACACGCAGTCACTCAGTGAAGACAAATGACAGTGCAAACATACAATGACTTCATAAGGAGTAACAGTAAGTAAAGGGAAGTGAAGATGAAACCAGTGACTCGTTGAAGACAATGATTTGTTGGACCAGTTCCAGTTGCTGTGACAACTATACGTCTGGTTGGAGCGGCTAGGTATTTAAACCTTACGACACACAGTCCCGGACACCCAGTCCTGAACACGCAGCTCAGGACACCCAGTCCTCACCGTATTCTCCTTGAGCTAAGGTCACATAGACCTCGCCCAACCACTTTGGTAAGTCTTCATGGTAGACTCCCAAACCTTCACAGACTTTGTTCACCGGCAATCCACAATGTCTCTTGCATGCTCAGAACGCGACGCCTAACCGGCTGGAGGATGCACAGTCCTCAAGTGTAATAAGTCTTCAGATCACACAAACAAGAAGACTTAAGTGATGCCCAATTCTCTCTGGCTCTGGTGGTTAGGGCTTTATCCTCGCAAGGAATTCTCTCTCAAAGGCTTCGAGGTCGGTTGCTCTCAAACGACAAAAGCCGTACTTTCAATCTGAGCAGCCAACCGTTTATGGTTGTAGGGGGTGGGCTATTTATAGCCACTTGGCAACCCGACCTGATTTGTCCGAAATGACCCTGGGTCACTAAGGAACTGACACGTGTTCCAATGGTCAGATTTCAAACTCACACGGCAACTTTACTTGGGCTACAAGCAAAGCTGACTTGTCCGACTCTGGACAAGATTCGCTCTCATTGTCTTCACTCGAAGACATAGGTTTTTGGTTTAGGCATCACTTCAGTCATTCTGACTGGTTCTCTTGGACCCCACTTAACAGTACGGTGGTTCCTATGACTCAACACAAAAGAAAAAGAACTACAAAAGATCTAAGTCTTCGAGCTCCATAGGCTTCATATAGTGTCTTCTCATGTCATAGTCTTCAATGTGAATATCTTCATATACCACCTTTGACATCAATGTCTTCATACATTTTTAGGGGTCATCTCTGGTAATAAAACCGAATCAATGAGGGACTTCTACCTGTGTTATCCTGCAATTCTCACAAACACATTAGTCACTCAACTAGGTTTGTCGTCAATACTCCAAAACCAACTAGGGGTGGCACTAGATGCACTTACACTACTCATCCTATGTCAATATCCACATGCTATGTCATCTGATGTTCCTGAATCATTGTAGTTTAGGCACCATACAAGATTGTTAGTTCAATGTGCTTTATATCCTAGTTATACTACTGCAGGAAAGGAGGATCATCATACACATATATATGTATAGCAATTGACAGGAGCTTCATCATTTTTAGTAACAATAATACATATATAGCAATTGGAAGCAAACAGATGTACACATAAGATAGAAATATAGTGCTGAAAGTTTAATGCTTACAAAAGACTTGCTGAAATAGTGAAAAATATGGAGTCACCAAGCTAGCTAAGAAACTCCCAAAGTCCACTAGCATATCCAAGATCTAATCTTGTTACACACATCATAACAATTTAAGATAATTAGGATAAGGATAGTAGGAAATGAAAAAGAAAGAGCTCAAAAAACAATCACAACCGAAAAATAATAAAAACCTAGTCCTAGAAGAAAATAAATCCTAAAAGAAAAGAAATCCTAAAATCTGGAGCAAGTCCTAGAAGTAGTAGTCCAACTAGATGGCCACCACTACTACTCCTATCTCTGTTTAGCATCATCAATACAGGCTTTGTACACACACGCACACAAAGCACACGGCCATGGCCATGGCCATGACCGCCAGTAGCTGCAGCACTAGCAACATTAGCAAGCAGCGGCCACGGTGCAGCTAGCAACAGGCGGCGGCAATAGAGCAGCAGCAGTGACGGGCGCAGGTGACTGCAGGAGGACACGGGCGAAGCGGCCAGAGGGCGTGGGGGCGAAGCGAGCTCGGGTCAGGCGGGCAGCAGTGTCTACGGCGATGGATCCACGCGAAGGAAGAAGGGGATCGACGGATGGGCTCACAGGGGGGCGTAGGCGAACTCGGCGAGGTCAGGGGCGGTCGAGGCGGCGCGGATCGAGGCAAAATCGACGATGGCAGAAGGAAGAAGACGATCTCGATCCCGTTGTTCGGCGGTGCCCTGGCTCGATATGGACTTGTAGACGACGTGGAAGACGACGGTGAAGCCGGGGGACACACTATCTTGGCGTGGGGACGACGGTGGCCGCGACAATGACGACGGCGAGCGCGGTCACCGCACGAGCTCTCGCGCTCGAGTACGAGGCGAGGAGGAGGCGGCTTGATGGGGAAAGAGGGGGAATCGGGCGAGGGGTGGTCTCTCTGGAGGCGGCGGGGGTGTGGAGTCCGGCGAGGGTCGGGGCGGCGGGGGTAGGGGCGCGGGGGCGCAGGGGCCGCGGGGGTGGAGTCTGGTGAGGGTCGGGGCGGCGGCGTCATGGGTCGGGGCAGCACGCGGGTGGATCTGGTGGCGAGGGAGAGAGGGTCGAAGGGGATCTGGCGAGGGAGAGGGAGGATAGCTAGGAGGAAGCTTACTAATGGCGCACCACACCTCAGTGCGCCATTAGAAATCTTTTTTTAGATAGCAATGGCGCACCCCGCAGCGGTGCGCCATTAGAATGTTTTTTTATTATAGTTCGAGCACAAGTTATATTGCACCTAACCCAATCCACATCAGAACCCGCCCACTAGCCTGACTGGTCAGCACGCAGCACACACACCAGGAGGTCCTGGGTTCGATTCCCAGGCTCCGCAATATTTTTTTTGCATTTTAAATGTTGTTTGATATTTATTTGTGTTTAAATATGTTCAAACTTGTTTAAATCATAACAGTAATATTTTTTTATAAAAACAGTAATAATTTTTTAAAAAATATGTTCAAATTTGTTACTTGAAAATATCATCGACGGCGGCGGTGGAGCGGGGGAGGGTGCGGGGAGTGCCCGTTGGCGGCGGTGGAGCGGGGGAGGGTGCGGGGGGCCGGGTGCTCGTCGGCGGCGGTGGAGGGGGATCGAGATCAAGTGTCCTCATGAATTCAAAAAGTGCCCATGAAATTTAAAAATATTCATGATATCAAAAGTGCCCATGAAATACAATCGAGAAATGAAGACTACGATTTAAATACAATCGATCTTAGCTAGCTATCTGTTCACAATCTTCTTGCCCTTCTTTTTCGCAAATGGAGTTCTTCTGTGGAACGGACGTCCTTTAGGTAGGGTGGTCCTACTTCTTCTTGTGGTGTGTGCTGCTACTTCATCGTCGTCGTCATGTTCGATCTTCGGGTCGCCGTACTTGTCGAAGTCTTGCTCATTGGCTACTCCATCCAATCCGATGATCTTCCTTTTGCCTCTCCTCACGACAACACGACTGGACTTTGACGGGTCGGTAATGAAGAAGCATTGGTCTAGTTGGGAAGCCAGTACCCATGGCTCATTTTTCGCGGTGACGTTTGCGCCCGTGGTCTTGGATTTTGCTTCGGGTATAACCATGGTCGTGAAATACTGGTCTTCTTTTAGGACGCTCTTGGCCCATCTGACACAGAACATCGGGACCTTCTCTCCTGCGTAGCTCAGCTCCCAGATCTCCTCGATCCTTCCATAGTATCTGTCCTTGTCGTTACCGGTGTAGGATTCCATCGTTACCCCGGAGTTCTGATAACCATCGCTCTTCATGTCCTTGTTCTCGGTGTAGAATGTGTAGTCGTCGATATCATACGCCTCATAGGTCATCAGATTATGCTCGGCGCCCTGTGACAAGGCGAATATGAGTTGTTCTTCCACGGAAGAATCCTCATGTAAAGGGTACGACAGAAGCTTCTGCTTGAACCAATGCGTGAAACATGAGTTGTGCTCTTTGATTACATCTCCGTCCGTCCTCTGTTGCCCTCGGTCGTTGTACGTCTGCTCAATAAAGGTTTTGTGCTCTACCACCCAAGGATCGACCACGTCTATGTGTTGTAGCGCGACTAGGTTTGCTCTTTCAAAGTCGGCGAGTCAACCCTCGAAGTCGACATGCATTTCGCGGCGACCCTCACGGTGACCCCATCCAGCGAGCCTGCCGAGGTGCCTGTTGACGGGCAGACCAACGGGGTTCTCGATGCCTAGATAATTCGCGCAGTAGGAGATGCACTCTTCGGTCAGAAAGCCCCTGGCTATACTTCCCTCTGGACGTGACATGTTGCGAACGTATCCTTTGATGACACCATTCATCCTTTCGAACGGCATCATGCTATGCAGGAACGTCGGCCCGAGTTGGATGATATCCTCCACGATATGGACCAGCAGATGCACCATAACGTTGAAGAATGCGGGCGGGAAGTACATCTCAAGCTCGCATAGTATCACCACGATCTCTTCCTATAGCCTTCTGAGTTGCCTCACGCCAATCGACTTCCAAGAGATGACGTCGAAAAAGTTGCATAGGCCAAACAGCGTTTCACGGACGTGCGCGTCCATGATCGCATGGATTGCAAATGGAAGTATCTGCGTCATCAGCACGTGACAGTCGTGAGACTTCATCCCGCTGAACTTCTGCTTCGCTGGGTCTAGGTATCTGCTTATCTTCCCCGCGTAACCGTAAGGAAGTTTTACTCCTACGAGGCAGGTGAAAAACTGCTCGATCTCCTCCTGACTTCGAGTGAAGCACGCGGGAGGGTAGTCACTTCCGGTCTTCTTGGCCTTTTTGCCTTTGCGACGAGTTTCTATGCCCTGCTTCGCCTCATCATCATCATCATCATCATCATCATCATCATCATCATCATCATCATCATCATCATCATCATCATCATCATCATCACCATCATCATTAGCGTGAAGCTCCTGCCTGATGCCCATTGATTTCAAGTTTGCCCTTGCTTTCGGCCCATCTTTTGTCCTCTCTGGCATGTTGAGCAGGGTACCAAGCAGACTCTCGCACACGTTCTTCGTGATATGCATGGCATCAAGGCGATATGTCGTGTCATCCATGCACCTTACACATCCAGAAAATCCGTGGACTACCTGCCCCGCGAGATATCCGTAACCGAGATAGTCGTGCACCATCGTGAGCAGTGCGGTTCTCATAGGGAAATATTCTTTCTCTGCAGCGTCCCACGTATTGGCTGGATTTTTCCACTGCGTGTCTAGCTCCTCTTTTAGCAGCCCCAGATACATATTGATGTCGTTCCCTGGTTGTTTAGGCCCTTCAATTAGCATACTCATGTGAATGTACTTCCTCTTCATGCAAAACCAGGGTGGAAGGTTGTACATCCACACAAACACAGGCCAGGCGCTATGTGTGCTTCTCTGGCTGCCAAACGGATTGACTCCATCGGTGCTCGCACCCAGCACGATGTTCCTTGGATCCTTCCCAAATTCTAGGTATTCGAAGTTCAATGCTTGCCACTGGCTCGCATCCTTAGGGTGACTCAGCATCATGTCTTTTTTATTTATCTCCGGATCATTTCCGTCATCTTCCCGCTTCTTCTCCTCCCTATCCGCGTGCCAACGCAGGAGCTTTGCTACCTTAGGGTCCACGAAATATCGCTGCAGACGAGGAGTGACCGGAAAGTACCACACCGATTTTCGAGGAGCTTTCTTCCTCTTCTTGTATCGAGTGACGCTGCACACCGGACATATGGTAGACTCCGCGTGCTCATCCTGATAAATGATGCAATTGTTCATGCACACATAGTATTTCACGTGCGGTAAATCTAGAGGACACACGATTTTCTTCGCCTCCTCGAAACTGGTCGAGCACTTGTTCCCCTTGGGAAGACGTTCGTGCCAGAATGACATGTTCTGGTCGAAGCATGCGTCGGTCATTTTGTGTTTTACCTTCATCTCCAGAGCCATGCGCGTTACTTTCAGGCGGGTATCCTTGGGCCTGCATCCTTCATACAATGGAGTAACTGCGTCTATCTCCAGTTGATCCAGCTTGGCTTTCTCTCGGGCGGCAGCTCTTGCGTTATCCATCTTCTTGAGAAGCAGCTCTTGAATATGAGGGTCCTGCACCCAGCCTCCATCGTCGTATGCTCCGGCATCTTCATCTTCATGATCATGCCCTTCGTCTTGATCTTCCTCATCATCATGTACGACATCTTCTACATGATGACTATGTACAGCATCACCGTCGTGATCATGTCCTGCAGATTCTTCGTCTTCTCGCCCGTCCTCGCCGCGGTGGTACTTGTCTTGTTGCCCTTGTTGGGTAACGTAGCAGAAATTCAAAATTTGCATACGTGTCACCAAGATCTATCTATGGAGAAACCAGCAACGAGGGGAAGGAGAGTGCATATACATACCCTTGTAGATCGCTATGCGGAAGCGTTCAAGAGAACGGGGTTGAAGGAGTCATACTCATCGTGATCCAAATCACCGGAGATCCTAGTGCTGAACGGACGGCACCTCCGTGTTCAACACACGTACAGCCCGGTGACGTCTCCCATGCCTTGATCCAGCAAGGAGAGAGGGAGAGGTTGAGGAAGACTCCATCCAGCAGCAGCACAACGGCGTGGTGGTGGTGGAGGAACGTGGTACTCCAGCAGGGCTTCGCCAAGCACCGCAAGAGACGTGGAGGAGAGAGGTAGGGCTGCTCCAGGGAGAGATCAAATCGTGTGTCTTGGGCAGCCCAAAACCCCCACTATTTGTAGGAGAAGGGGAGGAGGGTGTGCCCCCTCTAGGGTTCCCACCCCTTGGGGGGCGGCAGCCCTAGATGGGATGGAGGGGGGCGGCCAAGAGGGGGAGAGGGGGGCATGCCCTAGGGTGGTCCTTAGGCCCATCTACGCCTAGGGTTTCCCCCTTCTCCTCCTAGCTGCGCCTTGGGCCTTGTGGGAGGCGCACCATCCCACTCAGGGGCTGGTCCCTTCCCACTCTTTTCCCATGCAAGCCTCCGGGGCTGGTGGCCCCACTTGGTGGACCCCCGGGACCCTCCCGGTGGTCCCGGTACGTTACCGATAAAACCCAAAACTTTTCCGGTGACCAAAACAGGACTTCCCATATATAAATCTTTACCTTCGTACCATTCCGGAACTCCTCGTGACGTCCGGGATCTCATCCGGGACTCCGAACAACATTCGGTAACCACATACAAACTTCCCATATAACCCTAGCGTCATCGAACCTTAAGTGTGTAGACCCTACGGGTTCGGGAACCATGCAGACATGACCGAGACGTTCTCCGGTCAATAACCAACAGTGGGATCTGGATACCCATGTTGGTTCCACATGTTCCACGATGATCTCATCGGATGAACCATGTTATCGAGGATTCGATCAATCTCGTATACAATTCCCTTTGTCTAGCGGTATTGTACTTGCCCGAGATTCGATCGTCGGTATCCCGATACCTTGTTCAATCTCGTTAGTGGCAAGTCTCTTTACTCGTTCCGTAACACATGATACCGTGATCAACTCCTTGGTCACTTTGTGCACATTATGATGATGTCCTACCGAGTGGGCCCAGAGATACCTCTCCGATCACACCGAGTGACAAATCCCAGTCTCGATTCGTGCCAACCCAACAGACACTTTCGGATATACATGTAGTGTACCTTTATAGCCACCCAGTTACGTTGTGATGTTTGGCACACCCAAAGCACTCCTACGGTATCCGGGAGTTGCACAATCTCATGGTCTAAGGAAATGATACTTGACATTAGAAAAGCTTTAGCATACGAACTACACGATCTTTGTGCTAGGCTTAGGATTGGGTCTTGTCCATCACATCATTCTCCTAATGCTGTGATCCCGTTATCAACGACATCCAATGTCCATGGTCAGGAAACCGTAACCATCTATTGATCAACGAGCTAGTCAACTAGAGGCTTACTAGGGACATGGTGTTGTCTATGTATCCACACATGTATCTGAGTTTCCTATCAATACAATTCTAGCATGGATAATAAACGATTATCATGAACAAGGAAATATAATAATAACTAATTTATTATTGCCTCTAGGGCATATTTCCAACAGCCCTTCCTCATTTCTTGCCCGGCCCCCATGGACGACTTCATAGTCATCTTCATCACCTTGCCACCGATAGCCATACATGAAACCACGCAAGAGCAGGTGGTCCCGCACCTGCCCGGAATCCGGGTCCGCAATAAGGCTCTTCAGCTTGCATCTTCGACACGGACATCTTATCTCCGTCTCGTTCTTTTGAAGCATCTCGGCCTTCGCGGAGCTCAAAAACCTATTCACGATGCCTTCGGTCATCGTGCGGACCATTGTCGCCTGCGGGGTAGAGCAAAAAGATATTTTAGAACCAAGAAAAAATTTGGCATGACCTTCCCTAAAAATAGCACCAAAAAGAATGCATAGTGCCAAAATTCTCGCCGAAACGGAAATGAATCAACATTCCGGCAAAATATTGGCAACTATCGCATTTCAAATACCAGTACATGCAAACACAAACATATATGCAACACCACAAACACACGCAACACCACAAACATACATAGATCTAGCTAGGCCACAAAAAGTGCATGTGCACGTTGTTACGTTGGAGCGAGCTAGGGAGAAAAAAAGTAGATCTACATCATGAAGATAGCTTTCCCCTTACTTACCTATAAAAAAAAGGTAATTTCACCACTTAGTTTTGATGAATCTATGGTGGAAATGAGGTGAGGAGGAGGAGGCAGCCGAAAGCTTGGAGAAGGAGGTGGAGGGAATGAAGTGGGGAAAGTGAGTGGGTAGGTGTGGCTGTCCAAAATATCTTGTTGGGGTCCCAGGTTACTAATGGCGCACCACCTGCAAATGCGTCATTAGTAACCCTGGTTACTAATGGCGCACCTGCAGGTGGTGCGCCATTAGTAATTTTGTAGAAAAGTAAAAAAAAATATATATATATATATATACTAATGGCGCACTTTTACAGGGTGCGCATTAGTAGTTTAAACTAGTAATGGCGCACTGTGAGGCGGTGCGCCATTAGTAGTTTTGCAAAAAAAAAAGAATAAAAAAAATCCAGTACTGGCGCAATCCCTGTCTAGTGCGCCATTACTAGTTAGAACTAGTAATGGCGCACTTCGGTAGGATGCGCCATTAGTATGTATGTAAAAATGAAAAAAAATTATCACTAGTGGCGCACCTATTTTCTGGTGCGCCATTAGTGTCTTCCACACTAATGGCGCATCACCAACTGGTGCGCCATTAGTATATAGTAGTGGCGCACTACTTCCCTGGTGCGCCATTAGTGTCAATCCTATCTATAGCCCTTTTCCTAGTAGTGACGGCGACAGTCGCCACACAAAGAGCTACCCGAAGCGAAAGTTGCTACCTGAATTTGGTGATGAGGCCTTAGAGCCCCCGCAATCATAAAACAAAACAGCCATCCGGTCGGATAGACCACCTCGTGGCCAACATAGAGCGGCAAACGACGCCGCACACAAGCCAGTAAGCGATCCACATGAGGACGCGCATCAAAAGGACGGCGCAACTAGATCCATCTACGGGCCAAGAAAGCGTGCTCCAGCATGCAATGCAACACAACAAAGATCCGAACACCATGGTACACTCAAATACAGGGGCCCCGCACACCCCATATGTTTCACCGATGAGGTGCTGGACCATGGATTTCCAGAGGGCAAACCCGTAAACATAGAGGCGTACGACGGAACGACAGACCCTGGGGTCTGATTGAGGATTACATCCTCCATATCCACATGGCTGGAGGAGACGATCTCCACGCCATCAAGTACTTACCCCTCAAGCTCAAAGGGCCAGCTCGGCACTGGCTTAAAAGCCTCCCTGAAAACTCCATTGGAAGCTGGGAAGAGCTCGAGGATGCTTTTCGGGCAAATTTTCAAGGGACCTATGTCCGACCACCGGCTGCAGACGATTTAAGTCATATAACTCAACAGCCCAAAGAGTCAGCCCAAAAGCTTTGGAACAGGTTTCTCACTAAAAAGAACCAAATAGTCGACTGTCCGGACGCTGATGCCTTAGCGGCTTTCAAACACAGTGTTCGAGACGAATGGCTTGCCAGACACCTCGGCCAAGAAAAGCCGAGAACAATGGCAGCATTAACAAGCCTCATGACCTGCTTTTGCGCGGGCAAGGACAGCTGGTTGGCCCGATGTAGCACCAGCGACCCAAGTACATCCGAAGTCAGGGACGGAAACAGGAAGCCACGACGCAGCGAAAGCAAGCGCCGGAATAAAGAAGACAGCCCAAAGAGCACGGCGGTAAACGCCGGATTCAGAAAGTCTCGACCAGGTCAGCAAAAAATGCCCTCCAAAGGCAACAGAGACGAACTGTCCAGCCTAAACAAGATTCTGGACAAAATATGTCAGATCCACAGCACCCCCGATAAACCTGCAAATCATACCCATAGAGAATGTTGGGTCTTCAAGTAGTCCGGCAAGCTCAACGCCGAACACAAGGGGCAGGATATACCAAGCGAAGACGAGGACGAGCCTCGCAAGCAAAGCACTGGGGAACAGAATAAATTCCCACCAGAAGTCAAAACAGTAAACGTGTTACACGTAATCAAGGGGAGAAACAAAGCAGCACTCCTAGAGACACATGCCCCAGGGCCTATCGCCGCGGAGTTCTGCCACTGGTCGTCCCAAGCGATCACCTTTGACCATCAGGATTATTCGGCAAGTATCCGGCATGCAGGATGGGCTGCCTTGGTGTTAGACCCGATAGTTGATGGATACCACTTCACACGAGTCCTGATGGACTGTGACAGTAGTTTAAACCTGATATATCAGGACACAATCCGCAAAATGGGGATAGACCCAACAAAAATCAGCCATAGCAATACTACCTTGAAAGGAGTAACGCCAGGCCCAGAAGCCCATTGTACGGGCTCCCTGCTACTAGAGGTTATATTCGGCTTTCTCGATAACTTTTGTAGTGAAAAGTTAACCTTCCACATCGCTCCATTCCAAAGTGGCTTTCAAGCACTACTCGGACGCGAAGCTTTTGCTCGCTTTAACGCAATAACGCATTACGCTTCTCTCATGCTTAAGATGCCCAGTCCACGTGGCATCAGTAGAGTAAATGGAAATATTGAGCGCTCCTGGCGCGCGGAAGACCGTGCGGCTGCCTTGGCAGCCGCACACTAGACGGCCTCACCAACTAAAGCATCTGACAGGTCATCAAGACCACGGACACGGTTAGATGAGTCCGGTGTAGCTATATATAATTGATATAGGTTTGATGGCTATACCCCTATAACAATACAAGGGGCTCAACGTGTGTAAACAAGTGACAATTAGGCTCAACTTTACTCATCTTGAACTATAGATGGTTTATTTAGTACAACCTACGTTTTGCACGACAACTTTTCAACTAAGTTCCTCTCTTTCACAGATGACCATCGTGCTACACCCATCCAGGATACGGCACAACGGAGACACAGGCGCAGACGTGCAACAGGGACCCGTTCCAAGGATTCTTTTTAGATTAAGACCATGCGTAAACCTTTTTTACTGTCTCTTGTTGATACACATCCCCCGGATTCTCAGTACAATTGAGAAGGATGCTGACGTATTGGCAGGTGGCCACATCAGAATACTGCACGTACCTGGACACCAGGGGCTTATTACAAAGGGCACTGCTTAGCCCGGTTTACATATCGAATACCTTTGGGAGTGTTCAGCGTCCCGAGTTTGGCCTTATATGCATCAGCTTTGAATCATGTCTTTGGTCAAATGTTGGGTTTGCCCGGCTCCTATGTTTTGCGGCCTTACGTTCCGCTCTATCGGCTAAGGCGGCACCTGGAGAACTACTGCGATTGTGCCGTGGTTCATCCGGACGAGCACCTCAGTAGAGAAAGCCGAAAACTCACTATCATGATATAGCGCGAGAGTGGTCAACCACTCGATGACCTAACAGAATCTTCAGGATTCCTCCGCCTTAACGAAGGGCCGTTTCCCGTCCAGGAATATTCGGATGAGCGCGGAACCACCAGGGGCTATATAGTAGCCCCACTGTCAAACTCCTATGGCTAAGTGAAAGTGTTAAAGCATTATAGTACGGTTGCCTAGTTCGCTGCGCTATCACCTCCTTAATGGACCAAGACATTGGATCAAGTGTGAACATGCGTCTTCTGTGAGCACCCCCGCATTATATGCGTGGGGGCTAAAGCCGACGACTGCCATCTTTCAGGTTATATACATATATACATAAAACGGCCGCATAGGAGGCATCATAGTACTTTCGGGCAAAAGTATAAATACAGCCTTTATAAACTCAATAAAACATTGTTTTTACAATGGGAATACATGTCACTCAAACATAATATTCTTCGAGCACTGAGCCTCTATCGAACGAGCGCCTTCAAGAACTTCTTCAAAGTAGTGCTCGGCAGCCATTCGGCTTATGGCCGAACCTTGTGCCGCAATAGTGGAGGCATCCATCTCTGCCTAGTATGTTTTGACATGGGCAAGGGCCATCCGCGAGCCTTCTATGCACACCGACCTCTTTACAAAAACAATGTGTGGCACGGCACCAAGGAACTGTTGCACTAAGCTAAAATAGCTATTCGGCCTCGGCCCTCCCGGCCACAGATGATCCACAATGGACCTCATGGCAAGTTCGGATAATCTATGGAGCTCGGCCCACTCAGCCATTTGCTCATTCAACAGCAGCGGACGGGTTGGAGCATGAAACTGTGACCAAAACAGTTTTTCCACTTCGTGATCTTACCAATCCTTGAAGTACTCGGCTGCATCAGCAGCACTTGCAGCCAAATCCACGTAGGCATCCGCAGAACTCCATAGCCGGTCCAGAGGTGCATACTTTGGACCCCCGAACTTAGTCCGCAACAAGAAGGGCTTCTGAGATACAATATCCGCAGCTTGATGCAGCTCCTCCTTCGTCGCTCTAATTTTGGAGCGGGCCTCCTTGGCAGCCACCCGGTCCTTCTCCAGGTCAGTCGCCTTCGCCTGGTTTTCTTCTTCAAGAAGCCGGTAACAGTCAGCAGCATCTTTTAACTCTACAGCCATCTTGGCTATTTTTTCTTTGCTCTCGCAATGTGCGGCCTGTTCGGCCCTTAACTCTTCGGCCGCCTTCAAAGCGGTCGCATTACTACTCCTTGCTTGCTCCTTGGCTCGGGCAAGCTCCGCCTGTAGGGTCTCCACGGTGGCAGCTCCATCTGCAGTCACAACATATTAAAGATACTGGCATCATGCTGGTCCTATTATGTGACAATCACTAGAAAAATCACTTACCCTGTGCCTCGTCAAGCCGCTTGTTAACAAGCATGATGTCGGCATCTGCCGCATCCAGTTGCCGCCTTAGTTCGGCAAACCCACAAGTCCGGCTAGCCACCGGAGCTTCAACCATCTGCACATAAAAGCGGTCTGGTTATTACCAGGGACTATGATCCTCTGTTTGCCGCCGGTTTCGACGACAACCAGAGTCACAGGGGATACTATCCACATAGGGCATCTAAAGATGTGCGGTACTGTCAAAAATGTACAGCATTTCACGTACCTCAAAACCCGTCAGTAGACTCATAAAGGCTTCATGCAACCCGCTTTCGGCGGACAAAATCCTTTCAATCACCGCACCCATCAGCGTGCGGTGCTCTTCTGAGATAGCTGCTTGCACTAGCAAATCCCTCAGTACGTCCGACCGCACACCAGACGGTGCTGGACTCTTTCGGTTGCTCTCTTCAAGACCCGGACACTGAGGACTTCGGGTGGCCATAGGATTACCTTCTGGCCTTGCCGAATCAGGAGAAACCCTCCGCGACGACACCTCGGGGTCACCCGCCTCGTTAGGCGGTATGGCAGGGGGAGGCGTTTCGCTCTCCATCATCTCTGGAAGAAGATCCCCTGAAGACGAGCTCTGCTAAGAAGGGCTAAGATCCGAACTGCAAGATAAATGCTTCGGTTATTTTCCTCAGAAGTAAAGCAATGTATTTTCATTATTAAGTACTCTTTTACTTACAGCTCGGTGGAGGGCTGATCCCCTTGAGGGCATAGTGCGGCCGGGGTATCCCCCAGGGCAGGACCCTCCGGCGAAGTTTTCTTCCCCCATTTGGAGACCGTTGTCTCCGGGTCCTCAAAGGCGGTTCTCTTCCTTCCCTGAGGAGAGGAGGTTTCAGTTTCTCCTCCCCGGCTAACCTCCTTCGCGGAGGCGCTAGCCTCCTTGTTCCCCCCTTCATCTTCTCCTGAGGGCGCTTGATAAGGCGTGATCTCCAGCATCCTGGTTAACATGGGATTCGGTGAGGTCTCGGGGAGGGGGGACGAACACCTGATCAACTTTGCCTTCGCTATCCAGTCCTGGTCAAAAAGTGGCTTTTTTAGGGCAATGTTGCGATAAATAAACGGACAGTGTGTTCGGATGCGGGGCTACTTGGGTATCCGGGCGATTTCTGCTCAGACCTGTATCCTCAATGATGTCCGGACATATTATTTGTGGTCCGAAGAACAATTTGTACATCTCTTTGTGCGTCATGCCGAGGAAATTTTGAATAGCTCGCGGTCCTTCCGTGTTGAATTCCCACATGCGAACGCATTTGCAAGGCTGGACTCGACGAACTAGCATAACTTGCACTACCATAACCATACTGAAATCTCTCTCGAAGAGATCTTGGATATGGCTTTGCAGTATTGGCACGTCCTTGGCTGGACCCCTGCTCAGCCCCCTGCTGATCCATGACACCAGTTGTGGTGGGGGTGAGGGAGTCCTGGATTAGGGGGTATCCGGACGGCCAAACTATATCCTTTGGCCGGACTGTTGGACTATGAAGATACAAGATTGAAGACTTCGTCCTGTGTCCGGATGGGACTCTCCTTGGCGTGGAAGGCAAGCTTGGCAATACGGATATGTAGATCTCCTTCCTTGTAACCGACTCTGTGTAACCCTAGCCCCCTCCGGTGTCTATATAAACCGGAGGGTTTTAGTCCGTAGGACAACATACAATCATACCATAGGCTAACTTCTAGGGTTTAGCCTCTCTGATCTCGTGGTAGATCAACTCTTGTACTACTCATATTATCAAGAACAATCAACCAGGACGTAGGGTATTACCTCCATCAAGAGGGCCCGAACCTGGGTAAAAAATCATGTCCCCTGCCTCCTGTTACCATCCGCCTAGACACACAGTTCGGGACCCCCTACCCGAGATCCGCCTATTTTGACACCGACATTGGTGCTTTCATTCAGAGTTCCTCCGTGTCGTCATCATTAGGCTTGATGGCTCCTCCGATCATCGATAGCGATGCATTCCAAGGTGAGACTTTTTTCCCCGGACAGATCTTTGTATTCGACGGCTCCGCACTTTGGGCCAACTCTCTTGGCCATCTGGAGCAGATCGAGAGTTACGCCCCTGGCCACCAGGTCAGGTTTGGAAGCCTAAACTACACGGCCGACATCCGCGGAGACTTGATCTCCGACGGATTCGAGCCCCTGCCAAGTGCGCTGCACGGTCATGATGAGCATGATTTAACTCTACCATCGGACAGTGTTCGGGAGATCGCACCGGCGACCGCTCCGACCCTCAATTCGGAGCCAATTGCGCCATCCATGGACGGGTGGATAGACCCCGCCACGGAGGCCGCATTCTCAGCGGCGATCGAGCCAAGTATCGACCTTACCCTTCACAAGAGCCATTACGCCAAACTGCCGGATTCTTTCCTGGCCACGGACTCTGAACCGCCTGCGCCCATGCCTATCGAATCCAACTGGGCGTCGATCATGGAGTTCACCTCCGCGGATATCTTTCAGCACTCGCCCTTTGGCGACATATTGAACTCATTAGGGTCTCTCTCCTTGTTAGGAGAGTCCTGGCCGAACCATGTCCGGTAGGATTGGGACGAGGATGAGGAAAAAATTCACCGCCCACCCACCACCCACTTAGTAGCCACTGTCGACGATTTGACCGACATGCTCTATTTCGACTCCGACGACATCGACGGTATGGACGACGATGCAGGAGACGAGCAGGAACCACTGCCCAAAGGGCACTGGACGTCCACATCATCACATGATGTATACATGGTGGACACACCCAAAGAAAACGACAACGAGGAACGGAAGACGCAGCAAAGGATCGATCCCTCGAGAAGCAGTCAAAGCGGCAACGTAAGCGCCGCTCCAAATCCCGCCACAGCAGAAACAGCGATCATATAGACCCAACGATGGAGCAGGGTGAGCCAGCGGACGATGAGCACGGCATTGAACCACCGCCCGACCACGGCAACACGGAGAATCAAACTGAACAACCCGTCTCCGGAGAAGATAACAGTCCGGATGACATCACACCGGACAGGCACCCGGAACAACAGAATATGCATCAAAGGCTTGTCGCCACTGCGAGGAGTCTGAAAAAGCAGAAGCAAAGGCTCCGGGCTGCACAAGACACACTTAGAATTAGATGGAGTAAGGTACTCAACACCGCAGCAAAGTACAGCGACAGTCGCCACACAAAGAGCTACCCGAAGCGAAAGCTGCTACTTGAATTTCATGATGAGGCCTTAGAGCCCCCGCAATCACAAAACAAAACAACCATTCGGTCGGATAGACGACCTCGTGGACCACATAGAGCGGCAAACGACGCCGCACACGAGCCAGTAAGCGATCCACGTGAGGACGCGCATCAAAAGGACGGCACAACCATATCCATCTACTAGCCAAGCAAGCGCACTCCAGCACGCAATGCAACACAACAAAAATCCGAACACCACGGTACACCCAAATACAGGAGTGCTGCACACCCCCTATGTTTCACCGATGAGGTGCTGGACCATGGATTTCCAGAGGGATTCAAACCCGTAAACATAGAGGCGTACGACGGAACGACAGACCCTGGGGTCTGGATTGAGGATTACATCCTCCATATCCACATGGCTCGAGGAGACAATCTCCATGCCATCAAGTACTTACCCTCAAGCTCAAAGGGCCAGCTCGGCGCTGGCTTAAAAGCCTCCCCAAAAACTCCATTAGAAGCTGGGAAGAGCTCGAGGACGTTTTTCGGGCAAACTTTCAAGGGACCTATGTCCGACCACCGGATGCAGACGATTTAATTCATATAACTCAACAGCCCGGAGAGTCAGCCCGAAAGCTTTGGAATAGGTTTCTCACTAAGAAGAACCAAATAGTCGACTATCCGGACGCCGAAGCCCTAGCAGCTTTCAAACACAGCGTTCGAGACGAATGGCTTGCCAGGCACCTCGGCCAAGAAAAGTCGAGAACAATGGCAGCATTAACAAGCCTCATGACCCGCTTTTGCGCGAGTGAGGACAGCTAGTTAGCCCGATGTAGCACCAGCGACCCAAGTACATCCGAAGTCAGGGACGGAAACAGGAAGCCACGACGCAGCAAAAACAAGCGCCGGAATAAAGAAGACAGCCCGAAGAGCACGGCGGTAAATGCCGGATTCAGAAGCTCTCGGCCTGGTCAGAAAAAGCTGCCCTCCAAAGGGACCAGAGACGAACTATCTAGCCTAAACAAGATTCTGGACATAATATGTCAGATCCACAGCACCCCCTATAAACCTGCAAATCATACCCATAGAAAATGTTGGGTCTTCAAGCAGTCCGGCAAGATCAACGCCGAACACAAGGGGCAGGATATACCAAGCGAAGACGAGGACGAGCCTCACAAGCAAAGAACTGGGGAGCAAAAGAAATTCCCACCAGAAGTCAAAACAGTAAACGTGTTACACGTGATGAAGGGGAGAAACAAAACGGCACTCCTAGAGACACATGCCCCAGGGCCTATCACCGCGGAGTTTGGCCACTGGTCGTCCCAACCGATCACCTTCGACCATCAAGATAAATCGGCAAGTATCTGGCATGCAGGATGGACTGATGACCACCCACAAGTATAGGGGATCTATCATAGTCCTTTCGATAAGTAAGAGTGTCGAACCCAACGAGGAGCAGAAGGAAATGGTAAGCGGTTTTCAGCAAGGTATTCTCTGCAAGTACTGAAATCAGTGGTAACATATAGTTTTGTGATAAGGTAAATTGTAACGAGCAACAAGTAACAAAATTAAATAAAGTGCAGCAAGGTGGCCCAATCCTTTTTGTAGCAAAGGACAAGCTGGAACAAACTCTTATATAAGGAAAAGCGCTCCCGAGGACACATGGGAATATCGTCAAGCTAGTTTTCATCACGTTCATATGATTCGCGTTCGATACTTTGATAATTTGATATGTGGGTGGACCGGTGCTTGGGTGTTGTTCTTACTTGAACAAGCATCCCACTTATGATTAACCTCTATTGCAAGCATCCGCAACTACAACAAAAGTATTAAGGTAAACCTAACCATAGCATGAAACATGTGGATCCAAATCAGCTCCTTACGAAACAACGCATAAACTAGGGTTTAAGCTTCTGTCACTCTAGAAACCCATCATCTACTTATTACTTCCCAATGCCTTCCTCTAGGCCCAAATAATGGTGAAGTGTTATGTAGTCGACGTTCACATAACACCACTAGAGGCTAGACAACATACATCTTATCAAAATATCAAACGAATACCAAATTCACATGACTACTAATAGCAAGACTTCTCCCTTGTCCTCAGGAACAAACGTAATTACTCACAAAGCATATTCATGTTCGTAATCAGAGGGGTAATAATATGCATATAGGACATGAACATATGATCTTCCACCAAATAAACCAACTAGCATCAACTACAAGGAGTAATCAACACTACTAGCAACCTACTAGCACCGATCCCGGACTTTGAGACAAGAATTGGATACAAGAGATGAACTAGGGTTTGGAGATGAGATGATGCTGGTGAAGATGTTGATGGAGATTGCCCTCTCCCGATGAGAGGAGCATTGGTGATGACGATGGTGATGATTTCCCCCTCCGGGAGGGAAGTTTCCCCGGCAGAACAGCTCTGACGGAGCTCTAGATTGGATCCGCCAAGGTTCCGCCTCGTGGCGGCGGAGTCTCGTCCCGAAAAGTTCCTCTTTTATATTTTTTCTCATCGAAATACTTCATATAGGAGAAGATGGATGTCGGAGAGCCACCAGGGGGGCCACGAGGTAGGGGCCGCGCCATAGGAGGGGGGGCGCCCCCACCCTCGTGAGTAGGGTGTGGGCCCCCTGGCCTTCATCTTTGGTGAGGATTTTTCTTTATTTATTTTAAGATGTTCCATGGAGTTTCAAGACTTTTGGAGTTGCGCAGAATAGGTCTCCAATATTTGCTCCTTTTCCAGCCCAGAATTCCAGTTGCCGGCATTCTCCCTCCTTATGTAAACCTTGTAAAATAAGAGAGAATAGCCATAAGTATTGTGACATAAAGTGAAATAACAGTCCATAATGCAATAAATATCGATATAAAAGCATGATGCAAAATGGACGTATCAACTCCCCCAAGCTTAGACCTCACTTGTCCTCAAGCGAAAAGCCGATAACAATAAATATGTCATCATGTTTAGAGGTAGAGGCGTCGATAAAAATAAAATACGGACATGAAGGCATCATGATTATTCTCATAACAGCAACATATATAGATTTTGTCATATGATTACTTATGTTCAAGTGATGATCTATTCACAATGCAAAAGTATAAATCATAAACCTTATTGGGCTCCGACAAACTATAATCTCAATCAGTGAAGCAATTGCAATTTATCATAACATCGGAAAGAGTCTATGTCAGAGCTAAAAAGCAAGTCCACATACTCAACTATCATTTAGTCCTCCATGCATAATTGCTAACACTCACGCAATACTTGTGGTTACGAAGTTTTAATCGGACACAGAGAAAGATAGGGGCTTATAGTTTCCCCCCGCAACCTTTTACCTCAATGGTAATGTCAACAATAATGGTTCATGCTCCCCTACATCCAATTAGATATATGTATCATGTTCTTTCCAACATGCTGAGCTTGCCAAAGGATAAAATGAAAAATAAAAGCTGAAGATCACCATGACTCTTGCATAAGGTAGAATATAATAATAAAGGATAGGCCCTTCACAGAGGGAAGCAGAGGTTGCCATGCGCTTTTATGGTTGGATGCATAAAATCTCAATGCGAAAGAACGTCACTTTATATTGCCCCTTGTGATATGAACCTTTATTATGCAATCCGTCGCTTTTATTACTTCCACATCACATGATCGTATAAAGCTTATTTCTCCCTCACCAATCAATCATACATATTTAGAGCAATTTTTATTGCTTTGCACCGATGACAACTTACTTGAAGGAACTTACTCAATCCATAGGTAGATATGGTGGACTCTCATGGCAAAACTGGTTTAAGGGTATTTGGAAGCACAAGTAGTATTTCTACTTGGTGCTGCGAATTTGGCTAGCATGAGGGGGAAAGGCAAGCTCAACAAGTTAGAGGATCCATGATAACATACTTTATCTCAGATATAAGAAAGACATAACTCATTACGTTGTCTTCCTTGTCCAACATCAACTCTTTAGCATGTCATATTTTAATGAGTGCTCCCAATCATAAAAGATGTCAATGATAATATATCTATATGTGAAAACCTCTCTTTCCTTATTACTTCCTATTATTGCAACAATGACCAAAGCTATGTCTGCCAACTCCCAACAACTTTTAATCATCATAATCTTTCTATGTGAAGTCATTACTGTCAATAAGATCAACATGAACTTTTTGTTTCTTTTTATACTTTTCTTCTTTTCACCCAAGATCATGGAAAAATAATCAAGCCCTTGACTCAACACTAATCTTTATTATATAGCTCACGGACTCGATTACAAATAGAGATCATAAAGCAAAACTCAAAACTAGATTATGCCATAAACTTTATTCTACTAGATCAAGATACTTCTAATAGGATCGAACTAAGAAAAACGATAAAGATAGGAGTTGTGATTGTGATACGATACCGGGGCACCTCCCCCAAGCTTGGCAGTTGCCAAGGGGAGTGCCCATACCCATGTGATTATATCTCCTTTGTCGGTGAAGAAGGTGGAGGTGTTGTAGATGATGCCGGCCTTGCGTCCATCTTCCAAGGCATAGGTTCTCCATCATAGAAAGATGATCGAGTCTTCGGGATCCTCAAATCTGCAGCCAAACTCATCCTTTTGAATCTATATTCATACTCACAGTTTTGGTTTTGCAGGTCATAGATTTGGGCTTGGAGGTGCTCGATCTTCTCATGAAGCTTGAAGATAGTCTCCCCAATGTTGTCAGCATCCAACTTGTGGTTGCTAGTGAACTCCGCGATCATCATGTGGTTAGTGTTGGGTCCATGTTCCACCATCCCCTGGCACTTGAAAACTTGTTGCTCCACTACTTCGAGCCTCGTCTCCATGCTTCCGGTCCCCTTTGGTCCCTCTTCGTCGTGGATGTGCAGCAACCCATCACGCAACTCAATGGTTTGAGGGTGTCGCAGCACCTCCATGAGGTAAGGGTTGATGACCTTCTCGAAGAACTTGTCCTTGGAGGCGCTTGGGGCCGTCATGATAGCCTAGATCTGTCAGAAAAATAGCTCAAAACAAGAACAGAGGAGAATTGCATGATACGGGAGTCAAAACCTTCGGGAGGTTATATAATGAATTTTTACCGACCAAAATACGTAACATGCAAGAAAATAGAGTCTCGAAGGCACACGAGGTGCTCACGAGGTAGAGGGCGCGCCCACCACCCTCGTGGGGCCCTCGTGTCCTTCCCGGACTGCTACTTATTTTTCTATTTTTCTAAATATTCCAAAACGGAGAAATATTGCCTTAAAAATTGTTTTGGAGTCGGTTTACTTACCGTACCACATACATATTCCTTTTCGGAGTCTAAAACGTTCTGGAAAGTGTCCCTTATGTATTCCTCCAGGGTTACGGTTTCAATAATATTGGTTTCAACATTTATGGGATTACCTGATATATAATGTTTGATTCTTTGACCGTTTACCACCTTCGGATTTGTGCCTTCGAAATTGTTGATTTTTATGGCACCGGAACGATAGACCTCCTCGATAACATAGGGGCCTTCCCATTTAGAGAGAAGTTTTCCTGCAAAAAATCTTAAACGAGAGTTGTGTAGCAATACATAATCACCTACATTAAACTCACGCTTTTGTATCCTTTTGTCATGCCATCTTTTAACTTTTTCTTTAAACAACTTAGCATTTTCATAAGCCTGGGTTCTCCATTCATCAAGTGAGTTAATATCAAATAACCTCTTCTCACCGGCAAGTTTAAAATCATAGTTGAGTTCTTTAATAGCCCAATATGCCTTATGTTCTAGTTCGAGAGGTAAGTGACATGCTTTTCCATAAACCATTTTATATGGAGACATACCCATAGGATTTTTGTATGCAGTTCTATATGCCCATAATGCATCATCAAGTTTCTTAGACCAATTCTTTCTAGACCTATTAACAGTCTTTTGCAAAATTAATTTGAGCTCTCTATTGCTCAACTCTACTTGACCACTAGACTGTGGGTGATAAGGAGATGCAATTCTATGATTAACATCATATTTAGCAAGCATTTTACGGAAGGTGCCATGAATAAAGTGTGAACCACCATCAGTCATTTAATATCTAGGGACTCCAAACCTCGGAAAAATAACTTCTTTAAGCATTTTAATAGAAGTGTTATGATCAGCACTACTAGTTGGAATAGCTTCTACCCACTTAGTAACGTAATCAACAACAACTAAAATATGTGTGTATCTGTCAGGACCCCGACTCAATGCCACATCGATCTAGCATGTAACACCTCATATCACTTTGCGGCCTCACGCACGGTATTCCCACGGGTGTCGCCTTACCTTTGCCCGGGACCGTTTACGCCTTTTGGCACACGTATATGACAGTGTCGCTAGCATCCATATGATAAGGAGCCCGGGCTGACATGGCTAGTCGTAAACCCAAAGTGGCACAGACTTACAGGGACAGGCATTCATGACCCAGCATCGAACGTGTCGGTCATCAGCGAGTGAATCCAGGCTGTAGCACTGGGCTAGCAGGACTCCGGTGAACCGGGCTGTAGCGGGCTAACAGGGCTCCGATATTCATCGCGTGACATTTCCCCGAAGGGACAGACACAGGAACGAAGAAGGACACATGCCGGCCAGCCTAAGTGTTCCGGAGCAGTAGCAAGCTACCATGGCTCGGTGGAAACACTAGGAGACATTTCCCGGTAAGAGAGGCTACTAAAGATAAACAACTAGATGGTCAGATCCCACACATACCAAGCATTTCAATAGCATACACACAATATGCTCGATATGTGCAAATACAACATGGCATCACAACATGACTCTACGACTCAAGTAATTTATTCAATAGGCTCCGAGGAGCGAGATATTACAAACATGGGTCTCATGACCCAACAATCAGAGCATACAAATCAAAGCACAAGCGGAAGCTATCATGTCTGGGTACAGACATCTATAACTGAAAAAGGCTGAGAAGCCTAACTATCTACCAGATCCTGCCGGGGCACAAGATCGTAGCTGAGGCAACAAGCTAAACGTCGAAGTCCACGTGGAACTACTAGTGAGACTGAAGTCTCTCTGCAAAATATAAAATAGGCAAACGTGAGTACAAATGTACCCAGCAAGACTTACATCAGAACTAACTACATATGCATCATTATCAACAAAGGGATGGTGGGGTTTAACTGCAGCAAGCCAGCTTTGACTCGGTGGCTATCCTAACCTACGACTGCAAGCGACTCTTTTGAGGTGGCGCACACGAGTCCACATATTCACCATATCAATACACCACTATGGATCCGCTCCCGTCTCCCTACGAGAACGCCATCCATAGCACTCACGCTTATCTTGCGTATTTTAGAGTATCCACTTTCACTTGTCTATGAACTGATATAAGCAACCCAGAAGTCCTTTTCCGCGGACACGGCTATTCGAATAGATGATGTTAACCCTGCAGGGGTGTACTTCTTCACACACGCTCTCACCACTTACCGCCGTTTACACGACATGTACTCTGCAACCTTCAAGCGGAAGCCCAACATGGGTGTCGGCCACGGCCTACCTAAACACTCGAGTCTCTAGTCCAGGTTTATCGCCTATTCGGGTTCCATCCATGAGGAGATCCGGCCGGAGTTTCGCTCACAGCCCCAAACGATGTGAACAGGGTTCCCGAGACACCAAACAGGCGCCCGGTACACCGTGCCACGTGCCTACCGCATCACAGCCCACCCCTACGGTCAGCGCTGCCCACAGCCTCCAGCATACTACAAACACCAGAAACTACTTGCAACTCCTGGACAGAGGACAAGGGTGATCAAGAAGCTGAGAGGGTCCATTGGTTTCGGGCCCAATGCGTGGTAGTAGCTGAATCATGGATCACAAACACAGAACTCAGTTCCTGAGGACGGCTGCAATGAGACAACCCACCATGTACTCCTACATGGCCTCTCACCGCTACCTTTACCAAATCGTGTTCACACACTTAGCTCACACATAGTAGGACATGTTCACACGCCTCTGATTCATCCCCGATGAATCAGACCTGACTCAACTCTAAGCAGTAGCAGGCATGACAAACAAACATGAATGAGTAGGCACAACAGGGCTCAAACAACTCCTACTCATGCTAGTGGGTTTCATCTAATTACTGTGGAATGACAGGTCATGCAGAGGATAAAGGGGTTCAGCTACCGCAGCAAGTAACAGATGAATCGTTGTTGTCCTAATGCAGTAAACGAGAGCAGGAGCGAGAGAGTAGGATTTTATCGGAATGAACAAGGGGGTTTTGCTTGCCTGGCACTTCTGAAGATAGCATTGAGTCTTCATCAGTGTCAACGATCACATCATCAGTATCACGTCTATCGAGAGGGGACAAATACCGACAACACAGAAGGGAACACAATCAATGCAATGCACAGTATGATGCATGATCATGACATGGCAAAATGAATGTGTTTTGAGCTAATGCAACTAGCAACAGATTAAATGAAGTTGGTTTGAATACAAGATTCAAATTCAAACTCCATATGTGATTATTTAAATGCCCTTTATATGATTTGTGCTAAACAGCATCTATAAGTTGTTCTAACATGCATGAAAATGGTACAGATGGATTCCTTGAATTTTTCTGATAATTTTTCATATATAAATTATTTAATTTGGAGTTACGGTTGAATTTCTATGATTTTTAGAAGTTTTAGCTATTTTCTGTAATTTCCTGAATAATAATAAATCCAGAAATGAATTATGGCGTCAGCACCACGTCACTGTGACGTCAGCAGAGTCAACTGGGCTGGCTCGGGTCAAACCTGACCAGTGGGGCCCACTGGTCAGTGTCTCAGGTCTGGATTGAGTGAATGACAGGTGGGACCGGTCAACGATGACTGGGCCAGAGTCAAAGCTGACACGTGGGGTCCACGGCACTAACACTAATTTAACAGAATAATTATATTAACCTAATTAAGCGCAGGGGCCCACATGGCAGTGGCTCTGGGGGTGTTTAGCGGGGTTATTAGCACTAATTAACCGGCGCCACGTCAGCAGGTGACGCCGGCGACCACAGCAGCGGCGGGAACTCACCGGAGTTGGTCGAGGCGGCGCTACAGGCTGCGGTTGGGCACCCTGAGGGCACTAGGAGGGAGCCCGTGCTCCGGTGCGTCTAGGGGCGCACACAGCGGGGCACAGGGAGGCCGGGGTCGACGGCGGCGACCAGAACGGCGGCGGCCGGAGCTACGGGTTCGAGCGGCGCGGGGCTGCAGCTTGCAAATGAACAAGCTAGGCGGTTGGGAAGCATCTGCGGGACGTGTCGAACTCGTCCAGGTGCTCTTCAGGGTCAGCGGGGGTCGCTAGCAACGGCGAGCTTCACGGCGGCGGCGGCGAGCTCTCGGCCATCACAGAAACAACGGCTAGGGGATGCAATCGATGGTGGGGAGAGGGGGAGAACGAAGAGGAGCTCACAGCGGTGAGGGGGAGCAACTCGGTGTAGCCGGGGACGTGCTGAGGCCGCAAATTGACCGGAGGGGGCCGTCGGATCCGGAGGTTGAAGACGGCGCGTTGGCGGCGATGCAGGGCTTCCGGAGGGCTGTGGATCGGTGGGGAGGAAGAGGGGGTCGAGGCGGAGCTCCTGGGTGCATCGGCGAGGCTAGGGGTGGCCGGTGGCCGCGGCAGCAGCAAACGGCGGCGACGGTCGCTCTCGGGTGCGTGCGAGAGAAAGAACAGAGGAGGAGATGGGGACGAGGGAGTGAGCGGGAGGGTTCCAGGGGGTCGAGGCGGCGCCGAGGAGAAGGCGCGAGGCGTCGTGGTGGCCTCAGGCGAAGCAGACGAGCAGGGTGGTGGCGTGGCGAGCTCGGGCGCGTGCGCCGAGTCCCTCCTCTGCCTACTGGCGCGAGGAGGAAGGCGACAGGGAGGAGGAGGTGGGCTGGGCCGCACAGTGCTGGACCAGCACAGGAGCTGGGCCGGCTCTGGTGGGCTGCACGGGTAAGGCCAGGTAGGCTTTCTGCTCTGTCTTTTATTTCTGTTTTTTTTCTGTAGTTTGTTTTGATTTAGTTTTAGACACTAAATCATTTTAATAAATTCTGTAGGGTTTTATGTGGCTTGCTAAAATATATACAAAGCCACTCACAACTTCCAGAATTATTTGGAGTCATATTTAATATATATTAAATATAAATCCAAAGCAAATAGTTATTGGATTAATTCAAATGGCCCAAAATAATTAACTCTGAGATACCAAAAATATTGTTTTGAGTTTTACCTCTTTGCAATATTTTCAGAGACTAAGAGGAACATTTTCTTGGACTTCTTTGAGGAGATTTTAATGTTGATCATTTTTAGAAGGTTTCTGAGGCTTTGAAAATTCCTCAATTCAAATTTCATTTGAATTAAAACATGATGCTCACATGAGGTCTAGCCTAGTGCATAACAGGACCAGGGATGTGACAACTCACCCCCACTAAACAAAAATCTCGTCCCGAGATTCAAGCATAGGGTAAGGTGAAGGGGAAACGCAACTAGTATAATCTTCACGATCCAGGGTGCACTTCATAAGAGCGTTGATTCGATCACCATCATTGTCTCGAAGTCTTTCTCTGAGAACTCCAACTAACATGACAAGAAGAGGAAAGGAAAACTCTAGAAGAATTAATCTTCTCAAAGAACGAACAACTCAGGATTAACTCACGGAATGGGACATAGCAACATCTCTCGAGCTGAGAGACGAAGCACAGATCTGAAGAAATGGAGTGAGACAGATGACGAGGGTTCACTAGGTAGACAACAACTTCACGCTTAAGGTGGTAATCGGTTGTCAACGTAGCGAGGAGTTGAATTGCCATGACACCATAACGATGCACCTTAGGGAAGGTGACTCGTAGATATATCCCCTTAAGTGGCAAAAAGAATTACCTTTGATTCAAAGATCATTGAAACTCTTTATACCAGCCTAAGGCAAATCACAGCAATCGATTGGCGGGGTCGGTAGAATGGCATACTTGGACTTGGATGATGTGGATTACCTTGTTGAAGACAACGTAATGGATGAATTTGCTTATCACCGGAGATGGAAGAGACCCATGGTAGAATGGCACATTGGCGGTGCAAGCTGGGAACAAAATGCAAATGCTGGGAATGATTCTGGTAACTGGGGAAGAACCCAACAATAGAGAGTGAATTCGCTATTTGAAAAGATCATAGCATTGCCGAGGGAGCTGAGAGGAATCCTAGTTAGAGTCGATGATAACACGTAGCGCTTGTGCGTGCTCTCAAGAACTTGAGCATTTCCACAATCATCAAGGTTTTATCAACATCCGTGTCAAGGGTGCTGACAACACAACATACTACCATGATGAATAGCGATGGACGATGCAGATGCAAAGGAGGATAACACTTTCTCAGATTTCACCTTAGCGAGCCAAGGAACAAAATCTGGATGATCGACCGAGAGACATTTAGCACTCCGCTTCTAATGTTCTCCTTGATGTGCTAGTGTACCCATTCATAGATATGGTTTGATATCTAGAACATCAAGTAAAAAGGTCGGACTTCGGAATACAGAAATCCATAGGGGCAACTAGGGAGTAAATCCTACGAAATCCCTATGGGGAGGTGGCCAACTTCATCAATCAAGATATTATAATAACAGGTCTTCCGGCTGGGTGTGTTGGCCACGACATCCACTTTACCGGTTATCGCGCGACCAATATTATAATTCTTGGGAAATATTCCAACCATCATATCTACCTGAGATTCAGATCTGGTTGGTGTCAGGATATTCCAGACTCATCGAGTCTAGGAAGAAAAACGGAAGTTTGCAACACAAATTGACGAGATGACGTTGCGGGATTCTCGGGAGATGAACTACGATAGCAAGCTCCAAAACATGAGCTGGTTCTGCTACAAACATGTGAACACGTTGTCCCAGACAAGCATGCCCACATGGTAGTCTTACAATAAAACACTACCGAGTTCTGGTTGGGAACCATCAGCGAGGATATCGAAGTTCTTTCATAAGTCCGGATTAGCTCTTATGAAGATACTCCTTCTCCTTGAACAAATCAGTCAGTGGCTTGGTGTGCTAGGATATACATATGGAATGAAGATGATCAGTCTAACAGACCATAGAATTCTTCGCACGTGCATGACCGACTTGGGATGATTCCAAAGGAGCAAAAACAAACTTTCTCGAATTCACGACGGCAGCTTACATCAAAATGCACGTGAATCAAAGGGAGTCACTCCTTTCATCAATCAAGTACTTCATGAGCTAGCATGAAGAAAATGCTTTCAAAAGTTTCCAACACTAACTTAATGTTCAACAACATCATGGAGGAGATAAGGATGTTGTCGATGGACTCAACAACAACTCATCGGAATTTCCATATCACTGGACTTCCACCATCGTGTGAACACGGTGATAGCATTGGTCAGACCCAAAAGATATAATGGTGTATGCTCGAGGGATCAACCACGAGGAAGACAACATTACGAATATCGCTGGTTCTGATTTGATTTGACGATAGCCCATACTCAATCAAAGGTTTGGGTAAGATAATAGATCCAACAACTGATCACAGGGACCAATCGATGAAGATATCATCTTTCTTCAATACACACTACACAAGAATATCCCTTTGGAACGAACTAAGTCAGGCAAGCTTTTATCTTCCAACCCTCCAAGTTGTCGTTTAGCTTAACCAACTAGCTCAGGGATATCTAACACCGATTCTTGGAGAGAAGGTGGTTCACAAGAAACCAGCTTGATCACGAGCTCAACATAGCGGTCAGGTGACAACCTGGTAATACTTCCGAGAAGATCTTCGGAAATCACGAACCACCGGTATGTTACTAAGCTCGAGAACAATCTTGCTTTTCATGGCAAGATGATATGATCAAATGAGCGAGGACTTGACAAGGTCCTAACTCATCAATCGAAAGGTGCACCAAAATAAGGACTAGGTAGCACGATCAGTCTTAGAAGGATGATTCAGAAACCAACACGCTAAGAATGAAATTATTGTCCTTTAACTACCAAGCAACGAGGTTGCTGGGAGTATTGATTTCACACATCACAATTCATTTGTCGGTATTCCGGTTGCATCAACACGAAGACCGAGGAATGACTAATGATGGCAAGAAGTATCACTGTACCAAGAGTTCATAGGATGGTGTGCAATTCCTATAACAATCCCGATATAAAGATGGTAATACTCCAAGGTAGAACAGAACAAAATCTGGATTAGCAATTTGATCTGCGGAGCACAACTTCTTTGACCCAATCCTGGATATGGAAGAGGTACTGGAGTTTGTTTCTCCTAGTCATTCTGCGATAGAATGGCTTGACGGACCACAAGAGTAATAGGCATCGATAAACGAACGCACGCATACTCTTGACTATCAATTGATAGACGAGGGTCAGAATGCAACTAAAGAGAACAACTCAAAGGAACATATAATTTTCTGAGTTGTGGATGCATAGATTAGTATGTCGAACCAAGTTCAACATATTTCTTCCGGATAACCCATGCAGAAAGGTAGAAGTGGCGGAGTCACGATTTATGAATGGAGAACTCCTCAAGAATAATCCTGTTGTGATATTTCAGTTCAACGAGGAACTTCTGCCATAAGTAGTTCATAGTATTTGGAAGAAGGAAATACCACGAACTTCGAGGACTATCGCAAAGTTACTAATATCCTAAAGGAACTAGCAAACACTATCGACATGAAGTAAGTAGGGTGAATCTCGGGTTCAAGAACCCCGGAATGGAATACCTACTAACTAAGTGGCATCAAGGGATGCTTACGAAAATGATGGCCAGAATCATCACACTGGGACACAATCATGGCTAAATTACTAGATGATCCCCTAAGACACCTAGGGTCATAATACCAGCTCCAACATATATGTCAAGGCAATAAAGTACCTCAACTCACTGATTAGTGTGCTTAATCTGGCCCAAAAGGACATCAGGAACGGAATGAAGGGATTTGCAAATGCATCAGACTGTTTAGAAACCTGGGATGACTCGGACAGCATAACGGCTGTAAATGCTCAAAAAGATTTGAGACATTCCCAAAAATGGTGGCATAACCACTCGATCATCAAAATATCAAGGTTTTGAGATCAATAGTTAACATACGGAAGCAGCAGGAACTTAACTGAGAATTAAATCCAACAATCTTATAAGTCTACGGATTAGTAACACGTGATCCTGATAGAAAGAAGAGAAAGCCTAGTTCTTAATCCCCGTAGGAAAGATAAGATGACTCAGATCAGAAGGGCATAAGGTATAAGGAGTAAAAAGAGCCTTACGTTCCATCCCACAATCAATTCCCTTACATATAACTAAAGCATTTCTAGACTCAACTTCGACCAGTTTGGCTTGGTAATCCTACAGGCAGTCAAGCTCTGATACCAACGCTGTCAGGACCCCGACTCAATGCCACATCGATCTAGCATGTAACACCTCATATCACTTTGCGGCCTCACGCACGGTATTCCCACGGGTGTCGCCTTACCTTTGCCCGGGACCGTTTACGCCTTTTGGCACACGTATATGACAGTGTCGCTAGCATCCATATGATAAGGAGCCCGGGCTGACATGGCTAGTCGTAAACCCAAAGTGGCACAGACTTACAGGGACAGGCATTCATGACCCAGCATCGAACGTGTCGGTCATCAGCGAGTGAATCCAGGCTGTAGCACTGGGCTAGCAGGACTCCGGTGAACCGGGCTGTAGCGGGCTAACAGGGCTCCGATATTCATCGCGTGACATTTCCCCGAAGGGACAGACACAGGAACGAAGAAGGACACATGCCGGCCAGCCTAAGTGTTCCGGAGCAGTAGCAAGCTACCATGGCTCGGTGGAAACACTAGGAGACATTTCCCGGTAAGAGAGGCTACTAAAGATAAACAACTAGATGGTCAGATCCCACACATACCAAGCATTTCAATAGCATACACACAATATGCTCGATATGTGCAAATACAACATGGCATCACAACATGACTCTACGACTCAAGTAATTTATTCAATAGGCTCCGAGGAGCGAGATATTACAAACATGGGTCTCATGACCCAACAATCAGAGCATACAAATCAAAGCACAAGCGGAAGCTATCATGTCTGGGTACAGACATCTATAACTGAAAAAGGCTGAGAAGCCTAACTATCTACCAGATCCTGCCGGGGCACAAGATCGTAGCTGAGGCAACAAGCTAAACGTCGAAGTCCACGTGGAACTACTAGTGAGACTGAAGTCTCTCTGCAAAACATAAAATAGGCAAACGTGAGTACAAATGTACCCAGCAAGACTTACATCAGAACTAACTACATATGCATCATTATCAACAAAGGGATGGTGGGGTTTAACTGCAGCAAGCCAGCTTTGACTCGGTGGCTATCCTAACCTACGACTGCAAGCGACTCTTTTGAGGTGGCGCACACGAGTCCACATATTCACCATATCAATACACCACTATGGATCCGCTCCCGTCTCCCTACGAGAACGCCATCCATAGCACTCACGCTTATCTTGCGTATTTTAGAGTATCCACTTTCACTTGTCTATGAACTGATATAAGCAACCCAGAAGTCCTTTTTCGCGGACACGGCTATTCGAATAGATGATGTTAACCCTGTAGGGGTGTACTTCTTCACACACGCTCTCACCACTTACCGCCGTTTACACGACATGTACTCGGCAACCTTCAAGCGGAAGCCCAACGTGGGTGTCGGCCACGGCCTACCTAAACACTCGAGTCTCTAGTCCAGGTTTATCGCCTATTCGGGTTCCATCCATGAGGAGATCCGGCCGGAGTTTCGCTCACAGCCCCAAACGATGTGAACAGGGTTCCCGAGACACCAAACGGGCGCCCGGTACACCGTGCCACGTGCCTACCGCATCACAACCCACCCCTACGGTCAGCGCTGCCCACGGCCTCCAGCATACTACAAACACCAGAAACTACTTGCAACTCCTGGACAGAGGACAAGGGTGATCAAGAAGCCGAGAGGGTCCATTGGTTTCGGGCCCAATGCATGGTAGTAGCTGAATCATGGATCACAAACACAGAACTCAGTTCCTGAGGACGGCTGCAATGAGACAACCCACCATGTACTCCTACATGGCCTCTCACCGCTACCTTTACCAAATCGTGTTCACACACTTAGCTCACACACAGTAGGACATGTTCACACGCCTCTGATTCATCCCCGATGAATCAGACCTGACTCAACTCTAAGCAGTAGCAGGCATGACAAACAAACATGAATGAGTAGGCACAACAGGGCTCAAACAACTCCTACTCATGCTAGTGGGTTTCATCTAATTACTGTGGAATGACAGGTCATGCAGAGGATAAAGGGGTTCAGCTACCGCAGCAAGTAACAGATGAATCGTTGTTGTCCTAATGCAGTAAACGAGAGCAGGAGCGAGAGAGTAGGATTGTATCAGAATGAACAAGGGGGTTTTGCTTGCCTGGCACTTCTGAAGATAGCATTGAGTCTTCATCAGTGTCAATGATCACATCATCGGTATCACGTCTATCGAGAGGGGACAAATACCGGCAACACAGAAGGGAACACAATCAATGCAATGCACAATATGATGCATGATCATGACATGGCAAAATGAATGTGTTTTGAGCTAATGCAACTAGCAACAGATTAAATGAAGTTGGTTTGAATACAAGATTCAAATTCAAACTCCATATGTGATTATTTAAATGCCCTTTATATGATTTGTGCTAAACAGCATCTATAAGTTGTTCTAACATGCATGAAAATGGTACAGATGGATTCCTTGAATTTTTCTGATAATTTTTCATATATAAATTATTTAATTTGGAGTTACGGTTGAATTTCTATGATTTTTAGAAGTTTTAGCTATTTTCTGTAATTTCCTGAATAATAATAAATCCAGAAATGAATTATGGCGTCAGCACCACGTCACTGTGACGTCAGCAGAGTCAATTGGGCTGGCCCGGGTCAAACCTGACCAGTGGGGCCCACTGGTCAGTGTCTCAGGTCTGGATTGAGTGAATGACAGGTGGGACCGGTCAACGATGACTGGGCCAGAGTCAAAGCTGACACGTGGGGTCCACGGCACTAACACTAATTTAACAGAATAATTATATTAACCTAATTAAGCGCAGGGGCCCACATGGCAGTGGCTCTGGGGGTGTTTAGCGGGGTTATTAGCACTAATTAACCGGCGCCACGTCAGCAGGTGATGCCGGCGACCACAGCAGCGGCGGGAACTCGCCGGAGTTGGTCGAGGCGGCGCTACAGGCTGCGGTTGGGCACCCTGAGGGCACCAGGAGGGAGCCCGTGCTCCCGCGCGTCTAGGGGCGCACACAGCGGGGCACAGGGAGGCCGGGGTCGACGGCGGCGACCAGAACGGCGGCGGCCGGAGCTACGGGTTCGAGCGGCGCGGGGCTGCAGCTTGCAAATGAACAAGCTAGGCGGTTGGGAAGCATCTGCGGGACGTGTCGAACTCGTCCAGGTGCTCTTCAGGGTCAGCGGGGGTCGCTAGCAACGGCGAGCTTCACGGCGGCGGCGGTGAGCTCTCGGCCATCACAGAAACAACGGCTAGGGGATGCAATCGATGGTGGGGAGAGGGGGAGAACGAAGAGGAGCTCACAGCGGTGAGGGGGAGCAACTCGGTGTAGCCGGGGACGTGCTGAGGCCGCAAATTGACCGGAGGGGGCCATCGGATCCGGAGGTTGAAGACGGCGCGTTGGCGGCGATGCAGGGCTTCCGGAGGGCTGTGGATCGGTGGGGAGGAAGAGGGGGTCGAGGCGGAGCTCCTGGGTGCATCGGCGAGGCTAGGGGTGGCCGGTGGCCGCGGCAGCAGCAAACGGCAGCGACGGTCGCTCTCGGGTGCGTGCGAGAGAAAGAACAGAGGAGGAGATGGGGACGAGGGAGTGAGCAGGAGGGTTCCAGGGGGTCGAGGCGGCGCCGAGGAGAAGGCGCGAGGCGTCGTGGTGGCCTCAGGCGAAGCAGACGAGCAGGGTGGTGGCGTGGCGAGCTCGGGCGCGTGCGCCGAGTCCCTCCTCTGCCTACTGGCGCGAGGAGGAAGGCGACAGGGAGGAGGAGGTGGGCTGGGCCGCACAGTGCTGGACCAGCACGGGAGCTGGGCCGGCTCTGGTGGGCTGCACGGGTAAGGCCAGGTAGGCTTTCTGCTCTGTCTTTTATTTCTGTTTTTTTTATTTTCTGTAGTTTGTTTTGATTTAGTTTTAGACACTAAATCATTTTAATAAATTCTGTAGGGTTTTATGTGGCTTGCTAAAATATATACAAAGGCACTCACAACTTCCAGAATTATTTGGAGTCATATTTAATATATATTAAATATAAATCCAAAGCAAATAGTTATTGGATTAATTCAAATGGCCCAAAATAATTAACTCTGAGATACCAAAAATATTGTTTTGAGTTTTACCTCTTTGCAATATTTTCAGAGACTAAGAGGAACATTTTCTTGGACTTCTTTGAGGAGATTTTAATGTTGATCATTTTTAGAAGGTTTCTGAGGCTTTGAAAATTCCTCAATTCAAATTTCATTTGAATTAAAACATGATGCTCACATGAGGTCTAGCCTAGTGCATAACAGGACCAGGGATGTGACAGTATCCATTAGAGGCAGCAAAAGGTCCCATATAATGAAAGCCCCAAACATCAAACAGTTCAATAACAAGAGAATAATTCATAGGCATTTCTTGACGTCTACTAATATTACCAATTATTTGACATTCATCACAAGACAAGACAAACTTACGGGCATCCTTGAAGAGTGTAACGCCCCGAGACCGATGTGTCAGGTGTCGTCCAGTTATTCGTTGTTGTTGCCATGTCATTGCTTGTGTGTCATGCATTGCATATCATGTCATCATGTGCATTTCATTTGCATACGTGTTCGTCTCATGCATCCAAGCATTTTCCCTGTTGTCCGTTTTGCATTCCGGCGCTCCGTTCTCCTCCGGTGGTCATTTCTACCTTTCTTTCGTGTGTGGGGATTAAACATTTCCGGATTGGACCGAGATTTGCCATGCGGCCTTGGTTTACTACCGGTAGACCGGCTGTCAAGTTTCGTACCATTTGGACTTCGTTTGATGCTCCAACGGTTAACCGAGGGACCGAGAAGGCCTCGTGTGTGTTGCAGCCCAACACCATTCGAAAGTGGCCCAAAACCCACCAAAACCCTCTCCATCATCTAGAGCGTTCGATCACGATCGCGTGGCCGCAAACCGCACCTCATTTGGACTCTCCTAGCTCCCTCTACCTATAAATATGTGATCCCCTCCCCAAAAATCGCGGATGAACCCTAGATCCACTCCTCCCCGCGCCACCGGACATGTCCGCCCAGTGGCCGGATGCGTCCACCCAGCCGCCACGTCGCCCGGCCAATCGCCGGCTGCCACCTCAGCGCCTCCGCCTCCCTCCACCTATCCCGCGTGCCACGTCACCTCACCCCGCCGCTCTCTCTCTCCTCCAGCCCCGGATCGGGCCCGCGGGGCCCATCTCCTCGCGCCGCCGCCCGATCGGGATCCACCGCCGCTTGTCGCCCGCCTCTGCCGCCCCGGTTGCCAGCGAGCGCCGCCCCGGCCACCGGTGCCGCGCCGCCCCGCGCCTTCGCCCCGGCCGCCGCACTCCTCCGCCGGGCCCCTCGTCGCCGACCATCGCCCCGGCCGCCGC
>NC_041388.1:131378392-131422510 GCF_002162155.2 Triticum dicoccoides | reverse complement strand
CGCCTTGCTCGCCGACCCGCGCCGGCCCTGCGCCATCCTTCGCCGGCGCGCCCGTCTCCAGCGATCGGCGCCGCACTCCAGCGACCGCGTCCTCCCTCCGGCCGTCGTCGTCCTCTCCGGTGGATCGGGACGAGATCCACCGGGATCTCATCCAAACACATCCCGTCTCAGATCTGCACCGCCCCGTCCCGGATCCCTCCGTCCCGCGTTGATTTTCACGGAGGTATAATTTCACTAAGTCCCCGAAATTCCCAGATCCATATGCCCTTGTTCATCATGTCATAACTCCGCATCCGTAGCTCCGATTCATGCATATAGCATATCAAAATGTTCGTCTCAGAGAGCACATCATTTCATTCCATTGCATCATTTTCATTTGAGTCCATCTTGATGCCCGAAATGCTGTTAGAAGAGTGCTACTTGAGATAATTGTCAGATCTGCTACTCCATTTAGATATTTGTCATTTTTGCCATGATTATTGTGTACATGATATGCCCATGAGCTCTACATATGTTTTGTTAAGGGTTTTGCCATCTTTACAGAGGTGCAACCCATGCATTTTTGTGATGTGTGTGGTGACTAGCACAATCTTGCAAAGTGAGGCACTTGGTAATGCTGATTTCAGGGACTTAGCATTTCCACCAAGTCCTTGAGCTGTTTATCTCATAAGGTCATATGTTCATGTCGTCTCCTAGTGATCCGTGCCTCTTTTGAGGATGATCAGTAAGGATGTTTTATTAATATTGTAGTGATCTATCCATCCATGTCTTTGTTTGCAATTATGGAGCACCCTAGCTTGAGTCAATCGAGCTCTACTTTTGCTATTTCGTGAATCTGGGCAGATTGTCTACTTGTTAGCGATTTTGCCGAGGATGTTGTAGTTGATCCATGCATGCCATGTTATTGTTCTTGCCATGTCTAGCTTGTATAATGTGTATTCTTTATGGGTGTATGCTTAGATTGTCATGCCTTGCTCCGTAGTGAGTGCATCAAGCTCGTAAACATGCCTACTTGAGATCTGTTTCAGCATGTTCCAGTTTTCACTAAGTCTGAGAACTGATTATGTTTTTGCCATGTTCACATGCTTGCAATTGTGTTTTCTGATCCCTTTTGGCTCAAGGTCACTAAGGGACTTTTGTTAAGCTCTTTGAGTAGCTCCATGCCATGCTTTACTTTGCCATGTTAAGGTCCTGTAGCATATAGTTTTGTTGCTCCGAAGAGTGCTATCTGATCTGAAATTCCAGACAAGTGTTAATTTCACTAAGTCTGATTTCTGTTTACCATATGCATTTTTGCCATGCTTGTTTGAACCTGTTAATGGATGAATTGGCCGTAGCTCAGTGCTAGACTTTTGTTAAGCTTCTTGAATGGATCCCTGCCATGTATTTTGTTGCCATGTTTGGGTGCTGTAGCATGTTCATTTCATTGCATTTAGATGGCTACTTGCTGTAAATCGCAGACCGGTGCCATATTTGAATTGCTCGCCATTTCCAAACCGTAACCCCGATTCCGGTGATCTTTATATCGTTTTGAAGCGATTTCATCTCATCTTTCCAGTGGCACACTTGGTTTTACAAGTTGATGCCAGGTTCATGCATTCCTTGTCCAATCATGCATATGCATCGCATACCGCATCCCGCATATCATACCATGTTCATGTGTTGGTTGTTTACTATGTTGTGTGCTTCTTTCCGGTGTTTGCTTCGTCGGGTTGGTTCCGGTAACATCGCGTTTGTGAGGACCCGTTCGACTATGTCCGTTTGTCTTCTTCATGGACTCGTTCTTCTTCCTTGCGGGATTTCAGGCAAGATGACCATACCCTTGAAATCACTTCTATCTTTGCTTGCTTAGTTGCTCGCTCTTTTGCTATGCCTATGCTGCGATACCTACCACTTGCTTATCATGCCTCCCATATTGTTGAACCAAGCCTCTAACCCACCTTGTCCTAGCAAACCGTTCTTTGGCTATGTTACCGCTTTGCTCAGCCCCTCTTATAGCGTTGTTAGTTGCAGGGGAAGATTGAAGTTTGTTCCTTGTTGGAACATGGAGATGTTGTTCCTTGTTGGAACATGTTTACTTGTTGGGTTATCACAATATATCTTATTTAATTAATGCATCTATATACTTGGTAAAGGGTGGAAGGCTCGGCCTTATGCCTGGTGTTTTGTTCCACTCTTGCCGCCCTAGTTTCCGTCATATCGGTGTTATGTTCCCGGATTTTGCGTTCCTTACGCGGTTGGGCTATTATGGGAACCCCTGGACAGTTCGCCTTAAGTAAAGCTCTTCCAGCAATGCCCAACATTGGTTTTACCATTTGCCACCTAGCCTTTTCTTTTCCCTTGGGAGTCGCGCTCCTGAGGGTCATCATTATTTTACCCCCCCGGGCCAGTGCTCCTCTGAGTGTTGGTCCAACCTGTCAGCTGCCGGTGGCCACCAGGGGCAACTATGGGATGGCCTACCCGTACCTAGGACAATCTGAGTGTGCCCTGAGAAAGAGATATGTGCAGCTCCTATCGGGATTTGTCGGCACATTCGGGCGGTGTTGCTGGTTTAGTTTTACCCTATCTAAATGTCTTGTAAAACCGGGATACCGAGTCTGATCGAAATGTCTCGGGAGGAGGTCTATTCCTTCGTTGACCGTGAGAGCTTGTCATGGGCTAAGTTGGGACACCCCTGCAGGGTTTTGAACTTTCGAAAGCCGTGCCCGCGGTTATGGGCAGATGGGAATTTGTTAACGTCCGGTTGTAGAAAACCTGAAGTTGACCTTAATTAAAATGAATCAACCGCGTGTGTAACCGTGATGGTCTCTTTCCGGCGGAGTCCGGGAAGTGAACAGAGTGTTGGAGTTATGCTTGACGTAGGTTGTTTTAGGATCACTTCTTGATCATACTTTTATCGACCGTGCTTTGCCTTCTCTTCTTGCTCTCATTTGCATATGTTAGCCACCATATATGCTAGTCGCTTGCTGCAGCTCCACCTCATACCTTTACCTTACCCATAAGCTTAAATAGTCTTGATCGCGAGGGTGCGAGATTGCTGAGTCCCCGTGGCTCACAGATACTTCCAAAACCAGCTTGCAGGTGCCGATGAGTCCGTGCATATGACGCAACCAAGCTCAGGAGGAGCTCGATGAAGATCTTGTCCTTTGTGTTGTTTCGTTCTAGTTGATCAATAGTGGAGCCCAGTTGGGGTCGATCGGGGACCTTTGTTGCATTTGGGGTTCTTCTTTTATTTTGGTTCCGTAGTCGGACCTTGATTGTATCTGGATGATGTAATGCTTTATTCATGTAGTTGTGTGAAGTGGCGATTGTAAGCCAACTATGTATCTTTTCCCTTATTGTATTACATGGGTTGTTTGCGAAGATTACCTCACTTGCGACATTGCTTTCAATGCGGTTATACCTCTAAGTCGTGCTTCGACACGTGGGAGATATAGCCGCATCGAGGGCGTTTTAAAGAGAGTAGGCCAATAAAAACCAGATTGCAATACCTTATGTGCAATTCTATCTCCAGCGTGGTGCCCTCCATAAGTCTCAAAATGACACTTGCGTAGGATATGTTCCTGTTCATGCTCAGGTACACAACGTCTAATAACACCATCTACTCCTTCTTTATAAACATGTGGGTCATCTCAAAAGTAATGTCTCAAGTCATAGAAAAACTTTTTCTTTTGCTGGTATGTGAAGCTAGGTGGTATAAACTTAGCAACAATATAATTAGCATACCATGGAGTACTACGAGAAGTACTTGTAACATTTAATTGTTCATCAGGAAAGTTATCATTAATAGGTAGTGGGTCATCAAGAACATTCTCTAACCTAGACAAGTTGTCTGCAATGGGGTTCTCAGCTCCCTTTCTATCAACAATATGCAAATCAAATTCTTGTAGCAAGAGAACCCATCTAATAAGTCTAGGTTTAGCATCTTTCTTTTCCATAAGGTATTTAATAGCAGCATGATCAGTGTGAATAGTTACTTTAGAATCAACAATATAAGGTCTGAACTTATCACAAGCAAATACAACTGCTAAAAGCTCTTTTTCAGTAGTAGCATAATTTCTTTGAGCATTGTCTAGAGTCTTACTAGCATAATGAATAACATTTAATTTCTTATCAACTCTTTGCCCTAGAACAGCACCTACAGCATAATCACTAGCATCACACATAATTTCAAAGGGTAAATTCCAATCAGGTGGCTGAACAACAGGTGTAGAGACTAATGCTTTCTTAAGTATTTCAAATGCTTCTACACAATCATCATCAAAGACAAATGGTATATCTTTTTGCAATAAATTAGTCAGAGGCCGAGAAATTTTTGAGAAGTCCTTAATGAACCTCCTGTAAAATCCGGCGTGACCAAGGAAACTTCTTATACCTTTGATGTCCTTGGGACATGGCATCTTTTCAATAGCATCGACCTTGGCTTTATCAACTTCAATACCTCTTTCAGAAACTTTATGCCCCAAAAGAATACCTTCATTAACCATAAAGTGGCACTCTTCCCAATTCAAGACAAGATTAGTTTCTTCACATCTCTGCAAAACTCGATCAAGATTGCTCAAGCAATCATCAAAAGAGGAACCATAGACGGAAAATCGTCCATGAAAACCTCACAAATCTTTTCACAAAAGTCAAAGAATATAGCCACCATGCATCTTTGAAAGGTAGCAGGTGCATTACATAAACCAAAAGGCATACGTCTATAAGCAAAAGTACCAAAAGGGCATGTAAAAGTAGTCTTCGATTGATCTCTAGCTGACACAGGTATTTGAGAGAAACGAGAATAACCATCTAGAAAGCAATAGTGTGCATGTTTGCATAATCTTTCTAGCATTTGATCAATAAAAGGTAAGGGGTAATGATCTTTCTTAGTAGCTTTATTTAATTTGCGGAAATCAGTTACCATCCTTTAACCTATGATAATTCTTTGTGGAATCAATTCATCTTTATCATTAGGAACAACAGTAATACCTCCCTTCTTAGGGACACAATGGACAGGACTTACCCACTAACTATCAGCAATGGGATAAATTATACCTGCCTCCAGAAGCTTGAGTATTTCTTTTCTTACCACTTCTTTGATTTTAGGATTCAGACGTCGTTGAGGATCACGAACTGGTTTGGCATCTGCTTCCAAATTTATTTTATGTTGACATAGAGTGGGACTAATGCCCTTAAGATCATCAAGAGTATATCCAATAGCAGCACGATGCTTCTTCAGAGTTTTCAGTAATCTTTCTTCTTCATGCTCTGGAAGGTTAGCGTTAATAATAATAGGATATATCTTCTTTTCATCAAGATAAGCATATTTAAGATTATCAGGAAAAGGTTTAAGGTCAAACACGGGATCACCCTTGGGTGGAGGAGGATCCCCTAAACTTTCAACAGGCCAATTGTGTTGTAGAATAGGTTCCTGTTTAAAGAATACTTCATCTATTTCCCTTCTTTCATTCATGAACATATCATTTTCATGGTCTAGCAAATAGTGTTCTAAAGGATCACTAGGAGGTACGCAATAGAAGCAAGACCAATAATTTCATCCTTACTAGGCAATTCTTCCTCACGATGCTGTTTACTAAATTTAGAGAAATTAAACTCGTGAACCATATCATCCAAGCCAATAGTAACAACATTCTTTTTGCAATCTATCCTAGCATTAACAGTGTTCAAGAAGGGTCTACCAAATATAATGGGACAAAAGCTATCTTGCGGAGAAGTAAGAACAGGAAAATCAGCAGGATATTTAGTTTTCCCACACAAGACTTCAACATCTCTAACAATTCCCATCGCTAAAATAGTATCTCTATTGGCAAGTTTAATTGTGACATCAATATCTTCTAATTCAGCAGGTGCAATTTCACGCTTGATTTCTTTATACAAGTCATAAGGAATAACACTAGCACTAGCACCCATATCACATAAGCCATGATAACAATGATCTCCTATTTTAACAGAAATAACAGGCATGCCTACCACAGGTCTATGCTTATCTTTAGCACAAGGTTTAGCAATTCTAGCAGTTTCACCTTCGAACTAAATAACATGCCCATCAATATTATCAGACAAGAGATCTTTAACAATAACAATATTAGGTTCTACTTTAACTTGCTCAGGAGGTGTATCATTTCTAATATTGCTTTTACGAACAACAGTTGAAGCTTTAGCATGATCCTTTACTCTAACAGGGAAAGGTGGTTTCTCAACATAAGAAGTAGGAACAATAGGATCATTATAAGTGACATCGTTTCTTCAACTTTAATAGGTGCAGCTACTTTTACCTCTATGGGAGGATGATTTTTAAACCACTTCTCCTTAGGGAGATCAACATAAGTAGCAAAAGATTCACATAAAGAAGCTACTATCTCAGAGTCAAGTCCATATTTAGTGCTAAACTTACGGAAAATATCGTTGTCCATAAAAGATTTAACACAATCAAACCTAGGTGTTATACCTGACTCTTTACCTTCGTCGAGTTCCCAATCTTTAGAGTTATGTTTAATTCTATCCAATAAATTCCATCTGAATTCAATAGTCTTCATCATAAAAGAGCCAGCACAAGAAAGTATCAAGCATTTTGCGATTTTATCAGAAAGCCGAGCATATAAATTTTGAATAATCATTTCTCTTGAGAGCTCATGATTGGGGCATGAATATAACATTGATTTAAGCCTCCCCCAAGCTTGAGCGATGCTTTCTCCTTTGCGAGGCCAGAAATTATATATATAATTGCGATCACGATGAACAAGATGCATAGGGTAATACTTTTGACGAAATTCCAATTTCAATCTTTTATAGTCCCATGATGTCATATCATCACAGAGCCTATACCATATGAATGTGTCTCCCTTCAAAGATAAAGGGAAGACCTTCTTCTTAGCAACATCATCGGGTATACCTGCAAGCTTAAATAATCCACAAACTTCATCCACATATATTAAGTGCTCATCAGGATGCTTTGTTCCGTCTCCTATAAAAGGGTTAGCCAGCATTTTTTCCATCATACCCGAAGGAAATTCAAAAGGAGTTTCATTTTCAATAGGTTCAGTAGGTTGAGGAGCAACTCTTTGCTCTACTGGACAGGGTGAAGATACCCCAAACAAGCCCCTCAGAGAATTACTTTCCATAGTAACAATTGACAGTAAATTTCAGCACACTATATAAATTTTTGCTTACCTAATTCCACATACCAAAGGCGCTCCACTCCCCGGCAACGGCGCCAGAAAAGAGTCTTGATGACCCACAAGTATAGGGGGTCTATCGTAGTCCTTTTGATAAGTAAGAGTGTCGAACCCAACGAGGAGCAGAAGGAAATGATAAGCGGTTTTCAGCAAGGTATTCTCTGCAAGTACTGAAATAAGTGGTAACAGATAGTTTTGTGATAAGGTAAATTGTAACGAGCAACAAGTAAATAAAGTGCAGCAAGGTGGCCCAATCCTTTTTGTAGCAAAGGATAAGCCGTAACAAACTCTTATATAAGGAAAAGCGCTCCCGAGGACACATGGAAATATCGTCAAGCTAATTTTCATCACGTTCATATGATTCGCGTTCGATACTTTGATAATTTGATATGTGGGTGGACCGGTGCTTGGGTGCTGTTCTTACTTGAACAAGCATCCCACTTATGATTAACCTCTATTGCAAGCATCCGCAACTACAACAAAAGTATTAAGGTAAACCTAACCATAGCATGAAACATGTGGATCCAAATCAGCCCCTTACGAAACAACGCATAAACTAGGGTTTAAGCTTCTGTCACTCTAGCAACCCATCATCTACTTATTACTTCCCAATGCCTTCCTCTAGGCCCAAATAATGGTGAAGTGTTATGTAGTCGACGTTCACATAACACCACTAGAGGCTAGACAACATACATCTTATCAAAATATCAAACGAATACCAAATTCACATGACTACTAATAGCAAGACTTCTCCCTTGTCCTCAGGAACAAACGTAATTACTCACAAAGCATATTCATGTTCATAATCAGAGGGGTAATAATATGCATATAGGACATGAACATATGATCTTCCACCAAATAAACCAACTAGCATCAACTACAAGGAGTAATCAACACTACTAGCAACCTACTAGCACCAATCCCGGACTTTGAGACAAGAATTGGATACAAGAGATGAACTAGGGTTTGGAGATGAGATGGTGCTGGTGAAGATGTTGATGGAGATTGCCCTCTCCCGATGAGAGGAGCGTTGGTGATGACGATGGTGATTATTTCCCCCTCCGGGAGGGAAGTTTCCCTGGCAGAACAGCTCTGCCGGAGCTCTAGATTGGATCCGCCAAGGTTCCGCCTCGTGGCGGCGGAGTCTCGTCCCGAAAAGTTCCTCTTTTATTTTTTTTCTCATCGAAATACTTCATATAGGAGAAGATGGACATTGGAGAGGCACTAGGGGGCCCACGAGGTAGGGGGCGCGCCCTAGGAGGGGGGGCGCGCCCCCACCCTCGTGAGCAGGGTGTGGGCCCCCTGGCCTTCATCTTTGGCGAGGATTTTTCTTTATTTATTTTAAGATATTCCGTGGAGTTTCAGGACTTTTGGACTTGCGCAGAATAGATCTCTAATATTTGCTCCTTTTTCATCCCAGAATTCCAGCTGCCGGCATTCTCCCTCCTTATGTAAACCTTGTAAAATAAGAGAGAATAGCCATAAGTATTGTGACATAAAGTGAAATAACAGTCCATAATGCAATAAATATCGATATAAAAGCATGATGCAAAACGGACGTATCAGCTGCCTTGGTGTTGGACCCGATAATTGACGGATACCACTTCACACGAGTCCTGATGGACGGTGGCAGCAGTTTAAACCTGATATATCAGGACACAGTCCGCAAAATGGGGATATACCCAACAAAAATCAGCCATAGCAATACTACCTTTAAAGGAGTAACGCCAGGCCCAGAAGCCCATTGTACGGGCTCCCTGCTACTAGAGGTTATATTCGGCTTTCCCGATAACTTCCGCAGTGAAAAGTTAACCTTCCACATCGCTTCGTTCCAAAGTGGCTTTCAAGCAGTACTCGGACGTGAAGCTTTTGCTCGCTTTAACGCAATACCGCACTACGATTCTCTCATGCTTAAGATGTCCGGTCCACATGGCATCATTACAGTAAATGGAAATACTGAGCGCTCCTTGCGCGCGGAAGATCGTGCGGCTGCCTTGGCAGCCGCACACTAGACGGCCTCACCAACTAAAGCATCTGACAGGTCGTTAAGACCACGGACATGTTTAGACGAGTACGGTGTTGCTATATATAATTGATACAGGTTTGATGGCTATACCCGCATAACAATACAAGGGGCTCAACGCATGTAAACAAGTGACAATTAGGCTCAACTTTACTCATCTTGAACTGTACATGGTTTATTTAGTATAACCTACGTTTTGCATGACAACTTGTCAACTAAGTTCCTCTCTTTTACATATGACCATCGTGCTACATCCGTCCAGAATACAGCACAACGGAGACACAGGCGCAGACGTGCAGCAGGGACCCGTTCCAAGGATTCTTTTTAGATTAAGACCCTGCGTAAACCTTTTTTACTGTCTCTTGTTGATACACATCCCCAGGATTCTCATTACAATTGAGAAGGATGTTGACGTATTGGCATGTGGCCACGTCAGAATACCGCACGTACCTGGACACCAGGGGCTTATTACAAAGGGCACTGCTTAGCCCGATTTACATCATAAAGACCGAATACCTTAGGGAGTGTTCGGCGTCGCGAGTTTGGCCTTATATGCATCAGCTCCGAATCATGTCTTTGGTAAAATGTTGGGTTTGCACGGATCCTGTGTTTTGTTGCCTTACGTTCCGCTCTATCGGCTAAGGCGGCACCAGGAGAACTACTGCGATTGTGCCCTGGTTCATCCAGACGAGCACCTCAGTAGAGAAGGCCGAAAACTGACTGTCATGATATAGCGCGAGACTGGTCAACCACTTGATGACCTAGCGGAATCTTCGGGATTCCTCCGCCTTAACGAAGGGCCGTTTCCTGGCCAGGAATGTACGCGCCCCGAATTCGGATGAGCGCGGAGCCACCAGGGGCTATATAGTAGCCCCATTGTCAAACTCCTATGGCTAAGTGAAAGTGTTAAAGCATTATAGTCCGGTTGCCTAGTTCGCTGCGCTATCACCTCCTTAATGGACCAAGACGTTGGATCAAGTGTGAAAATGCGTCTTCTGCGAGAATCCCCGCATTATATGCATGGGGGCTCAAGCCGACGACTGCCATCTTTCAGGTTATATACATATATACATAAACGGCCGCACAGGAGGCATCATAGTACTTTCGGGAAAAAGTACAAATACAGCCTTGATAAACTCAATAAAACATTGTTTTTACAATGGGAATACATGTCACTCAATGTTGGTGTACAAAAAAAGGGGTACACTTTTTGTACCCCTATAACTGTGCACGGGCAGTCTGAGCCACGGGCACCACCACACTGAGCAAGGCAAGGGCAGTGAGCCAAGGTAAGCCCAAAGCTCAGGAGAAGCAGAACGACGCCAAGACCAAGACCACAAAGAGCAAAGGGGACGAAGCGGACCCCCCCCGGCAAGATCCTTGCCGGGAGGCGGTTTTAGCAAACCCGACAAGACCCTTGCCGTGGCAGCTCGCCCCACACATACGGAGTGAGTCACCCTTGAGTCCACTTCCCCCATGGGGCAAGGATTCGGGAGACATCCCCGTGGTGGCATGCGGATCTTTTTGAAGACATTCAAGATCAGATACACCCTTTAGAAGATGATGATCCTTGGCGGGATCCCAGCCAAGGAGGACCACAAGGCCCCCGACAAGAGCCTTGCCGGGGATGACAGTAGGCGCCACGGCAAGGCCCTTGCCAAGAACACCCGTAGGGCCACCATCAGGCCCATGCCAGTCAAACCTCCACCGTCGTTCGCATGCAGCTGCCGACCCAACCAGCTGGGCAGGCACCTGCGTGGCGGCATGTGGATCTTCGTGGAGACCCACCACTGCGCCACCTCAGCTGCCTGCCTGCCTACATGGCACCGCGGGCACCGCTGGCCACGGCGCGTGTCGACACGAGAGGGAGCGGCGACGGACGAGATAGGGCTCTCCCCCGTCCCCGATAAAGCAAGGACACCTGGGCAAGACACATTAAATGTGCCTTGTCATGTAATGCAAGGGATAACCTCACATCACTGTACCCTTTCCACCTCCTGTGCGCCACTGTGGCAACCCCTTTCCTATAAAAGGAGGCCCGAGGCGACCAGGAGGAGGATTCGGCTTTTTGGAGCTCCTCACGCCCCATAGCTAGCTCAAGAACACAGATATACAATCCACCAAAGCAGGAGTAGGGTTTTACGCATCCTCGCGGCCCGAACCTGGATAAACGAACCGTGTGCTATCTGTTTGATCCGCTCTTCTCACGACCCCGCGCCCGCAACCATAGTAGGGATTCTTGTGATCCCATAGATGTCGTTCCCACCAACATCTTTGGCGCGCCAGGTAGGGGGCGCAGTTGTGAGAATCGGCTTTAGCAGTTAGCCCGGCACTCCTTCATCTTCGTGACCCTTGAAGAAGAAAGGAGGCCAGAAGATCAACACTCGAGCGATCGCAAACAAAAGCTAAGTTGCACTGAACACTTATTTGTGCTACCCTTCTTATTTGAGGTTATTCCCCCCGGAGATATTTGCTTTGTATGAGAAACCTGCACGCTAGGGGGCTCTACCACGATCGGCAACGCCCTTGCCCTGTTTCGAGTCCGCTAAATAGCTCAAGCGGCTGCGTCGAGAATGGCAGAGTAGCCTTCCGCGATTAGCAACGCCCCCAATTCTGACTCGAGTCAAGCTCGACAGTTCAAGCGGCCGCGTTCAGAACGGAAAGGTGGCTCGTCCGGCAGCACGCGTACCCGGCCGACCATGGGGATCCGTCCCCGAAACGCCGCTAGGGGCTTCCACGCTGGCAAGCCTTCCCGATCGACGTAGGGCACGCATACAAAGAGGAATTGAACGGGGAAATAACATGATGAAAATTAAGAGTACTTCAAAGTTATATTACATCACATCATAGCTGCGGTTCTAACTAAAGATAAAATTTGTCTTGGTCAGGAACCCGCAGCAGCGAAGAAGAACGGGATGCCTAATCCCGGCGCTGGCCTTCCACCCTCTTGATTTTGTCGATGCAGTCGGTGATGGGCTTGATGCGCTCCTTGAGCACCGTGAGGTCAGCACCATCCGGCAAGCTCTTCATCGCGGCCGCGAAGTCAAGATCGGGATTCCAGTACGCCATCTTGGTGAGGACCTTGGTCACGACCCTCCGGCAAAGTCGCCGGGCCTCCTTGGCCAGCATGGCCGTCCAGTTGGAGTGAAGATAAGCCAAGGCTCCAAGGACGCCCTCAAAGAACAGTGTCAACTTGGTGTTGACGGTCCCGCTGCGCTCAGGGGCGTACCTCACGTTTGGCATCCCCATGGTGGCCAACTGCGAGGTGACCCTGCCGGCGACCTCCTCCAGACGGCTGATCCATCTGTTCTCGCCCGCCACATAATCTTGGTGGGAGGCGGCCTCGTTCGCCTGCAGCTGCTTCTCCTCCTCCAGGCTCCTGGTCAAGGTCTCCTCCCGAGCCCTGCTCTCCGAAAGCATCTTCTCGAGATCCTCCAGCTTCAGCTTGAGGTCTCTAACGGAGTTTTGCGCTTCGGAGAGCTCCCCAGCCCTGCTGATGACCGCTCCTTGCGCCTCCACCAAGGCGCTGTTGAGCGTGCTCTTCTTGTTGGACAGCTTGAGGGCCTGCTCCTTCAGCTCGTCCTGCGCCACCTCCAACTCCCTTACCTTGCCGGCATGGGCCAAGGCCGGGGCATCGAGTGCCTCCTTGTGCCTCTGCTCCAGCTCGTGAGTCCGCCGCGCGACAAGGGCCTCGAGCTCCTCATCCTTTCCACGGAGCGCTGCGGCAAGCTTCGCCTCACGCGCGGTGACATCCTCTTCCTGGGAATCCAGTGCGGCTTGATGCTGGTTCCGAACGGCCTCGGCCGCGGCAGCCAAGTTCGCCGCCTGTTCCTGGGCCTTCTCAATGTCAGCCATCTTCATGGTGAGCTCGACATTGCGCTTGGCCAATTCCTCCTGAAGGGCCCTCTGCTCCTTGCGAGTCTGGTGGAACCAGGTCTGCATCTCAGCAACGCGCGCCTTGAAATCCACCTCCGCCTGGTCCACCGTTGCCATCCTGGACTTAACCTTGTCCAGACAGGCACGGTAGAGCACTTGGAGCTTCCGGAAATTGGCCCTCATGGCACGGAAAAGCTACTCTTCTGGAGAACCGTCGCCACCAACGCTCGGCTCATCAACCACCTCGAGCCCGGTGGAGGCAAGCACCTCGCCGTCAAAAACTTCCCCTCCGGCGGGCGCCCGGCTTGACGCCCCCGGGAGGTGGACGAAGAGATCGTCGCCCACCTTCAGATATCTGCTGGGGCCCGAGGTTGAGGAGGAGGGAGGCTGGTCACCCACCACCTCTTCCTCGGTGGAGGCCTTGCCGGCCTCACCGACAGGTCCACCGCTGGCGCCCTCGGCAGAAGCCTCGCCGGTCGCCTTGGCGGCCCCTGCAGCGGCGTCCCCGGTGGCACCTTGGCGGCTTCGTCGGCGGCGGCCTCGTCAGCATCTTTGGCAGCCTCCTCGGCGGCAATCCTGCTGGCCTCCACCGCGGCCTCCTCAGCAATATCCCCGACAACAGTGTCCACGTCCTCCATGTCTGTTGAAGGAGGGCCTGGGCAGCAACGGGAGCAATGAAGCCAAGAAAATAATAAGGGAAAAACAGAGACGAAGGACAGGCGACTCACCAGTGCTAGGCTGTGAAGCAGAAGTCCCCTCTCTGCCAGCATTTGGCGCCGTGGCAGAGCCACCAGCGCCCAAGTTCCCCTCTTCCTCCATGGGTGTGGGCTCCATGCCTGATGCCCTTGCCGGGGACGCCCCGGCGGTGGCGTAGTCGATGGGGGTGGTGTGTTAGGAGTAGCCCTCTGTGGCCCCTCCTACTGCCGCTCCCCTCCTGCAAACCAGGCAAGGTCAGCATCATAGCATCGAGCACCTACCATATGTCGAGTAAGAAGAGGGTGGCGAACTTACGCCGGGGGCTGCGCTGGGGGCTGCTGTCCGGGCTGCTCAGCACCACCAGTGGTGTCTTTGAAGCCCCAGCCGGGGGCTGGCTGCTCACTGAGGTCCTCGCCCTCTTCACCCTCTGGGCCAACGTCTCTGCCTCCCTACGGAAGCAAAAATGGATCAAGACAAGCGAACCAATTCGAGGAAATGGAAATGATAGTAAGGAATGGAGAACTTGCTCGTCATCCGTCTCCTCCTCTTCCACCAGTTTCCTCTTCCTCTCCGGGATGAGAGGCCCGAGATCAAAAGGGAGCTCCACATCATCATCCGAGTCGATGCTTGCCGGAGGAGGCGAAGGAGGCGGCGGGGTTTGTGCGCGCCCGGATGAGGAAGGGGCTGTTGTCTTCTTCTTCTCAGCAGCCTTCGTCAGCCTCTTGGCTGCCGTGGCCCTCGTGTGGCGCCCAGACCCCTCCAGGGTCAATTGAGGCCGCACAGCCCTGCCGGGCCGGACTGGCTCACCGGAGCCAGCCCACCGCGGGACTCGCCCTCTTCCCCTAGTTGGCGTCAAGCCCGCCGCCACGTCCTCCTCCTCCCCCGACGACTCGTCGGCCGCGTCTACGACGAGCGGAGATCCAGTGTCGGCGCTGCTGACCTCCCCGGAGGACGCCGCCCACCGGGTGAGCTCCTCTTCCTCCGCCGCCGTTGCGGCCTTGTCCTCCATGCCCCCGGCGTTGCCGGCCTCCATGGCAAGCTATGCCTCCCTCGCCCTAGTGGCGATGTAGTCCAGCTCTGCCTGGGTGGTGTCCATGATAAGCCACCGCTCGGCGTCGGCATTGACGTACACCTCGATCAGGGTGTCGAAGAATTGCTGCACATCCTCGTCCTTCGGCTCCTCCCAGCTCGGGACAGGGCCGTGCGCATTACAGCCCGGCATCATGGCGATGATCTCGGACCGACGCGAATTGTTGCACAATGGGACCACCCCCACTGGCAGCTTGAAAAATGGCCCCTTGAGGGCCTTGCCAACCTTTGCGGCAACCCTCGCGGCCTTGCCGGTCCGCTCGACCTCGCCATCGCGACCCACATCAAGCTGGAAAAGCCGCTGGCAGAAGTGGGCATGCGCCAGCACTGTGAAGTTGTGATCGAGGCCGGGCGGAGTCGCATAATGTCAGCCGGGTTCGTAAAGAGCCAAGCTGGCCTCCCCTTGTTGTGCAATGGGGCGATCCGGCGGCGAATGAAGTCCGCCCCGATCATCTCAAGGGTGAGTCCGGCCTGGGTGAGCTGGACAATCCTGGTAGTGGCGACGGTGAGCCTCCCATCGGCGGCGTCGACATCGCTCCAATCGCTGCCACGGACCGGCGGCACTCGGCGGACCTTGTAGCATTCCGGCGGGTTTTCATCTTCAATCCAGCACCACCGGCCACACCATTCCTCCCACCTCTCCTTCACGGCACCGTCCGGGTACGCCCCCTTGGATCTTGCGATCCAGGTGATGCAACCGGAGATGGCTCCTCCCGGCTGGATTCGAGGGAAGAAGTAATGGCAGAAGAGCGCCGTGTTGGGTTGTACCCCGGCAAAGCCTTCGCAAAGATGTGCGAAGAAAGCCATGCACGCCACCGCATTCGGAGTAAAATCCAAGAGGCAAAAGCCGAAGGTGCGTATAACATCGCAGAAGAAATCGGAGAAAGGGGGCATAACCCGCAAGAAAAGTAATCAATGAAGAAGGGGTACCGATTTGGGGCAGGATCAACGCAAGCGACAGGAATGATGCGCGTCGTCGGGTGTCCCGAATCCTCTCCCCCCGTCTTCACTCCCCATAGGGGCTTGAAGGAGGCCCCGAGCTCTTGAACATCAACTGTCGAGGGGAAGAAGAAGGCGGACTTCGTCCGGTCCCCCGACAGCGCGCTCTCCGGCGGCTCCACCGTCCCGGCACCCTTAGCCACCCCCTTGCCCTTGGCGAATTTGGGAGCCATGGCGACCAAGAAGTTCAGAGGGCTGAGGAAGGAGGATGGCAAAGCAGCGGCGGCGGGCGACAGCGAAAGCTTAGGAAGGAAGGAAGAGAGGGAACAGCGGCTCTGAGATTGGAAAAGGCACAAGGGAAGAGGAGAAAGTGAGCAGCGCGCCCACGGTTATTCCTTCTTATGGGGGAAAACGCGGGCCGCCTCCTTTCACATTAACTGTGATGTGACGCATGCCCGCGGGAATCAACCCCATGCATGCCGCCCACGTCACACACGCCTCCCCACACTGCGCCACGTGCGGGAAGCATGGGAAGCGCAGCGCGCGAAGAGACTTACCGCGGTAAAAACTGCCCCGCCTGCCCGCACACCGTTTTAGGGCCTAGCCCAACGACGCGATTGCGCTTACGTGTGCCCCAGGCCCGGGGGCTACTGCCGGTGTACAAAAAGAGGGGTACACTTTTTGTACCCCTATAACTGTGCACCGGCAGTCTGAGCCACGGGCACCACCACATTGAGCAAGGCAAGGGAGGTGAGCCAAGGTAAGGCCGAAGCTCAGGAGAAGCAGAACGACTCCAAGACCAAGACCACAAAGAGCAAAGGGGACGAAGCGAACCCCCCCGGCAAGATCCTTGCCGGAGGCGGTTTTAGCAAACCCGGCAAGACCCTTGCCGTGGCAGCTCGCCCCACACCTACGAAGTGAGTCACCCTTGAGTCCACTGCCCCCATGGGGCAAGGATTCGGGAGACATCCCCGTGGTGGCATGCGGGTCTTTGTGAAGATATTCAAGATCAGATACACCCTTTAGAAGATGATGATCCTTGGCGGGATCCCAGCCAAGGAGGACCACAAGGCCACCGGCAAGAGCCTTGCCGGGGATGGCAGCAGGTGCCACGGCAAGACCCTTGCCAGGGCCCCGGCAAGGCCCTTGCCAAGAACACCTGTAGGGCCACCATCAGGCCCACGCTAGTCAAACCTCCACCGCCGTTTGCACGCAGCTGCGGACCCAACCAGCTGGATAGGCACCTACGTGGTGGCATGCGGATCTTCGTGGAGACCAACCACTGCGCCACCTCAGCTGCCTGCCTGCCTACACGGCACCGCGGGCGCCGCTGGCCAGGGCGCGTGTCGACACGAGAGGGAGCGGCGACGGACGAGACAGGGCTCTCCCCGGTCCCCGATAAAGCAAGGACACCTGGGCAAGACACATTAAATGCGCATTGTCATGTAATGCAAGGGATAACCTCACATCACTGTACCCTTTCCACCTCCTGTGTGCCACTGTGGCAACCCCTTTCCTATAAAAGGAGGCCCGAGGCGACCAGGAGGAAGATTTGGCTTTTTGGAGCTCCTCACGCCCCATAGCTAGCTCAAGAACACAGATATACAATCCACCAAAGCAGGAGTAGGGTTTTACGCATCCTCGCGGCCCGAACCTGGATAAACGAACCGTGTGCTATCTGTTTGATCCGCTCTTCTCACGACCCCGCGCCCCGCAACCGTAGTAGGGATTCTTGTGATCCCATAGGTGTCGTTCCCACCGACACTCAAACATAATATTCTTCGAGCACAGGGCCTCTATCGACGAGCGCCTTCAAGAACTTCTTCAAAGTAGTGCTCGGCAGCCACTCAGCCTATGGCCGAACCCTGTGCCACAATAGTGGTGGAATCCATCTCCGCCCAGTATGTTTTGACACGGGCAAGGGCCATCCGCGAGCCTTCTACGCACGCCGACCTCTTTACAGCATCGATGCGTGGCACAGCACCATGGAATTGTTGCACTAAGCTAAAGTAGCTATTCGGCCTTGGCCCTCCCGACCACAGATGATCCACAACGGACCTCATGGCAAGTCCGGATAATCTATGGAGCTCGGCCCACTCAGCCATTTGCTTATTCAACAGCAGCGGACGGGCCGAAGCATGAAATTGTGACCAAAACAGTTTTTCCACTTCGTGATCTTTCCGATCCTTGAAGTACTCGGCTGCATCAGCAGCACTAGCAGCCAAATCCATGTAGGCATCCGCAGAACTCCATAGCCGGTCCAGAGGTGCATACTTCGGATCCTTGAACTTAGTCCGTAACAAGAAGGGCTTCCCAGACACAATATCCGCAGCTTGATGCAGCTCCTCCTTCGTCGCTCTAATTTTGGAGCGGGATTCCTTGGCAGCCACCCGGGCCTTTTCCAGGTCCGTCGCCGTCGGCTGGTTTTCTTCTTCAAGAAGCCAGTGACGGTTAGCAGCATCTTTTAACTCTACAGCCATCTTGGCTATTCTTTCTTTGCTCTCGCAATGAGCGGCCTGTTCGGCTCTTAACTCTTTGGCCGCCCTTAAAGCGGCCGCATTACTACTCCGTGCTTGCTCCTTGGCTCGGGCAAGCTCCGCCCGAAGGGTCTCCATGGTGGCAGCTCCATCTGCAGTCACAACATATTAAAGATACTGGCATCACGCTACTCTTATTATGTGACAATCACCAGAAAAATCACTTACCCTGTGCCTCGTCAAGCCGCTTGTTAACAAGCACGATATCGGCGTCTGCGACATCCAGTTGCCGCCTTAGTCCGGCAAACCCATCAGTCTGGCTAGCCACCGGAGCTTCAACTATCTGCACATAAAGGCGGTCTGGTTATTACCTAGGACTATGATCCTCTGTCTGCCGCCGGTTTCGACGACAACCAGAGTCTTAGGTTCTACTATCTACACGGGGCACATCTAAAAGTGTGCGATACTGTAAAAAATGTACATCATTCCACATACCTCAAAACCCGTCAGTAGACTCATAAAGGCTGCATGCAACCCACTTTCGGCGGACGAAATCCTTTCAATCACCGCACCCATCAGTGTGCGGTGCTCTTTTGAGATAGCCGCTTGCTCTAGCAGATCCCTCCGTACGTCCAACCGCACACCAGACGGTGCCGGACTCTTTCGATTGCTCTCTTCAAGAGGTGGATACTGTGGACTTCGGGTGGCCATAGGATTACCTTATGGCCTTGCCGGATCAGGAGAAACCCTCTGCGACGACACCTCGGGGTCGCCCGCCTCGTTAGGCGGTATGGTAGGGGGAGGCGTTTCGTTCTCCATCATCTCTGGAAGAAGATTCCCTGAAGACGAGCTCTGCTGAGAAGGGCTAAGATCCGAACTGCAAGATAAATGCTTTGATTATTTTCCTCAGAAGTAAAGCAAGGTATTTTCATTATTAAGTACCCTTTTACTTACAGCTCGGTGGAGGGCTGATCCCCTTGAGGGCATAGTGCGGTCGTGGTATCCCCTGGGGCAGGACCCTCCGGCGAAGTTTTCTTCCCCCGTTTGGAGACCGTTGTCTCCAGGTCCTTAGAGGCGGTTTTCTTCCTTCCCTGAGGAGAGGAGGTTTCAGTTTCTCCTCCCCGGTTAACCTCCTTTGCAGAGGCGCTAGCCTCCTTGTTCCCGCCTTCATCTTCTCCCGAGGGCGCTTGATAAGGCGCGATCTCCAGCATCCTGGTTAACACGGGATTCGGTGAGGTCTCAGGGAGGGGGGCCAAACACCTGATCAACTTTGCCTTCGCTATCCAGTCCTGGTCAAAAAGCTGCTTTTTAGGGCAATGTTGTGATAAATAAAATGACAGTGTGTTCGGATGCGGGGCTACTTACTTGGGTATCCGGGCGATTGCTGCTCAGACTTGCATCCTCAGTGATGTCCGGACACATTATTTGTGGTCCGAAGAACAATTTGTACATCTCTTCATGCGTCATGCCGAGGAAATGTTGAATAGCTCACGGTCCTTCAGGGTTGAATTCCCACATTCGAAGGGGCTGGCGTTTGCAAGGCTGGACTCGGTGAACTAGCATAACTTGCACTACCATAACCAGACTGAAATCTCTCTCAAAGAGATCTCGGATACAGCTTTGCAATATTGGCACGTCCTTGGCTGGACCCCAGCTCAGCCCCCTGCTGATCCATGACACCAGTTGTGGTGGGGGGCCTGAGCGAAAGGTGGGGACAGCTACCCACTTGGCACTTCGGGGAGCTGTGATGTAGAACCACTCCCGCTGCCACAATTCGGACACCTTTGGGAATCTACCCTCAGGCCATGGAGCGTCAGCGATTTTGCTTATTAAAGCGCCTCCGCACGCTGCATGCTGCCCCTCGATCATCTTCGGCTTCACATCGAAGGTCTTGAGCCATAGGCCGAAGTGAGGGGTAATGCGGAGGAAGGCCTCACATACGACAATAAATGTCAAGATGTGAAGGAGGGAATTCGGGGCCAGATCGTGAAAATCTAGCCCGTAATAGAACATAAGACCCCTAACAAAGGGATCCAGAGCGAGGCCTAGTCCTCGGAGGAAGTGGGAGACAAACACAACGCTCTCATTGGGTTCGGGAGTAGGGACGACCTGCCCTCGGGCAGGCAGCCGATGCGAAATTTCGGCAGTCAGATATCTGACCTCTCTCAACTTCTTGATGTCCTCCTCCGTGACGGAGGAGGGCATCCACCGACCTTGAAGGTTGGATCCGGACATTGTTGAAGGTCTGAAGCACCTGACCTAAGTTTTGGGTGTTAGAACTCGAAGCGGGGGAAGGATTTGATTGAGCACGAGACGGAGAAAAGAAAAAGCCTTGTCCCCTTTATAAAGAGGGTGAATATCAAGCGTCCTCCTCGTGGCCGTTTGGGACTTGCCTAAGATATAGGAGCCCTACTCATAGGCACGGTTGGGTTACCCACATCCGTATTGATGAGAATCCCGTGATGAAGGGGACACGATCTCTGCTTCGACAAGACGTGCCAAGGAAGCCGCCTCGCGAAACACGCTGAGATGGGTTATGAAAAACGATTCGAATAAAGACCTGGCTATGGTGTGATGTCACACTACGGGGTACGTCAACAGATTAGATTTGTGAAAATATTATTCTCTCTACGGTTGTATGTGGAACTTGTTTTGAAGAGCCGGACACGATCCTCGTGTTTAAAATCTTCTATGAAGTATTCGGAGGAGGAACCCGCCTTGCAATGCCGAAGATAATCTGCTCGTCGGACTTGTCGTCATTGAAGCCTGGTTCAAGGGCTACTGAGGGAGTCCTGGATTTAGGGGTATCCGGACAGCCGGACTATATCCTTTGGCCGGACTGTTGGACTATGAAGATACAAGATTGAAGACTTCGTCCCGTGTCCGGATGGGATTCTCCTTGGCGTGGAAGGCAAGCTTGGCAATACGGATATGTAGATCTCCTTCCTTGTAACCGACTCTGTGTAACCCTAGCCCCCTCCGGTGTCTAAATAAGCCGGAGGGTTTTAGTCCGTAGGACAACATACAATCATACCATAGGCTAGCTTCTAGGGTTTAGCCTCTTCGATCTCGTGGTAGATCAACTCTTGTACTACTCATATTATCAAGAACAATCAAGCAGGCCGTACGGTATTACCTCCATCAAGAGGGCCCGAACCTGGGTAAAACATTGTGTCCCTTGCCTCCTGTTACCATCCGCCTAGACGCACAGTTTGGGACCCCCTACCCGAGATCTGCCGGTTTTGACACCGACAGTGGGTGCCTCATACCAGCGCCTAGTGCAGCGTGCTATGGCGTCTCACGAGGCTAGGCGCTTGGCGATCGTGTCGCAGGAGGTCCTGGACCCTCGCGGGCCCCTGGACCTCATGAGCCTCCCCGGCCTCCGGAGCCGCCTGGCTCGTGAGGAGCAACCTCCGCAGCATGCTTCTTCAGCTACCTTGATGCTTCTACAACACCAGTGCCAGGTGACTTTTTGGTTTGTTCAACTAAGGGCGCCCCATAGGCTGCATCATCCTCAGGCTGCTAAGGGTCCGCCCCTGCAGTTATGTCATTTCGTCATGTACCTTGAACCAGTTATGCTTTAATGAGCTAATGTGGCTATTAACCCAGTGCTTGATGGTATATCACTTACGAAGTCACCACTACAGGCTTCGCTGTCGCACTTGCATCCCCTTGATGTAGGTGGACAGCTTGGAATGGCTGGACCTGGTAGCTAGGTCCCACAGGGCAGGTGTGACTGGCTATACAGGTGTGTGTGCGAGGCACCGAGGAGGGCATGCGTGTTGTGTGTGAACTCTGTCTTCTCCCTCCTTATCTGTATCTCACCTACCTCTCTGTGTATCTCACCTTCTTCTTCGCCAAGGAACCTGAATTGGATCTCGATTCCTAATATCTCCCTTGTATCGATCCTCTACATCAGTGGTTCATTACAAACTGGTATTCACAGCTAATTCCTTCACCCCCCCCCCCACATCCTCTCCGCCATGTCGGAAATTTTGGGCAAAATCGAGTCACTCCTAACGTGGTTCGAGAAGAGCCAAATCGCCGCCGACAAGCATGTGGAGGCGCAGCTCGCCTTCAACCAGCAGGTCTCTAGCGACTTGACCCACCTACGCAAGCAGATCGACCTGACTGAGTCCGACGTCAACGAGGTGCGCCAGCAGCATGAGCAACCCAGGTTGTTGGCTCCACTGTCCCCACACCACTAGCCACGTACGCCATGGGAGTGCGAGCCGCAAGCTTCCTCCATCACGCCACCCGACTAGACACGCGGTTCAGAGATCCATTGGCCGCCTGTCCGCCTCACCAACAATGGGCCGCCCCTCCTCGTGACACGCCCGCTGATGCCGCTCTACGGACCGGCGCACATCACGCCGCAACATCATCACCAAGAGCAGCGCCACAATGCGACCGGCGACTACTACACCGTCAAACCGCACAAGCACAACTTCCCCAAGTTCGATGGCACAGTGTCGTACCTATGCATCGATCGGTGCGAGACCTACTTTGAGATGTACCGCATTCCTCCTCACAGTTGGGTGACCATGGCCGCGCTCTACATCGATGGGCACGCGGCACACTGGCTGCAGGTGACAAGAACATCGAGTGATCACCTGGGCCGCCTTCTGCACCGCAATCAAGGAAGAGTTCGACCCCGAAGAGTTCGAGTTGGAAATGCACAAGTTGATGCAGCTCCGGCAAACCGGCACTGTGGCGGACTACAGGCTCGCATTCGAGGCGCGCATCTACCACATGTTGGCTCTGGATGCGACGCTGAGCACCAAGTTCTTTGTCACGCAGTTCATTCTCGGCCTTCGGGGTGATCTGCAGGCTGCAGTGCATCTCGAGGCGCCCACCAGCATTACGCGTGCCTCGGTGATCGCTAGGATCTAGGAGGAAGAGATGGATATGCATCGGGCGTGACCACACATTCTTCCTGCTGGACGACCGCCGCCACATCCGGCGCCGCCACCGGCGCGGCCGACGGACGCCCCTTGACCGGTCGCGGGGGTGGACGAATCTACACATGAACACCAACTACGTGACCACCGGCGTGCGCATGGGCTCTTCTTCAAGTGCGGCAACCGCTAATACCATGAGCATCGGTGCAAACAACCAAAGCAACTGCTAACCATCCAAGTTTGTGACCATGGGGAGGTGCTCTCCGATGACACCATTCATGCACTGGATCTGCTGGAAGAGCCACAATAAGCCGCAGCCGAACCGGAGTGCTGCGTGATCTCAACGCACGCTGTTTCCAGGTGGGATGCGCCACGCACAATCCGTCTGCGCGCCTTGTTCGGCAATCAAGTCATGTTGCTGCTGGTCGACTCCGGCAGCACGCATAGCTTCATCTCTTCATCCTTCGCACACCATATCGGTGCTTCTCCATCTCCTATGCCCGCTGTCGATGTTCAGGTGGCCAACGGTGAGCAACTGGTCAGCGACAAGTTCATCCCAGATGTCAAGTGGTGGCTGCAAGGACACACATTCGCCACCAACATGCGTCTATTGGACCTGGGAGTGTTGGGGTTTTGGGCATGGACTGGCTCGAGAAGTTCAACCCCATGACTTGCCACTGGCGCAACAAGACTCTGAAATTCGAGCACAGCGGCGAAATGGTGACGCCGCAAGGTGGTCGACCAAATGAGGTGCACGCCCTAGACATGATCGAGGCGGAGCAGTTCAAAACATGGAAGGTAGGTAATGAAATTTGGTACATGGCACTCATTGATCACCAACCAAGACAGCCAGAACCACCTGGCAAGCTCCCAGTAACCATTCAAAAGGTGCTCGACGACTACGGTGATGTGTCCAGTGAACCCAAGAAGGTTCCTCCGCACCGGCAATATGATCACGCGATTACGCTGGTCAAAGGAGCTCAACCAGCCAATGCACGGCCATACCGCTACTCACTGCTGCAGAAGAACGAGATTGCGAGTCAAGTTCAGGAAATGTTGGAGTCAGGAGTGATCGAGCACAGTATGAGCCCATCCGCTACATCCCTGCTCCTGGTTAAGAAGAAGGACGGCACATGTTCTGCGTCGATTATCATCGTCTCAATGACCTCAGTGTGAAGAACCGGTTCCCTCTGCCCATAATCGATGAGCTACTGGACGAGCTCGCCAGTGCCAAGTACTTTTCCAAGCTCGATCTCCATGCCGGCTATCACCATATCCGTATGAGGTCCGGCGATGAGGAGAAAACGACCTTCAGAACGCACCACAGCCACTACCACTTCCGCGTCAAGCCATTCGGGCTAACAAACGTGCCGGCCACATTCTATTGTTTGATGAACCAAATTTTCGCGAGGTATGTCCGCCGATTCGTCATCATCTTCCTTGACGACATTTTCGTGTTCAGTGAAACACTAGAAGAGCAAGGGGAGCACCTGCACACGGTCTTTGACTTACTCCGCCAACATTAGCTCTACATCAAGCTCGCCAAGTGCTCCTTCTCCATGGAGATTATCGATTACCTGGGCCACGTCATCTCTCAAGACAACGTGGCCATCGACGCGGAGAAGACCCATGCCATGCTCAACTATCCCATGCCACCCACGGCCACAGAGCTGCGCGGATTCCTCAGCCTAACGGGATCCTTACGCAAGTTCGTCGTGCACTACGGGATCATCGCCAAGCCACTGACAGTGCTTCAAACCAAGAAAGGATTCGTCTGGTCCAAACAGGCACAAGCTGCCTTCGAGCTCCTCAAGCGCGCCATGGCCAACGCTCTTGTCTTGGCCTTACCAGACTTCAACAAGCCATTCAACATTGAAACTAATGCCTGTGACACGAGCGTTGGCGTGGTGCTAGTGCAGGAGGGCCATTCGGTGGCATACTTCAGCAAGCACTGGTGTCCGTAACCAGAAATTATATGCATACGAGAAGGAATTTCTTGCGGTTATGATGGCAGTGGACAAATGGCGTGCATACCTTCAACATGGCCAGTTTACAATTGTCACCGATCACAAGAGCTTGTGCAATTTGGGGGATCAACAGCTGGAAATAGACTTGCAACGCAAGGCCATGTCCAAGTTGGTGGGGTTGCAGTTCAAGTTCCAGTACCGTCGCGGCATCGACAACGGAAAAGCCGACGCGCTCTCCAGGGTGGGTGCAGCAATGGACCTCAACTCTCTGTCCTTATGCCAGCTCGCGTGGGTGCAAGAAGTGGCCAGCTCTTATGCCACTAATGCAGATGTGCAAGACATGATGTCGCGCCTTCCCATCTGCAGCCCTGATGATGATAGCTATGAGATGTACAAAGGCCTCATTCGCAAGAAGAACATGCTCTGGATTGGGAGCAACACGGCGCTCCGCACCAAGCTTATCAGCGCACTGCACGATAGTGCAGTCGGCGGCCACTCCGGTGCCACGACAACATATCACCGGGTCAAGAAGCTGTTCGTCTGGACAGGTTTGAAAAGGGACATCGACGACTACATCAAGCAATGTGCAGTCTGCCAGCATGCCAAGCATGAGCACCTTCGTCCAGCTGGCCTACTCGCACCTCTGCCAGTTCCCACAACACCATGGAGACCTGGCGATGGATTTCGTCGAAGGCCTGCCCAAGTCAGAAGGACATGATTCGATCATGGTCGTCGTCGAGCGCCTGACAAAGTTCACGCACTTCATCCCCCTTTGTCACTCGTTCAAGGCTGTGCAGGTGACGCGCGTCTTCCGGAACAACATTGTCAAGCTGCATGGTGTTCCCAAGTACATCGTCTCCGACTACGACCGAGTGTTCCCCAGCGTCCTCTGGCGCGAGCTATTCACCAAGGCGGGTGCAAAGTTACTCTACTCAACAGCGTACCACCCGCAAACTAATGGCCAGAGCAATTGCGTCAATCAATGCTTGGAGATGTACCTGCAGTGCACCATCCATGACACGCCTCACCACTGGCGATGCTGGCTGCCAACAGCGGAGTTCTGGTACAATTCCTCCTTCCACTCGGCAATCAACTTCACCCCATTCAAGGCTCTCTACGGCACCGATCCCAATCTCAGTGGCATGGCGCTCTAGGACGACAAGACGGAGCCCGTGCTTGACACCGAGCACTGGGACTGGGGCGCCAACACAGCGCGCCTGTAGGAACAAATTCAACGAGAGCAGCACCGCTTCAAGAAGCAGGCCGATCGCCATCGCATGGAGCGCAGTTTCCAGGTGGGTGACTCTGTCCTGCTCAAGCTACAGTCGTATGCGCAGTCATCCGTCGTCAATAGACCGTGTGCCAAACTTTCCTACAAGTTCTTCGACCCCTTCAAGATTCTAGAAAAGATCGGCACCCTCGCCTACAGGCTGAAACTTTTGCCGGACAGCCACATCCACGACATCTTCCACGTGTCTCAATTGAAGCCATTCACGTCGAACTACACACCCGTCTTCACCAAGCTGCCCAAGCCACTAGATTTGGGGACAGGCGACGTTGAGCCGGTGGAGATCCTGGAGCGCTGAATGGTCAAGCGCGGCAATAGCGCACTGGTTCAGCTTCGCACCTGATACGTCTCCAACGTATCTATAATTTTTGATTGCTCCATGCTATATTATCTACTGTTTTGGACTATATTGGGCTTTATTCTCCACTTTATTATTTTTGGGACTAACCTATTAACCGGAGGCCCAGCCCAGAATTGTTGTTTTTTGCCTATTTCAGTGTTTCGGAGAAACAGAATATCAAACGGAGTCCAAACGGAATGACCTCTTCGGAAACGTGATTTTCTCATCAAATAAGATCCAGGAGACTTGGACCCCCCATCAAGAAAGCCATGGGGTGGTCACGAGGGTGGGGGGCACGCCCCCCTGCCTCGTGGGCCCCTCGAAGCTCCACTGACGTACTTCTTCCTCCTATATATACCTACGTACCCCCAAACGATCGGGGACGGAGCCAAAAACCAAATTCCACCGCCGCAACTTTCTGTATCCATGAGATCCCATCTTGGGGCCTATTCCGGAGCTCCGCCGGAAGGGGAATCAATCACGGAGGGCTTCTACATCATCATCCAAGCCTCTCCGATGAAGTGTGAGTAGTTTACTTCAGACCTACGGGTCCATAGTTAGTAGCTAGACGACTTCTTCTCTCTTTTTGGATCTCAATACAATGTTCTCCCCCTCTCTTGTGCAGATCTATTCGATGTAATCTTCTTTTTGCGGTGTGTTTGTTGAGACCGATGAATTGTGGGTTTATGATCCAGTTTATCTATGAATAATATTTGAATCTTCTCTGAATTCTTTTATGTATGATTGGTTATCTTTGCAAGCCTCTTCGAATTATCAGTTTGGTTTGGCCTACTAGATTGGTTTTTCTTGCCATGGGAGAAGTGCTTAGCTTTGGGTTCGATCTTGCGGTGTCCTTTCCCAGTGACAGAAGGGGCAGCAAGGCACGTATTGTATTGTTGCCATCGAGGATAACAAGATGGGTTTTTTATCATATTGCATGAAACTATCCCTCTACATCATGTCATCTTGCTTAAGGCGTTACTCTGTTTTTAACTTAATACTCTAGATGCATGCTGGATAGCGGTCGATGAGTGGAGTAATAGTAGTAGATGCAGGCAGGAGTCGGTCTACTTGTCTCGGACGTGATGCCTATATACATGATCATACCTAGATATTCTCATAACTATGCTCAATTCTGTTAATTGCACAACAGTAATTTGTTCACCCACCGTAGAATACTTATGCTCTTGAGAGAAGCCACTAGTGAAACCTATGGCCGTCGGGTCTCTTTCTCATCATATCAATCTCCATCACTTTATTATTGCTTTGCTTTTACTTTGCCTTTTACTTTTCACTTTGCATCTTTATACCAAAAATACCAAAAATATTATCTATCATCTCTATCAGATCTCACTTTCGTAAGTGACCGTGAAGGGATTGACAACCCCTAAGCGCGTTGGTTGCGTTGAGCTATTGTTTTTGTGTAGGTACAAGGGACTCGAGCATAGCCTCCTACTGGATTGATACCTTGGTTCTGAAAAACTGAGGGAAATACTTATGCTACTTTCCTGCATCATCCTCTCCTCTTCGGGGAAATCCAACGCAGTGCTCAAGAGGTAGCAACACCCCCAGGTCTTCTTCCACTACGGACACCACTGATACATCTCCAACGTATCTATAATTTTTTATTGCTCCATGCTATTATATTATCCATCTAGGATGTTTTATATGCATTTATATGGTATTTTATATGATTTTTGGGACTAACCTATTAACCTAGAGCCCACTGCCAGTTTCTGTCTTTTCCTTGTTTTTGAGTATCGTAGAAAAGGAAAATCAAACGGAGTCCAATTGACCAGAAATTTCACGTAGATCATTTTTGGACCAGAAGAAGCCCACGGAGTACCGGAGATGGGCCAGAAGAGTCCCTAGGCCACCACGAGGGTGGGGGCGCTCCCTACCCCCTGGGCGCGCCCCCCTACCTCGTGGCCGCCTTGAAGACCCCCCTGACTTGTTCCCGACGCCAAAACCTCTTATATATACCCAAACTTCCAGAACATAGCCTAGATCGCGAGTTCCGCCACCGCAAGCCTCTCTAGCCACCGAAAACCAATCTAGACCCGTTCCGGCACACTGCCGGAGGGGGGAATCCCTCTCCGGTGGCCATCTTCATCATCCCGGTGCTCTCCATGACAAGGAGGGAGTAGTTCACCCTTGGGGCTGAGGGTATGTACCATTAGCTATGTGTTTGATCTCTCTCTCTCTCATGTTCTTGATTTAGCACGATCTTGATGTACCGCGAGCTTTTATATTATAGTTGGATCTTATGATGTTTCGCCCCCTCTACTCTCTTGTGATGGATTGAGTTTTCCCTTTGAAGTTATCTTATAGGATTGAGTCTTCAAGGATTTGAGAACACTTGATGTATGTCTTGCATGTGCTTATCTGTGGTGACAATGGGATATCACGTGATCCACTTGATGTATGTTTTGGTGATCAACTTGCAAGTTCCATGACCTCGTGAACTTATGCATAGGGGTTGGCACACGTTTTCGTCTTGCTCTCCGGTAGAAACTTTGGGGCACCCTTTAAAGTTCTTTGTGTTGGTTGAATAGATGAATCTGAGATTGTGTGATGCATATCGTATAATCATACCCACGGATACTTGAGGTGACATTAGGGTTTTGGTTTATTTGTGTCTTAAGGTGTTATTCTAGTATGAACTCTTGAATAGATCGATCAGAAAGAATAACTTTGAGGTGGTTTCGTACCCTACAGTAATCTCTTCGTTTGTTCTCCTCTATTAGTAACTTTGGAGTGAATCTATGTTGCATGTTGAGGAATTGTTATATGATTGAATTATGTTATTATTGTTGAGAGAACTTGCACTAGTGAAAGTATGAACCCTAGGCCTTGTTTCAACGCATTGCAATACCGGTTGTGCTCACTTTTATCATTAGTTACCTTGCTTTTTTATATTTTTCAGATTACAAAAACCATTATCTACCATCCATATTGCACTTGTATCACCATCTCTTCGCCGAACTAGTGCACCTATACAATTTACCAATGTATTGGGTGTGTTGGGGACACAAGAGACTCTTTGTTATTTGGTTGCAGGGTTGTTTGAGAGAGACCATCTTCATCCTACGCCTCCCACGGATTGATAAACCTTATTTCATCCACTTGAGGGAAATTAGTTGTTGTCCTACAGACCTCTGCATTTGGAGGCCCAACAACGTCTACAAGAAGAAGGTTGTGTAGTAGACATCAAGCTCTTTTTTGGCGCCATTGTCGGGGAGGTTAGCGCTTGAAGGTATATCTTTAGATCTTGCAATCGAATCTTTTAATTTCTTGTTTTATCACTACTTTAGTCTATAAAAGAAAACTACAAAAAATGGAATTGAGGGTACCTCATATGCTTCATCTTTTTAATATCTTTCGTCAAAATAAGGATTCCTATAATGGTGCCAAAATGCTAGAAGAAGAATGCATTAAAATCTTTGGCACTAAATCTTTGAATGATGAGCATGATTGCAATGTTGTTAGTACGAACTCTTTGAATATCCATAGTACTAATGATGATTGCACTAGTTATGATGAAAATGTCTCTTATAAGCATGTCAATTTTTGTGGAGTACATAGGGTTTGCAAGTACATACCAAATAGGGAAGATAGATTTTGCAAGAGGCATAAGTATTTAGAAACTATTGCAAGAAAGGCTAGATGTTTGTGCTGAAAATTTAAATTTTCTTAGCCATCCTTGTGAACTTTGCAATGAACGTGGTCATTTAAATATCCAATGAATTTTTTTTCATGATCAAATCGTGTCCAAAAATTGTGATGACATGATTTCCCTTGCACATCATAATGAACTTAGTTTGCTTTTGGGTTATGAAGAAATGAAACGCATAATTAAGGATATTCCAGAATCTGCCCTCGATATAGTTCTTGATTTTGATCTAGAGGAAATTTATATGTATTGTGCGGTGAATTGCATTGAAAACCCTTATATTGCCAATTACATAAAGTCAAGAAAACAATTAGAAGATGAAGAGAATACTAATGAAAGGGAAGAGATTTCCCAATATCCTCCTATTTTTTCTTATGATGAATCAAGTAACGAGGAGGAGCCTTCTATCCAACCAATCTCATTAATAAGGAGCTCCAAAAAGAGGGTTAAACCCACACACGATGCGAAGAAGAAAAAGAAAAGACATAGAAGCAAAGGTAAAAAGGTATCCCTCCCAAATGATGTTGCTCCTATTACTCATTGTGATGATGATAATTGCTATACTATTGGTGTTATCCATACTATTAATGTTGCTCCTATTACTCATTGTGATGATGATAATTGCTATACTATTGGTGCTATCCATACTATTAATGATGCGAGTGATTATGCTTATGATATGAAAAGGCCCAAGCTTGGGGATGCTATGTTTGATGAGAATGACATGTTTGAGAATTTATTTTCTGCAATTAATGTTTGTCCCAAGCTTGGGGATGCTATGATTAATGAACATGATATTTTTAGCCTCCCAAGTTTTGATATGCAAATTTATTATGATGATAACATGCCTCCTATTTATGATGGTTATATTGATGAAAGTGGGTTTGGAAGAGTGTCAACTTTAGGAAGTAATTATTCCACTATTTTGGAGGGTGTTGAATCTTATTGTGACAATTATGAAAGTGTATTTGGAGAGGTCATGACTTTATTTACTAATGATTCCACTATCTTGGAAGAGGTTTCAATTGATCATTATGACAACAAAGTTGCTACTTATGATGATTATTGTCATGATACTTATGCTATAAAACTAGAGATGATTATATTTGTAAAACTTGTCATGATTATGATTATCCTTTTTCTGAACATTACTCTTTTAATGTGGAAACAATTTATAGTATTCGAGTTTCTTATGATACTCCCAGTATTCCGACTGAGGAGAATCTTGCTTATGTGGAGAGTAGTAAATTTTCTATGCTTGTAGATCATGAAAAGAATGCTTTGTTTGATGGTTATATTGTTGAATTCATTCATGATGCTACTGAATATTATTATGAGTGAGGAATATATGCTTGTAGGAGTTGCAATAATATCAAGTTTCCTCTCTATGTGCTGAAAGTTTCAAAGTTATGCTTGCTTTACCTTCCTATGCAAGTTGATTCTTGTTTCCATAAGTTGTTCGCTCACAAAATCCCTATGAATAGGAAGTGTGTTAGACTTAAATGTGTTTTTCACATGCTCCATGATGCTCCCATTATGTTTCAGTTCTTATCTTTTATGTGAACATCATTGAAATCATCATGCCTAGCTAGGGGCGTTAAACGATAGCGCTTGTTGGGAGGCAACCAATTTTATTTTTGATCTTTGATTTTTGCTCCTGTTTAGTAACAAATAATTCACATAGCCTCTGTTTATATTTGGTTTTATGTTTTAATTATTGTTTCTGCCAAGTAGAACCTTTGGGAAGACTTGGGTGAAGTCTTTGCGATCTTGCTGTAAAAAACAGAAACGTTTGCGCTCACGAAATTAGCTGCCAACTTTTACTGGAGAGTGCGATTAGGTTGATTCTTTTTGAAGGTGATTTACAGAAAAATTCCTCAGGTCTAACTATTTATTTCAGAATTTTTGGTGTGCAGAAGTATTCGAATGATACAGATTACTACAGACTGTTCTGTGTTTGACAGATTTTGTTTTCATTGTGTTGTTTGCTTATTTTGATCAATCTATGAGTAGTATCGGAGGGTATGAACCATAGATAAGTTGGAATACAGTAGATATTACACCAATATGAATTTAGAATGAGTTCACAACAGTACCTAAGTGGTGATTTATTTTCTTATACTAACGGAGCTTACGAGTTTTCTGTTAAGTTTTGTGTTGTGAAGTTTTCAAGTTTTGGGCAAAGATTCCATGGACTATGGAATAAGGAATGGAAAGAGCCTAAGCTTGGGGATTCCCAAGGAACCCCAAGGTAACATTCAAGGACAACCAAGAGCCTAAGCTTGGGGATGCTCTAGATGGCATCCCCTCTTTCGTCTTCGTTCATCGGTAACTTTACTTGAGGCTATATTTTTATTCACCACATGATATGTGTTTTGCTTGGAGCATCATTTTATTTTCTTTTGGTTTGCTTGTTGTTTGAATAATATCTCAATATCTGAAATTATTAAATGTTAGAGAGTCTTCACATAGTTACATAATTATTCAACTACTCATTGATCTTCACTTATATCTTTTGGAGTAGTTTGTCATTTGCTCTAGTTCTTCACTTATATCTTTTTAGAGCACGGCGGTGGTTTTATTTTGAAGAAATAGATGAACTATAATCCTTCACTTATATTATTTTGAGAGTCTTCAGAATAGCATGGTAATTTGCTTTGGTTATGAAACTAGTCCTAATATGATGGGCATCCAAGAGGGATATAATAAAAACTTTCATATAGAGTGCATTGAATACTATATGAAGTTTCAAACTTGATGATTGTTTTGAGATATGAATATGGTGATATTAGAGTCATGCTAGTTGAGTAGTTTTGAATTTGAGAGATACTTGTGTTAAAGTTTGTGATTCCCGTAGCATGCACGTATGGTGAACCGTTATGTGATGAAGTCGGAGCATGATTTATTTATTGATTGTTTTCCTTATGAGTGGTGGTCGGGAATGAGCGATGGTCTTTTCCTCCCAATCTATCCCCCTAGGAGCATGCGCATAGTACTTCGTTTGAATAACTAATAGATTTTTGCAATAAGTATGTGAGTTCTTTATGACTAATGTTGAGTCCATGGATTATACGCACTCTCACCCTTCCACCATTGCTAACCTCTCCCGTACCGTGCAACTTTCACCGGTACCATAAACCCACCATTTAACTTCCTCAAAACAGCCACCATACCTACCTATTATGGCATTTCCATAGCCATTATGAGATATATTGCCATGCAACTTTCCACCGTTCTATTTATTATGACACGCTCCATCAATGCCATATTGCTTTGCATGATCATGTAATTGACATCGTATTTGTGGCAAAGCCACCATTCATAATTCTTTCATACATGTCACTCATGAGTCATTGCACATCTCGGTGCACCGCCGAAGGCATTCATATAGAGTCATATTTTGTTCTAAGTATCGAGTTGTAATTCTTGAGTTGTAAGTAAATAAAAGTGTGAAGGTCATCATTATTAGAGCATTGTCCCATGTGAGGAAAGGATGATGGAGACTATGATTTCCCCACAAGTCAGGATGAGACTCTGGACGAAAAAAAGAGAAAAAAGGCCATAAAAAGAGAAGGCCCAAAAAACATAAAAAACAAAAAATGAGAGAAAAATAGAGAAGGGGAAATGCTACTATCCATTTTCCACACTTGTGCTTCAAAGTAGCACCATGATCTTCATGATAGAGAGTCTCTTATGTTCTCACTATCATATACTAGTGGGAATCTTTCATTATAGAACTTGGCTTGTATATTCCAATGATGGGCTTCCTCAAAATGCCCTAGGTCTTCGTGAGCAAGCAAGTTGGATGCACGCCCACTTAGTTTCTTTTGTTGAGCTTTCATACATTTATAGCTCTAGTGCATCCATTGCATGGCAATCCCTACTCACTCACATTGATATCTACTGATGGGCATTTCCATAACCCATTAATACGCCTAGTTGATGTGAAACCATATTCCTCCTTTTTTTCTTCTCCAGAACCACCATTCTATTCCACCTATAGTGCTATGTCCATGGCTCACGCTCATGTATTACATGAAGATAGAAAAAGTTTGGAATATCAAAAGTATGAAACAATTGCTTGGCTTGTCATTGGGGTTGTGCATGATTTAAATTTTTGTGTGATGAAGATAGAGCATAGCCAGACTATATGATTTTGTAGGGATAGCTTTCTTTGGCCATGTTATTTTGAGAAGACATAATTGCTTGATTAGTATGCTTGAAGTATTATTATTTTTATATCAATATTAAACTTTTGTCTTGAATCTTATGGATCTGAATATTCATGCCACAATAAAGGAAATTACATTGATAATTATGTTAGGTAGCATTCCACATAAAAAATTCTATTTTATCATATACCTACTCGAGGACGAGCATGAATTAAGCTTGGGGATGCTTGATACGTCTCCAACGTATCTATAATTTTTTATTGTTCCATGCTATTATATTATCCATCTAGGATGTTTTATATGCATTTATGTGGTATTTTATATGATTTTTGGGACTAACCTATTAATCTAGAGCCCAATGCCAGTTTCTGTTCTTTCCTTGTTTTTGAGTATCGCAGAAAAGTAAAAATCAAACAGAGTCCAATTGACCTGAAATTTCACGGAGATCATTTTTTGACCAGAAGGAGCCCACGGAGTACTGGAGATGGGCCAGAAGAGTCATGAGGCCACCGTTAGGGTGGGGGGCGTGCCCTACCCCCTGGGCGCTCCCCCCTATCTCGTGGCCGCCTCGGAGACCCCCCTAACTCGTTCCCGATGCCAAAACCTCTTTTATATACCCAAACTACCAGAACATAACCTAGATCGGGAGTTCCGCTGCTGCAAGCCTCTGTAGCCACCGAAAACCAATCTAGACCCATTTCCGGCACCCTGCAGGAGGGGGGAATCCCTCTCGGGTGGTCATCTTCATCATCCCGGCGCTCTCCATGATGAGGGGGGAGTAGTTCACCCTCAGGGCTGAGTGTATGTACCAGTAGCTATGTGTTTGATCTCTCTCTCTCTCGTGTTCTTGATTCAACACGATCTTGATGTACCGCGAGTTTTGCTATTGTAGTTGGATCTTATGATGTTTCTCCCCCTCTACTCTCTTGTGATGGATTGAGTTTTCCCTTTGAAGTTATCTTATTGGATTCAGTCTTTAAGGATTTGAGAACACTTGATGTATGTCTTGCATGTGCTTATCTATGGTGACAATGGGATATCATGTGATCTACTTGATGTATTCTTTGGTGATCAACTTGCGAGTTCCGTGACCTCGTGAACTTATGCATAGGGGTTGGCACACGTTTTCGTCTTGAATCTTCGGTAGAAACTTTGCGGCACTCTTTAAAGTTCTTTGTGTTGGTTGAATAGATGAATCTGAGATTGTGTGATGCATATCGTATAATCACACCCATGGATACTTGAGGTGACATTGGAGTATCTAGGTGACATTGGAGTATCTAGGTGACATTAGGGTTTTGGTTTATTTGTGTCTCAAGGTGTTATTCTATTATGAACTCTTGAATAGATCGATCAGAAAGAATAACTTTGAGGTGGTTTCGTACCCTACAATAATCACTTTGTTTGTTCTCCGCTATTAGTGGCTTTGGAGTGACTCTTTGTTGCATGTTGAGGAATTGTTATATGATCCAATTATGTTATTATTGTTGAGAGAACTTGCACTAGTGAAAGTATGAACCATAGGCCTTGTTTCAAGGCATTGCAATACCGTTAGTGCTCACTTTTATCATTCGTTACCTTGTTGTTTTTATATTTTCAGATTACAAAAACCTTTATCTACCATCCATATTGTACTTGTATCACCATCTCTTTGCCGAACTAGTGCACCTATAAAATTTACCATTGTATTGGGTGTGTTGGGGACACAAGAGACTCTTTGTTATTTGGTTGCAGGATTGTTTTGGAGAGACCATCTTCATCCTACGCCTCCCACGGATTGATAAACCTTAGGTCATCCACTCGAGGGAAATTTGTTGTTGTCCTACAAACCTCTGCACTTGGAGGCCCAACAACGTCTACAAGAAGAAGGTTGTGTAGTAGACATAAACCACCTCGGAGGACTACGACACACTTCGACACCGCTTCCCGGCTGCCAGCATCTGGCAGGACGACTAGCCGGCGGCTTTAGAACTTGAAGAAACTACAGCAGAAAACGAGGCTTTTTCTGAAGAAGAGGGGAGTGTCACACCTGCATCCCCTTGATGTAGGTGGATAGCTGGGATTGGCTAGACCTGGTAGCTAGGGCCCACAGGGCAGGTGTGAGTGGCTGTATAAGTGTGTGTGCGAGGCACCGAGGAGGGCATGCGTGTTGTGTGAACTCTATCTTCTCCCTCCTTCTCTATATCTCACCTACGTCTCTTTGTATCTCACCTTCTTCTTCACCAAAGAACCTGAATTGGATCTTGATCCTGAATATCTCCCTTGTATCGATCCTCTGCATCAGTGGTTCGTTACATCCACATGTTGCCCACTCTCCCCTTGAAAGTCCCATGAGAGGGGGCTACCGGAACAGTGCATGTTCTCGGGTCTGTCCCTACAGCACTGATAAATCTAGGAGACTGAGCTCTGGATCACAGGCCGGCCCCATGCATGTCACATCACTAGGTCCTCAGTGCCTTCGTATTCTCACGAAACGATCACAAGTAGATCAGCAAGCGCGCGTTGCTTCCCATATTTAGTAATTGGCTAATATGCAGGGACCTCAAGAGATAGGCGCTCGAGCGGCCTTGTCGCTGCTTTGCCGCTTCAGGAAGGCCCACCTTGAGCAGGCAATGGTTTGGTCTACAAAAGGCTAAGAAAAATTGCTTGTGTGCCGTGTGTCGCTGGTCAAAGTACTTTACTTGGGAGCCTCCGCGAGGTGAACCATTCCTTTTTCATGCAAGCCGCTTGCACATTAAATGAGGGGCTCTTCAGCATTGCGCCACAGGAGCCCCTACTAGCTCTCAGGCCCTCACCTCCTAGTCTTCTTTCAGGCATCGCGACCTGACATACCAGCGCTGGCTGATCTCGCCCAACGGCCGGGTGAGGGAGTCCTGGATTAGGGGGTCCTCGGGTGTCCGGGCTCTTCGATATGGGCCGGACTAATGGGCTGTGAAGATACAAAGAGGAAGACCTCCCCCCGTGTTCGGGTAGGACTCCCCTATCCATGGATGGCAAGATTGGTGTCTGGGTATGTAATTTCCTTCCTCTGCAAACCGACTCTGTAGAACCCTACGCCCCTCCGGTGTATGTATAGACTGGAGGGTTTAGTCCATAGAAGCTATCAGAATTCACATAGGCTGGACATCAAGGGTTTGGCCATTACGATCTCGAGGTAGATCAACTATTGTAACCCATATACCCATCAAATACAATCAAGTAGGATGTAGGGTTTTACCTCCATTAAGAGGGCCCGAACCTGGGTAAACATTGTGTCCCACTTGTCCCTTGCTACCTTCGATCCTCAAACGCACGGTTCGGGACCCCCTACACGAGATCGACCGGTTTTGACACCGACATTGCTGCTTTCATTGAGAGTTCCATTGTGTCGTCAGCACAAGGTTCGATGGCTCGTTCGATCATCGACAACATGGCTGTTTCTGGGGAAACTTTCCTCCCTGGTCAACTTTTCATGTTTGGCGGCTTTGCTCTGCGTGCCAATTCAACTGGTCACCTTGAACAGATCGACAGCTACGCTCCTGGTCACGAGATCAGGTTCGGAAGCTTGAATTATATTGCTGATATCCGAGGAGACTTGATCTTCGAAGGTTTCTCAGCCTCGACCACTGCTCCTCATCTACGTGAAGGAAGCATGTCGGATCCACCACCAGGCTCCTCTCAAGGATCAACTGTCATTCCTGCCCTGGCCTTAGATCCAGAGCGGACCACCCTGTCTGAAGACGGGAGTATGAACCCCGCCGGACCCTCTCCTACTATGGAGTTCCCTGCCGGAGACCCAGAGGTGACCATATTATCGGCAGGCCTGGAATAAACAGGGTTCTCCCTGTCATCGAGAAGCCGGACTCACCTCTGGATGTTAACTCCGAACTCTTGAGGTCTGCATCCATTGAGCACGGTCAAGCGGCAATTTCCAGACCAAGCTCCGCAAGCCCTCAGCCACCCGTCTAGCTATCGCTCCTAAACGAGGCTCTGGACTTAATGCGATATCTCGCTATCACCGAAGTGTCACTTCTGAACTACACCCGTCTTGAACAAGGGGCTGAGTGCGGGGAATTTTGTGTCCCACCCACCACCCACTTAATAGCCACTGTCGAGGACTTGACCGACATGCTAGACTATGCCTCAGAAGACATCGACGGTATGGACGATGATGCCAGAGCCAAACCAGGACAAAACCCACCTACCACTGGGCATTGGACGGCCCCTTCTACTTACGACGTGTACATGGTGGATACCCCCGAAAATAAGGACGGTGATAACGCTCAAGACCCAATTGAGGACAAGCCTGTCGAGGCACCACCAAAACACCGAGGGCAGCGGCGCCATTCACGATAGAGTCGCGAACATGAAAGCAATGCCGCTACTAGAGATAATGACACTTCGGAGAACACCGAAGACTCCGACCACCCTGTCGAGCCTATTGTTGAGCAGGATGATGGGAAGATGGACAAGTTAATCCGGACAAACTTGTCGAGCATCAGAATTTGGAAGATAGTAACTATCTACCGGCCTCTGGGGAGGATGTCAGCCTCGGCAACAAACATTTCATCGTGCCAAAGGAACACCTCGAGCAAGAGCGCTTCAAGCGACAGCTCATCGCTACTGCGAGGAGCCTCACAAAGAAACAGCAGCAGCTTCAAGCTGAACAGGATACGCTCAATGACAGATGGACCAAGGTCTTGGCTGCCGAGGAATACGGCTTAGAACGCCCAACAAAAAGGTACCCGAAGCACAGGATACTACCACAATTTGATGACGAGGCCCTCGAGCCAATATTGTCAAGATATAATTATGCTGGCGAACCAGACCGACCACCATGTGGACGGGACAAAGCGGCTACTTACGCTGAACACCAGCCCACGCCACCTCGCCATCGAGGCAAAGCGGTAGCGGCTCCGGGCTATACCTATGACTTACGTCGGGACCTGGACAATAGAGCCGGTTAGACTAGATCAATCTATGGATCAAGGGGACATGCTCCAACACGAGACGACGGTCGTCAAGCTTGGTGTGATAAACATAACCAAACTCGGGCCGAAAACCAAACACGGATGTCGTCCGAACTCCATCGTGAGGTCGCCCGATATAGAGGCGCCGCACGCCCCTTGTGCTTTACCGACGAGGTAATGCAGCACCAATTTCCGGAAGGGTTTAAACCCGTAAACATTGAAGCATATGATGGAATGACAAATCCCGCTGTATGGATTGAAGATTTTATTCTCCATATTCACATGGCTCGCGGTGACGATCTCCACGCCATTAAATACCTCCCCTTAATGTTAAAAGGACCAGCAATGCACTGGTTAAATAGCCTCCCAGAGAACTCTATTGGCAGGTGGGAAGACTTGGAGGATGCCTTTCGTGACAAATTCCAAGGTACTTACATCCGGCCACCGGACGATGATGACCTTAGTCACATAGTCCAGCAACCTGGAGAGTCAGCCCGCAAACTCTGGACTCTGTTCTTAATTAAGAAGAACCAAATCATCGACTGCCCGGACGCCGAAGCCTTAGCAGCCTTTAAACACAGCATCCGTGATGAATGGCTCGGCCGATACCTCGGTCAGGAAAAGCCGAAGACTATGGCAGCTCTTACTTCACTTATGACCCGCTTCTGCACGGGCGAAGATAGCTGGTTGGCTCGTAGAGGTAATAGTACTAGCAACCCTGGCACCTCTGGAGCCAGGGATGGCAACGGAAGGCCACGACGTAACACAAACAAGCGTCGGAACAACAATGAAGAAACTAAAGAAATGACGGTCAACGCCGGATTCACTAGCTCCAAACCCGGTCAACGGAAGAAGCCATTCAAAGGAAATAGAGACAGTCCATCTAACTTGGATAAGATACTAGACAGGCCTTGCCGGATTCATGGCACCCCCGACAAGCCTGCCAACCACTCCAACAGAAACTGTTAGGTTTTCAAACAGGTCGGTAAGTTAAATACCGAACACAAGGCGAAAGGGCCTCAAAGCAAGGACGATGACGAGCCTCGTCCACCGAACACAGCGGGACCGAAGAAATTTCCCCTCAAGGTGAAAACAGTGAACATGATATATGTCACACATATCCCCAAGAGGGAGCGCAAGCGCACACTAAGGGACGTCTATGCTGTAGAGCCTGCCGCCCCAAAATTCAACCCATGGTCAGCTTGTGCGATCACCTTCGATCGCAGGGACCACCCAACTAGTATCCGTCATGGAGGTTCGGAAACCCTAGTACTCGACCCAATCATTGATGGATACCATCTCACTCGAGTCCTTATGGATGGCGGCAGCAGTCTTAACCTGATTTATCAAGACATTGTCTGTAAGATGGGTATTAACCCATCAAGAATCAAGTCGAGTAACACTACCTTTAAAGGAGTGATTCCCGGCGTAGAGGCCCGCTGCACGGGCTCCTTAACATGGAAGTAGTCTTCGGTTCGCCGGATAACTTCTGAAGCGAAGACTTGATCTTCGACATTGTCCCTTTTCGGAGCGGTTATCACGCGCTGCTCGGACGAACTGCTTTTGCCCGTTTCAATGCAGTCCCACAATATGCTTACTTAAAGCTCAAAATGCCCGGACCGCGCGGTGTTATCACAGTCAATGGAAATATGGAGCACTCCCTCCGTACTGAGGAGCACGCCATGGCCCTTGCAGCCGAGGTACAGAACGGCATCATCAAGCCGAACAATTCATCGGTCATTAAGACCCCTGACACTGCCAAGCGAGTCCGGTCCACTCTGCAGAACGACAGCTCGGTGGATCCAGAGCTTGAATAGCAGTTGCGCCTCCGCCGCTCGCCCCATAAAACCGTGGCATATGTATCACGCGTGCATAATTACGCACTTAAAATACCTTGGGCAGTGATGGAGGCGCACTGCGGAAAGGGTCTATAGTGCAGCTTGACCCTATTCGGACCTTAACCTCTTTCTCCTTCTTCCTTTTTCTTCCTCTCTCGTACTACAGTTTCATTAAAAACCTACCCACCCTACGGTCGTTCAAGGGCACCTTTTCACGCTCCCTTTCATATAGACGGCCATCGACTTCTCCTCTCAAAGGATTTTTCACCAAGGATAAATGGTGTAGACGTGCGGTAGGGCACCACTGGGATCTTCAAGATTACCTTTTCTTTTAGGCCATGTATAAATCTTCCCCTTGTGTACAATTTCTCGGCATGTAAAATAGCCTTGATGTTCATGGCATTATCTGTACTAGCACATCTTGACGTATTAATCAGGGTATAAAGGAAACAGTTGATCGCCAACTTCTGTTCGATTCTGGTTTATTTTACCATCTATATTCCCTCCTAGCTTCAGATTGCCACATATGCTTTGGTTCGGCCTAACTGTCGGGGGCTCTATCCAGCTATGCATATTTTCAGAAGTCCGAACACCTATAGGGTACTCTTCGGTGTCCCGAATATTGCATTATATGCATCAGCTCCGAGTCATGTCTTTGGGCGATAGTTGGGTTGCCCGGCTCCTGTGATTACCACCTTACGTTCCGCTAGTTCGGCTAAGGTAGCAAAGGGAGAACAACTGCGATCATGTTTCTGGTTCGTCCGGTGAAATACCTTAGTAGACAAAGCCAAAAACTAACTGTCATGATATGGCGAGAACTGGTCGGCGACTCGGCGACTTACTACGAATCATTAGTGATTTACTCCATGTTATACGAACGGCTGGTCTTTGCCCAGTCATGCGACAAAGGCATCCTAGTTCCGATTACCGCATACGGACCAGGGGCTAGTACTTAGCCCCACCGTGAAACTCCTATGGCTAAGTGAAAGTAATAAAGCCGCATAGTCTGATTGCCTGGTTCACTGCGCGAACACCTCCTTTACGAATCAAGACGTTGGATAAAGTGTGATCACGCGCTATACCAAGCACCCCCGAGCATCTGTGTGGGGGCTGAAGCTGACGACTGGCAAACTTTCAGAATTAAAATGGTCACACAGGAGGAAAATAACTCAAGATAAATGTATAAATATATGACAAGCCTTGGTTCACAAAACAAAGTTTTTACTGCCTGGATAAATTTACTCAAATATAACGTCCTTTGAGCATTGGCCCTCTACTATTCAGGCACCCACTAGGACATCTTTAAAGTATCTCTCCGGCTTGCGGTGGTCCTTGCCTTCGGGCAAGCCTGCGGTCACCATGTTGGTGGCCTTCATCTTTGCCCACGGCATCTTGACATGGGCAAAGGCCATCCGCGCACCCAATATGCACGCCAAGCACTTCACAGCATCAACTCAAGGCAGCGCATCGACGAGTCACCTCACCAAGCCAAAGCCGTACTATGAGATCCTTCATGGCCAAGTTGGACACCCTATGCAGCTCCATCAGCTGCTTCATCTGGTCATTCAAAGGCTTTGGATGCTCCAGCGCCAGGAACTGTGACCAGAATAGATCCTCGGTCGAGTTCCCCTCCTGGGCTCGGAAGAACTGTGCAACATCGGCGGCACTCCTCGGGAGATCCACAAAGGCATCTGGAGAATTCCGCATTCGAGTGAGCAAGGCATATCTTTGACCCTGAAATATACTCTACAAGAAAAAGGGATTACCAGTAGCCATTTGTTTGGCCTGCCATATCTCTTCACGAGCACTCCGGGACTCGATTTGCGCCTCTTTAGCCTCCTGGAGGGCTTTGGCGAGTTCGATCGCTTGGGCCGAAGTCTTCTCCTCCAAGGCCTCACACTTGCCGATGGCGTCCTTCAGCTCTTGCTCCACTTCGGCCTTTAGTTCCACAGCCGATTTGTCAGCGGCCGCTTTATTTGCCTTCGCCTCCTCCTTGGCCTGGGCAAGGGCAAGGGCGCTCTTGAGGGTCTCGACCTCGGTCACACCAACTGCACTCATAATCACAACAGTGCACGAGTTAATCTCTTAATTTGCATATCACTTTAGATATATGATCAACCTCTTAGAAGTATACGCATACCTTGCGTCTCGTCGAATCACTTGTTGATGCAGTCGATTTCATCATCAGCCACCTTCAGTATCCAATTGAGTTTAGAAATTTCAGCGGCCTGGGCGGTTTCCACCAACAGGGAAGCTTATTATACAATAGAAAAGTACATTACCTCTTTTGAATACTATGTGATCCTCTGTCCAGCTTTTTTCAAAACCGGACAGAGTTTCAGGGGCAACTATCTATACATAGGTATATTCCTTTATATGAAAAAGTGTCTAGAGTATTATGTCGCATACCTCGAAGCCTATCAGTAGGCTGGTGAAGGCTTCGTTCAGCCCGCCCTTGGCGGATTGAACCTTTTCAACCCCCACACCCATTAGGGTGTAGTGCTCCTCCACAATGGAAGCTCATCATAGAGCTTCCACTAGAGTATTCGGCACCTCCGGAGTAGTGGAGTCCATCGCCAGAGCTGATGCTCCCCCCTCCTTCAAAGCGGGTTGCTAGCCCGATTTCGGAGCCACATTGGTCCCCGGAATGATGTCTGGCTGGGGGCCGGATTGATGAGGGCCCCCGCCATCGGTCGCCATGGGGATCGCCCC
>NC_041388.1:131375022-131378204 GCF_002162155.2 Triticum dicoccoides | reverse complement strand
TTCGGCAGTCAAGGTATCACCCTCAGGTGCCTTCTCGACAACCTCGCTCGCCCCTCCATGGCTAGGAGAAGTCCTTCGGGACAACACCTTAGTGTCATCCGTGGTGATTGGCCAAGAGGCTCGTGGTGGCGTCTCGCTCTCTGCCATCTCGGGTGGCAAAGAACTCCCTTCAGATAGCGAAGGGTTGCGGAGGTCACGAGGAGGGTTGAAAGACACATGGTGTAATATGTTATATTATAAAAACACAGAGTACCGAAGACACATAATAAACCTTTTGGAACTCACGATTCGGACAGGGGCTTCACCCTGGGAAGTCTCTTGGGGACGGGTTCGGCTTCCGAATCCGAACCATCTGAGAGGGACATCTTCCCCCTCTTGGGTGCCTCCCCCTTCGGGTCTATGGAGGCTGCCCTCTTCTTGTTCCTCCCCTTAAGAGGGGCGTCTCTTTTCGCTTCCTCCTCCTCTTCTTCCTCATCTCCCTCGTGGGAGGAGTGGGCTTCGGTCTCTCCGGATGCTGCGTCCGAAGAACCCTTGTGGCAGAGGCCGCCTATGGCCTCTTTGCCCTTCTTCTTCTTGACCTTCTTCTCTGGCACCTGATAAGGTGCCGGGACCAGCATCCCTGTCAGCTAGGGTGTGGCCGGGTCTTCGGGCAGCGGTGCCGGACACTTGATCCACTCTGCTTTTGCTATCCAGCCCTAAACAAAGGACAGAAAATTCATCATGTCAAAAACTTATTGACCGAATAGATATTCAGGAACAGCATACTTACTGGTGTGGCCGGATTCTCGATGTCAAGACAGATGTCTTTGGTCTCCTTCGGCCATGTTTTTTGGGCCTTGAAGAGTAGCTTCAAGATGTCTTCGTGCGTTGTGCTGAAGAAGCGCTTCAAGGTCCATGGATCTTCCGGATTGAACTCCCACATGTGAGAGAGCCAGAGTTGGCAGGGAAGAATCCGGCGGAAGAGCATCACCTGAATCAAATTAGTGAGACTGGTGTTCTTGCCTATCATATTGGTGATGCGCTTTTGCGGGATCAACACTTCTGTTGTGGATCCCCAGTCCAGACCCTTAGCGGTCCACGAGGTAAGCCGCATAGGGGGTCCGGATCTGAACTCGGGAGTGGCCGCCCACTTGGCATCACGGGGTTCGATGATGTAGAACCACTCCCGCTGCCACACCTTGACGGTCTCCATGAAGGCCCCCTAGGGCCAAACGGCATTAGGGAGCTTGCTTACCATGGCAATGCCACAGTCCGCATGCTGCTCGTCGACCACCTTCGGCTTCAGATTGAAGACCTTGAGCCATAGGCCGAAGTGTGGAGGGATGCGGAGTAGCACAGCGCACACGACGATGAACGCCGAGATGTGGAGGAAAGAATTCGGGGCTAGAGCATGGAAATCTAGCCCGTAGTAGAACATAAGGCCCCGGACGAAGGGATGGAGGGGAAACCTAGCCCATGGAGGAAGTGGGGGATGAATACGACCCTTTCGCCGGGCTTCGGAGTGAGGATGACTTGATCCTTTGCAGGGAGCATGTGCGCGATGTCCGCAGACAGATATCCCCCCCGAAGCTCCTTGACGTCCTTCTCGGTGACGGAGGAGGCCTCCCACTTGCCCTTTGAGCCTGACCCTGACATGGCTGGGGAGGCTGGTGGCGGTGGGAAAGATAGAAGTTTGGGCGCTGGAGGTTGAAGATGGGAAGGCAGGAGAAGGAAGAAGGCATGGGGAAAAAGAGGAATCTTTACCCTCTCATATAGGCAGTGAATATCAAACGCCCCCCTCAAGCCTTAAAACTCACCTGTTCCCAAGGGGTTGTGCTAATGGCACGGTTGGATTACCCAAAGCCATATTGATGATGATCCCGTAATGGGCGGGCACAATCTCTGTTTTGACAAGACGTGCCAATGAAGGTTGTGCGTCGAAACACGAAGCAGGAGGTGTGAAAACGGTTCAAAATGTTAAGAGGCCAGACGTGACGTTTCGCCCAAAAAAGTTGTCTGTGGAAAGGCACTGTTTTTCTTGATATCTTGCCTTCTAGGCTAAGGGTTGTAACAATTATACAGAGCCGGATACAGTTCTTTTGTTCATAAAATTGCTTTGAAGTATTCAGGAGGAGGAACCCGCCTTGAAATGTCGAACACAATCCGCGTGCCGAACATATCGACATTGAAGACTGGTTCAGGGGCTACTGAGGGACTCCTGGATTAGGGGGCCCTCGGGTGTCCGCGCTCTTCGATACGGGCCGGACTAATGGGCCGTGAAGATACAAAGCGGAAGACCTTCCCCCATGTCCGGGTAGGACTCCCCTATGCGTGGATGGCAATATTGGTGTCCGGATATGTAATTTCCTTCCTCTGAAAACTGACTCTGTACAACCCTCGGTCCCTCCGATGTGTATATAAACTGGAGGGTTTAGTCCGTAGAAGCTATCAGAATTCACATAGGCTGGACATCTATGGTTTGGCCATTACGATCTCGAGGTAGATCAACTCTTGTAACCCCTGTACCTATCAAATACAATCAAGCAGGACATAGGGTTTTACCTCCATTAAGAGGGCACAAACCTGGGTAAACATTGTGTCCCACTTGTCCCTTGCTACCTTCGATCCTCAAACGCACGGTTCGGGACCCCCTACACGAGATCGACCGGTTTTGACACCGACATTGCTGCTTTCATTGAGAGTTCCATTGTGTCGTCAGCACAAGGTGAGTTATCTTCTCTACGCCAGGCGCGACCATCACTATTCACACCACACCTCTGTTTCCACGATCTCATTTAGGTGAGAACCCATTCCCGTCCGAAAGCCACTTGCGCATCAAGGGGGACCTCCTAAGCATCGCGTCTTAGGAGCTCTTACCAGACCTCAGGTCGCTCACCTCCTGGCCTTACACATGGCATCGTGACCTAGCATACTAGCGACGGCAAAAGCTTACCTGGGGACTGGGTCCCAGTGACGTAGGGCACTAAGCTATCGCGAGGAGAAAGGGGCTCGAGTTTAAACGAGAGGCGCTAACAAAACTCAAAATGCAAAAAAACATTAAGATAAAAGGCGCAAGCGCCGCAGTTCCTTACATGCCCCCACGGGGACCTTCATGACTTCTGGTGTAGGGAATAATAAATAAAAGAAATAGTCTCCCGGAGGCCACTGCTCTCAAGGCGCTGGCTCCAACACTTTCAGTGCTC
>NC_041388.1:131360077-131374705 GCF_002162155.2 Triticum dicoccoides | reverse complement strand
GAGGCATCGCGGCCATCGCTAAGGGCAAGTTCACCGCCGAGGGTGTCGCCATCATGATGGCGGTCGTCATTGAAAGAGTGACGGTCGCCGTCGTGGTTGTCGCTCTCCCGGCAGCATCCCAGGCGCCCGCTATCTTCTCCGAAGATCTTGACGAAGAGCACCGTCACCCCATCGTACTTGAAGTGGAGGGTGTGCCTCCCTTCAGGCCGCGGGCGCGGGTGATACGTCTCCAACGTATCTATAATTTATGAAGTATTCATGCCATTATATTAACATTCTTGGATGTTTTATAATCATTTTATAGCAACTTTATATCATTTATTGGGACTACCCTATTGACCCAGTGCCTAGTGCAAGTTGCTGTTTTTTGCTTGTTTTTTACATCGTAGGAAATCAATATCAAACGGAGTCCAAACACCGTGAAACTTTTTGTGGATTTTTTATGGACCAGAAGACTCCCGATGGGCCAGAGCAGCACCTGGGGGGTGCCCCGAGGGGGCACAACCCACCAGGGCGCGCCTGGGGGCCCATGCACTCCCAGGTGGGTTGTTCCCACCTAGGTGGCCTCCCGCACCCCCTCTTTACCCTATAAATTCCAAAAAAATCCAAAAACCCTCAGGGTTAACCTAGATCAAAAGTTCCGCCGCCACACGGATCCGTAGCCACAAAAAACCAATCTAGACCCGTTCCGGCACCCTGCCAGAGGGGGGAATCATCTTCGGTGGCCCTCTTCATCATCCCGGCGGCCACCACGATGAGGAGGGAGTAGTCCACCCTCGGGGCTAAGGGTTTGTACCAGTATCTACGTGTTTAATCTCTCTCTCTCTCTCATGATCTATATCATGGGCTTTGTTAATATAGTCGGATCATATGATGTTTCCCCCCTCTATACTCTCGTTGTGATGGATTGAATCTTTGCCCTTTGAAGTTTTGTCTGGTCGGATTAAATATTCAGAGATGAGAATACATGATATATGTCTTGCAGTATGAATACTTGAGGTGAAAATTGGGGTATCTTATTGATTCACTTGATATATGTTCAGGCATTCAACTCGCGGATTCCCATGGTGATATTGGGGTAATCTATGGATAGCACTACTAGGAAAAGGCCTACTAATGGCACACCTAATTTGGCCATTAATGGCGCATTAGAGGTGCGCCATTAGTGCCACGCCATTAGTATATTTTACTAATGGCGCACCACTGGTGCGCCATTAGTATCTGGTATACTAATGGCGCACCTCAGATGCGCCATTAGTATATACAACAGTGCGCCATTAGTATGCCTCCCAGGGGGCCATGTATACCCAGGTGCTTTGGCATACTAATGGCGCACAACAACAAGATGCGCCATTAGTAACTTCGGCATACTAATGGCACACTGTTTAATGATGCGCCATTAGTATCCTTTGTCATACTAATGGCGCACTGTGATGTGATGCGCCATTAGTATGCCTCCCAGGGGGGCATGTATACCCAGGTGCTTTGGCATACTAATGGCGCACAACAACAAGATGCGCCATTAGTAACTTCGGCATACTAATGGCGCACTCTTTAATGATGCGCCATTAGTATCCTTTGGAATACTAATGGCGCACTGTGATGTGATGCGCCATTAGTATGAATATTAGCTTTTTTATTTTTTAATTTTCTGTTTTTTGCACGGGTTACAAAATGTATAATTGGACAAAATATAGACAGCACACATCAACAATAGATTCATCGAATACAATAGAAGATTAGTCTCTGAATACAATTCATCATATTAGTCTCCGAATACAATTCATCATATTAGTCTCCGAATACAATTCATCATATTAGTCTCCGAATTGAAAAGACCGAACAAAGATAGAACATTATATTACAAGTCTCGAGACCGCGAGTAGCGAGTTTGTCTTCACATTACAAGTCGATATCGATCATCTAAACTACCATCACATAGAAGAGAGCTGCGGTCATCACGATGAGCATCATCACGATGAAACTCGTCTTCATCCGGTTCCTCCAACGCTCCCTCCCCTCTCCCGCTAGATAGCGGGCGTATCTAGATTTGGCCTCGGCCCTAGTGGTGTACCCTTTGTAACTGTTACCGCTGAGTCGGTGAACCTGTCTCCGACACTCCTCCCAGTCGTCGTAGACTCCGGGAACCTTACCCTTGTACACGACATACGACGGCATCGCTATGCACTAGCCAAACGAAACGTTAGTACCAATTCACAGACAGTACATAAGCAATATATAAGTATGCAACAGAACGATCGGAAGAGAAAAGCAAGACATTAATAGCATCGATTACATCTAAGTTGAACGACTCTCGAAACCAAAGAGACATACTACAAGTTCATTAAAGTTTAATTACAACATGAGCCAATCGATGTTTCAAAACTAGACACAGCATCACTGCTTTCGACTCGACTCAAGGGACCGGAGCGTGGATGAAGCCGCCGTCTATCGTGGGAGTCATGAAATAACGGTCGTTGTCAGCCTGCATTTGTAGCATTGTGTCGATGTCACTGTTGGACGGTTGATTTCTGAGGTAGAACTGCCCCGAGGTACGAAGGACATCTTGATGGATGATTTCCGCAAACTCCGACTGGATGCGAAAGAATTCTTGTCTGATGTCCGTGTCCTGGATTGCCGACACGCTCGCGGCCCAATCTTTGAGTTTACTCGGTAGCAGAAGTTGATGCTGGTCCCGTACGATCGCCCGCATGTGATGGATGGCGTTGTAGGCACCCTTCTGACCGCCAGGCGGCTGCTTGACGCAGCAGAACATCGTATTGTGGGAGAACACGTGCTTGCCGTACTTACGAATAGGCCTGGTGAAGGTGCCTCCAGATTTGGCGTAGCCGGGGAGAACATCATCAAGAACCTTCTTGACATTTGTGTAGTCTATGTTCGAATGACGGTCCGGGTCGAAATACGTGGCCATGGAATATTTGGGGCTTAGGAGGATGAGCGTGCAATGTGTGTCACTGCAGAAAACACGGAATGTTAAAAGAAAAACGATCAAAATCTAAGAATTCATATGTTACGGGGTGGTTGAGGGGAGGACTTACTCGGGAAAGTAAGGCACGAGGAAGTTATCCTTATCTTGGTTTGCCAGAATGACGCCTTCGAGGTAAGAACTCGCGACTTGCCGGTCCCCAGCGCTGCCCAAGATCTTGGCACGCATGTAGAAGGGGTCGACTATCACGATGTCCAGGGTCTTGTCGCGAATGATCCGCATCTCCATACTTAGCGAAAATAGCCGAATGAAGGTGTAGTGCAGCGGATGAAGGTTCAACATAGCGTGGATGTCATCAAACCGCAGGACGATCGTACCCCCGATGGAGTTATCCACAAAGCCCTTGCCCTCTGGCACCTTGGCCGCGAAAACCGGGTATGCCACATCCTTCTCTCTGAGACGCCGCTTCTCCAAAGAAAGAACACTGTCATGCAGACTCCGCATAGCACCGGTTGCAGCATCGAGCATATTTCTCGGTAGCATCAGCCTACCCGCCACATGCAGCCTCCTCATTAAATCCTCAGGTGAAGGTGGCCCGTCCTGAGCATGGATCGTACTCGGTGTCGGTTGGCCCGCACCCTTGTTAGTCTTTCTTTTGCGTGCCTTCTTCTTCTCCTGTAATGGGACCGAGTTCTGCTCACGGACCGCCTTGTTGAGTGTGTTGGGGCTGATAATATTTCGCACCTCGCCTATCTGAGGCTCGGTGAAGTCGGCAACTGGAGGCGTCTCCTGAGAGCTGAACTGCAAACGACGCCTGTTGCAACTTGGCTTCTCCGCGGTACCAGCTAGATCGCGCACGTCTTTTGTTGGGTTGGGTTCTTGAGAAGGAGGCCCCATGAAGTCGCCACCGTACCCATGATCGGCAAAGTACTGATCGACATTGCCAAATGTATCGTCGTCATCGTCGTTCTGATCCTGTGCCATATGCATGTTTGGATCCAGTGGCATAGGGATGTCCGACACCGTTGCGGCGGTCTTGCCATGGGGCCGACTTGGCACCGACACGACTGGCGGTGTTGTCTTTGGGGTGGTGTCCCCCGCCCCCAAACAAATCTGGCTCTTCGGCCAAAGCAGGGGCCAGCTCAGGTAGGCGCTGAGGGTCATCACGTCATCATCGTTGGCCCCGACGGGTCGAATCGGAGGTAACAAATCGTCGCAGCCTGGCAGCACCCGAACCAGTTGAACCCTAAACAAGTTGGGTGGCATCTGGGTACCGTGGAACAAGGGGTTGCCCGGTTGAACGATTTTTCCCTTGGCGACATCGACCAACTCGTTGTTCACGAAGTGCAGGAGAGTGCACGGAATGTCGGCGGCGCCCTGGGAAAACATGTAGGGCGTCAGGGATGCCCAGTCAAAGGCAAGGAGATGAAGTCCTCGGCCGAGAGAGGCTTAATTAGTTACCGTGATGATGGCGTCGAGCTCGGCTAATGTCGAGGCACCGCCAACGGCGGGCGTGCAGTTGACAGAGGGGCCGCTTGCTGCAGAGGTGGCGGCCGGCGTACACCCGGGTGCATTAAGCTCCCGTGCCGGCGTCGGAGACACCAATGCCACCTCCGCCGGAGACACCAATGGCCCCGCCATCGCATTCTGCGAGTTGCTGGCTGTGAAGCTAGGAATCGGGGGCGGCCCCTATTGGCCGCCCGCAATCCACGCACTCAACCCCTCGATCAAGGTAGGCACAATGGTGGTGATCATCGCTCTGAGTTGTTATTGCACTTGCTCTTGGACAATCTCTGGAATCCGCGCCACCTGTGCCTTGAGTTCTTGAACCTCGCGCGCCTGGCTTTCCGAGCTGGTCTTTTTCTCCTTTCTCCCACCAGTGTTATAGTATGACGACCATTTTGTCGACAAGCCTTTGCCGGCCACACGACCAGCTGACGTCGGCTTACTGAGCTTATCCTTGTTCTTCATTACATTCAACGCCCTATTTAGAGTGGTGTCCCAAGGGTTGCTCTTAGTCGACCCCGCGCTACTGCTTTCAGTCGCCTGCGGAAGGAATGTGAACCATTTAGAAATTTGGCTTCATTAATTAGAATGCAACCATATGGAGCTAATTACGCGGGGGTGTATTCCTTACCAGAACAAGCTCAAGCGCCCTGGTCCTCGGATCCATGGTAAGCTCCTTTGTTTTCGGGTCCTTCTTGTACCGGGCCCTGACAAAGTTCCTGGTCTGCTTGTCACCGTATTTATCGAAGAGGGGCGGTAGGCCTTGCTCGGCATGGTCCGCCTCCTCCTTGTCCCATATAGGCTCCGCCACTCTGTAACCGCCGGGACCGAGTGTGTGTTCCCCTAAGTTCAGCTCCCGCATTTCTTTCCCCCACTGACTTGATTCGGAGTTTTCGGTGCTCGAGCAATTGATCTTGAAGTCGTTGTAGTCATCTTCGGTGATCGAAGGATTTTTCTCCTTGATCTTCTCATAACTCTCACCTTTCTCGATCATTCTCTTCACATTGCTTTTCCAAGTAGACAGGGCCTTGCTCATCTTCGTGAGGGCAGCATTGTTCACTTTATTCCCTTTGAGGCTTGTGTTTTCAAATTCAGCGAGGAACTTGTATCGTTCGTGCAGCTTCATGAAGAGGAGGTTGCGCAAATTCCCTCGGTCAGGATGCCTCAGGTTCTCGGTGTTGATCGAGACGGTGCTCCGGAGAATGCACCCGAGCTGAAGCGAGTACCTCTTGACTATTCGTTCGGGCGCCGTTGGATTCCCGTCGGAGTCCACTTCAGTAACTTCCTCCTTGAGGGTGCGGAGCACGGTCGGGCGCCGGTCCTTCCGTTGCCTCTTCGATTGGCTGCCATTTGTGCGTGCGCCGCCATCATCAGTGGTGGCATCCTCGGCGGCACCATCAGTGGTGGCATCAGTCGGGTCATCCTCGGCGGCACCATCAGTGGTCTCAGGATCGGTGGGGAAGGCGGCGTCCTCATACAAGTGAGGTTGTTCCTCCATCTCCTGGGACAGCTCCCAGAATGCCTTGCCGCCCGAACTCCCGGCCTCATCGTTGTTGGCCATGTTTCTCTCTAAATAGGAACAAAGTTTGGTCAAAAAGTTGGTTATTGTCAAGGAACAAGATCATGGTCTCATCATTTAGGGTTTGTCGACACCGAGGCATCCTAAAAGCTAAGCTTTTATCATTGAGGGTTTTTCGACGCCGAGGCACCCTAAAAGCCTAAGCTTTCATCATTTCGGTTTTTATCGACACCGAGGCGCCCTAAAAGCCAAGGTTGTATAATTAATGGTTTGTCGACACCCATGCATTAGTCACAAGTTGTAACATCCCAATTTTTATTAAATTCGGATGTTAATAGAATCATTCAATGCATATCATATTTCTTTGCATTTTTGGAGTTTTTAAAAAAAATATTCAAATAATATTTTCCACTCGAGAAAAACAAATGAGAGGGGATAAGATGACTTCCTCAAAATATAAAAGAGTGGGAAATTTTATTTTGAATATTATTTGAAGTTTTGGAGTTTATTTGGTATTTATTTTATCTGCAAAAAGTGCATTAATTGCATTAGGAAATATTTTCAAAATGTTCTGTGCTTAAGTTAATGTTCATTAGGCTCTAAATATTGCATAGTTATTTTATAAATTATTGTGGTGTTTTTATTAATTCCTTTGAATTAATTATGACCACTTTAGTGTTCTGTTTTAAAAAAAACACACGCACGCACTCACCCGCCTGGACCGAAACCAGTTCGGCCCAGGGACGCGCGCGCCTAGCCAGCGCGCCAGGCCAGCCAGCCCACTGGCCATTCGGCCCCAGGCCAGCCCCAGCGCCCGACGCCTTCCGCCCGGTCGACCGCCCGCGCCCGCCCTCGCTCGCTACCGCCGCCGCCACTGACTGGTGGGCCCCGCTCCACCTCATCTTCCCCAACCTCCCGCTTCTCCCGCAGGATGAGCACGCGCACGCACTCCCGAACCCGCCGGCCGAAGCTCTCGGGATAGAGCTTATCCCGCTGCTCCCCGACGCCCTCCCCTCGCCTATATAAAGGCCAAGACCCCCCCTCTTCCATCCTCGCCGTCCCGCATCTTCCCACGCCGCCCCTACCGCTCGTCGTCGCCGTTCGCATCTCGCCGGAGCTCCGAGCCCCGCCGTCCTCGCCCCGCCCCGTCCGGACGTCGCCGACGCACGCCGCCACCACCTTCGCGACGCCCTCGACGCGCCGCACCTCCCCGTCTTCTTCCCCGACGCCGAGGACCGCCGTAGCCGCCGTCCCCTCCGCCACCGACGCCGCGCCGTCGTCTTCGTCGTCGCCGGCCACCACCTCCAGCCCACTGTAAGCCGCCGCCCCACCCTCGCCCGTTAGATCGGACCCCAACGGTCCAGATTAGATTAGGTTCGGTTTTTTTTTATTTTTATTTTGCGAAGAGGTACGCGGTTAACCGCGGTTCCCTTAGACCGGCCGGTTTTATTTAAACCGAGCGTCGGTTTTTCTTTAGTTAGCCGTCGCCACTGTTTTCCTTATTTAGCGGCCGTTCGCCGTATAACCTCCGCAGCGGACGCTGCTCGGCCAGCCACGAGCCACCACGTGGCCAGGGACTTGTTTGCGATAGTTTTCTTCTCTGTTTAGTCCCTGTAATTAGCAGATTAGTCCCTAAACTTCGCGTAGCCACAACTTTTTAACCGTAGATCCAAACTCGATGAAACCGGCGGCAAATTCTTCGTATTGTTTAGATCTATCCAGTGGTATCCTTTTTGCAAACTTTTGACAGATTCAAATTTGAATTTATTCAGATTTGAATTCGAACTTCAAATGGCCATATCTCCCAAACCGTAACTCCGATTAAGTTGATTCTTTTTGCACTTTGTCACCGTAGCCAAACCCTATCACCTGGACCTTTGTCACAATAATTTTCACACACTAGAATCTGCCCATTAATATTTTTACTAGTATGCATAGTACGCACTATAGTTCACATCACTCTTTGAACCATAGGCCTATGTCGTTTTGCATCTAGAATATTTTTCATGCTAGTTAAGTGTGATGTTTGTTCATTTGGTTTTTCCGAGACTTTTGCTTTGCATGTTCTTCTTGGTTCTCTTGAATGTTTGTTTATGTTTGTTTATCTCCTTTGCGATAGATTGCCCGGAGTGCGAAGCAGAATATTTTCAGTCTTTAGAGTTCAACCAGCAGTACCAAGGCAAGTTGCATCTTGATCATGTTTCCTTACCTATGTTTTTATTATGCACTTAGTTCTTTGCGGTAGGACTGCATGGTAGGAATTGATGCTGCATGACTATGCTTTTCACCCAGTAGTTCATTGAGGTAGGTCTGAACCATATGACATTGTCGCCATCGTTTTACATTATGTTGCTTCGCTAAGTAGACGTGGATTGGGGAGTGAATATTGTAAAGTATGAGTAACAATGTAGTAAGTAGGACCTAAGATAATTAATGAACTACCTGGGCGGAAACTTGATGGAATGGTGGCGAAGTACAGTGGGGCACGCATGGGAAATCCATGGTGGTGCACCACTAGTGGACCGTCCGCTCAGGCTCAAAGAGATCAATCGTATTCTCATGTCTAGAAGCTTACGTGTGCAGCCACAAGCCAATATGGGCTCTGGCTTAGTTGAGTAGTTAGTGTGACCCCCTTCCGGGATGGGCTAGCAGATGTAGAAGGATGTAGGTGTACCGGCCTATCCGTGGGTTAAGGGGGAGCATTTTCGAAAGACTATGTCTCGATTTTCCGATCATGGAGGTGGTCGAGTCTTGTGGGGAAAAGTGCGCAACCTCTGCAGAGTGTCAACCTAATCGATTAGTCGTGTCCCCGGTTACGGACATCTTGAGCTTCTAGTAGTGAAAATGCTGGGAGATCTCCTCACCTTTAATTAAACAGTTGGGATTTAAATGAAACTTGGGAACGGATGGAGTTGGGTTTGCCAACTCATCCTATGCAAATGTGTAGTAGTAGAATAACATCTTTTCCAATAGGGAAAAACTAGCTTTATGCAAAAATTAAACTTAGAGCTTTCCACCAGCCAAATTGCATGTACAAGTAGGTTCATTACACTTATGATGTGACTTGCCAGTACATTCAATGTACTGACCTATATGGCTGCAACTTATCACGTTGCAGATATATCCGACGAGGATTAAGGTGCGATAGGTCGATGTTCTACACTCAACCTTGCTCGTGGAGTTGGACTCATTTACTACTTTGCTTCCGCAGTATTTGTTTATTGGCTCTATGCCCTATTTGGTAATAAATGTATTGCTCCTGGACTATCGATGTAATAAAGAGATGTGTGTTATTTCTGTTATTTCATCGAGTACTGTGTGTGCTAGCAAGTCGATCCAGGGACTAGCACGGTAAACACAGAGACTTCGACTCTTACCGAGTCGGGTCGCTACAAGATGGTATCAGAGCACACTTTGACTGTAGGACGCGACCCCTAGAAAATGGAAAAGCCATAGGATAAAACTTTATTTTTCACTTTCCCTATATATCCTTTGGTCTCGTACCTTCTTTACTTCTGTACTAATTTCTTCCCTCTTTCAAAATTTAGATGCCGTCCGCCATTGTCGAGTTTGAGCAGCCCGATGAGACCATGCCTTTTGGACGGCAGCTGGTGAAGATCGTGAAGCACCTGAAGATTGGGCTTCCCACATTCACTGGAACCTTCACCGCCACCCTGCCCGAGGAGACATGTTGGAGGATCGATGCCCATATCCCTGGACGCATCCTCGGAAACCGCACCAAGCCCATTGATTTCCATGTGGATACTGCAACATGGGGCTTGGGCAGGGGCATCGCTGCTCACATTGCTCTCGGACGCATTCGGGAGGAGTATGACGAAGACCTCAAGAGGACCTCCTTCGTGATGTACGGACGCCGTGACGCAAAAGGAGATGTGGTGCGTACCCTGGAGGACGAGACGATAGCATCCCATATCCAGGACATGGAGGATCACATTCGTATGATGGAGCTGGAGATGTCTGACAACATGATCGTCATCAAGAACCTCATGACTCGCAAGGCCGATCTCGAGGAGGAACTCCAAGACGCTCGCATCGAGCATGAGGGAGAGCTGGACGCACTACAGGAGAAGATCGACGATCTGAAGCTTGAGCTTGAGGAGGCCGAGGAGAAGCTGGATGAGGGAGAAAACATTCAGGAGGATCACTCGTATGGTGCCTATGTCAGCCAGGACAAGGACCAGGGTGATGAGCTTAGAGATGATGACACCGACAGTGATGCGAGGACACCTGATGTCAACATGGTTGACTGGTCTTCATCCGACGAGAGTTAGATTTTATACCACCATGAGAGTTAGAAATTTGATTTCGTTATCCGATTAGTTTTATTTCATTTGTGAGACCTTGTCAAATCTTGTGACATGGCTTACCTTAGGTTTGATTGTTCATGTGAACCCCTTTGAGTGAAATTGAATTGGAGTGATTTGAAGTTTTATTGCTATCATGTGCATATGGGTAGTATGATTTTACTCCTTAGGCCTTATTCTCTTCTGACTTCTCATCCACTCTAAACCCATCAGATGCCTTCAAGACGTGACCCCGAATTCAACTTTCCGCCGGAGCTCACGCAATTGATCCAGCAGCAGAATGCTCTTATGCAGATGCTCATTCAGAACCAGAACCAGAACAACAACAACCCACCGCCGCCACCCCCAGTTGATAGTCTTACCCGTTTTCTGAGGCTGAAACCACCCGTGTTCTCCAGCAGCACGGAGCCAATCGTCGCAGATGACTGGCTCCGCAAGATAGGAAGGGAGCTAGCCACGGCAGGATGCAATGATGCTGAGAAGGTGAAGTTTGCCGCCCATCAGCTGGATGGCCCGGCCGCTGCTTGGTGGGAGAACTACACCACCACATACCCCTTGGAGAATGTGACTTGGACTCAGTTCCAGCAGGCATTCCGCACTGCTCATGTCTCAGCTGGAGCCATGAGTCTGAAGAAGAAGGAGTTCCGCAGCTTGCGCCAGGGAGGACGCACGGTATCCCAGTATGCTGATGAGTTCAGTAAGTTGGCCCGTTATGCACCAAGGGACGTGGCCACTGATGCAGCCAAGTAGGAGAAGTTTCTGGAGGGACTAAACGATGAGTTGGGAGTTCAGTTGACTGTGGTGACCTTTGCGAACTATCAGGAGTTGGTTGATAAGGCTACCATTCTCGAGGGCAAGCACCAGCAGATGGAGAATCGTAAGAGAAAGTACGGTCATGGGAAGTATAACTCTGGAGTTCAACAAAAACCCCGCTATAGCCAGTACTTAGGAAGTTCTGGATCAGGAACTAGCAAGTTTGGAGGGAATCATCATAACCATGGAGGCCACATTCAGCATGGAGGAAATGGACACAACCACCATGGTCACAAGCATGGAAATGGCAATGGAGGGAATGGCAACCAGCAGCATTTCAACTCTTCTACACCAATGAAGAAAGATCTGAGTCACATCACTTGCTTCAAATGCAAGAAGACAGGGCACTACTCCAATGAGTGTCCTGAGGCGCAGAATGGAAATGGAAATGGCAATGGGAATTCTGGAGGCAAGAAGCCTAATCCTTTCACTAAGGGGCATGTGAATCATGTCAATGTGGAAGAGGTCTATGAACAGCCTGACGCAGTGATTGGTAAGTTCTTGGTTAATTTATTTCCAGCACTCATTCTTTTTGACACTGGTGCATCGCATTCATTCATATCGAGGGGATTCGTGGATAGACATAAGTTGCCTACCGTAGCTCTTAAGGCACCCATTCTAGTGAGTTCCCCAGGAGCCGAGTCTATGGCTAGTCAGGGATGTTTCCAGTTGCCTTTGAACATAGGGGGACATGTTTTCCCTACGGATATGATCATACTAGAGTCGCAAGGGTTGGATGTAATCCTAGGGATGGATTGGATGTCCAAGTATGAGGGGACCATCGATTGTGCTAGTAGATCGATTTTTCTCACCACCCCAGAGAAGAAGAGGATCAAGTATGTATCCAGGCTTAAGCCTAAGAGGACTCAGGTGAACTCTCTTACGGGAGTTGTCCAGGAAGAAGTACCAGTGGTGAAGGATTATCCCGATGTATTTCCGGAGGAGTTACCAGGTATGCCGCCAGATCGGGAGATTGAGTTTTTGATTGAGTTGCTGCCAGGTACAGGACCTATCTCCAAGAGGCCGTATCGGATGCCCGCTAATGATTTGGAGGAAGTCAAGAAACAGATTAAGGAGTTGCTAGAGAAAGGGTATATTCGCCCGAGTTCATCACCTTGGGGAGCCCCAGTACTCTTAGTAGAGAAGAAGGATGGAACCTTGAGGATGTGTGTGGATTACCGCTCTTTGAACGAGGTGACCATCAAGAACAAGTATCCCCTACCGATGATCAATGACTTGTTTGACCAGCTAGAAGGAGCTAGTGTTTTCTCCAAGATCGATCTTCGATCGGGTTATCACCAATTGAAGATCCGTGAGAAGGATATACCCAAGACAACTTTTACTACAAGGTATGGGCTTTATGAGTATACAGTCATGTCCTTTGGTTTGACTAATGCCCCTGCCTATTTTATGAGCATGATGAACAAGGTGTTCATGGAGTTCTTGGATAAGTTCGTTGTGGTATTCATTGATGACATATTGGTTTTCTCCAAGAATGAGGAGGAACACGCTGAACATCTGCGCTTGGTTCTGGAGAAGCTCAGAGAACATCAACTTTATGCCAAGTTCAGCAAGTGTGAGTTTTGGCTCAAGGAAGTCGGATTCCTTGGACATGTTGTGTCAGGTGAAGGGATTGCAGTGGACCCTACCAAGGTAGAGTCAGTCACAGAATGGAATGCACCCACCACAGTTGGCGAGATTCGCAGTTTCCTTGGACTTGCAGGATATTACCGGAGATTTATTGAAAATTTCTCTAAGATTGCAAGGCCCATGACAACGTTGTTGAAGAAGGACACCAAGTTCGTTTGGACTGAAGAGTGTGAAGCCAGCTTTCAAGAGTTGAAGAAGCATTTGGTTACAGCCCCAGTGCTAATCCTACCTGATGTACACAAGGACTTTCAGGTGTATTGTGATGCTTCACGTCAGGGACTTCGAGGTGTTCTTATGCAGGAGGGAAAAGTTGTAGCTTATGCTTCACGACAGCTTCGACCTCATGAGTTGAACTATGCCACGCATGACTTGGAGTTAGCAGCCGTTGTGCATGCACTCAAGACATGGAGACACTATCTTATTGGGAATCGTTGTGATGTTTACACGGATCACAAGAGTTTGAAGTACATTTTCACGCAGAAGGAGTTGAATCTCAGGCAAAGGAGATGGTTGGAACTTATAAAGGATTATGACATGAGTCTGCATTATCATCCAGGAAAAGCCAATGTTGTGGCGGATGCTTTGAGCCGTAAGAGTTACGTTAACACCCTTACAGCAGGAGATTTACCTCAGGAGTTATGTGATGAGCTTAGAGACCTTCAGTTAGAAATAGTTCCAAGAGGTTATGTTGCCACACTCGAGGTACAGTCCACCTTGTTGGGAAGAATCAGAGAAGCCCAGAAGTTGGACCAAGGTATTGCTGAGATAAAGGAAATGATGAGAAAAGGGAACGCAAAAGGATTCCGTGAGGATGAAAATGGAACCATATGGTTTGAGCAACGGATTTGTGTACCCAATGATCCAGAGATCAGGAAGTTGATTCTTCAGGAGGCTCATGACTCACCATATTCGATACACCCAGGCAACACCAAGATGTATTTGGACTTGAAGGAAAGTTTTTGGTGGGCCGGTATGAAGAGAGAGATTGCCGAGTATGTGGCAATATGTGATGTATGTCAGAGAGTAAAGGCAGAGCATCAGAAACCAGCAGGTTTACTTCAGCCGTTGCCAATACCTGATTGGAAATGGGATAAACTTGGTATGGACTTTATCACGGGGTTACCCAGGACCCGTTCAGGTTATGATTCCATTTGGGTGATAGTGGATCGTTTGACCAAGGTTGCTCACTTCATTCCAGTGAAGACCACCTATACAAGTGCTAAGCTGGCAAAGATATATATGACCAGGATTGTATGTCTGCATGGAGTTCTGAGGAGCATCGTATCAGATAGAGGAACACAGTTTACCTCAAAGTTTTGGAATCAGTTGCATGAAACTTTGGGTACCAGGCTAGAGTTTAGTACAGCCTTCCATCCACAGATTGATGGGCAGACAGAGAGAGTCAATCAGATTCTGGAGGACATGCTGAGAGCTTGTGCGCTAGACTATGGGTCTAGTTGGGATGATAACTTACCCTACGCAGAGTTCTCGTACAACAACAGCTACCAAGCCAGTTTGCAGATGGCCCCTTTCGAGGCATTGTATGGCAGGAAATGCAGGACACCTTTGATGTGGAATGGAGTTGGAGATCGCAAATTATTTGGACCTGATTTGATCAGGGATTCAGAGGAGAAGGTCAAGTTGATTCGTGACAGACTTAAGATAGCCCAGTCAAGGCAGAAAAGCTATGCTGATGCTAAACGCAAGGAAGTGATCTATGAAGTGGGAGATAGAGCATATCTTCGAGTGTCTCCACTTCGAGGTATTAAGAGATTTGGAGTCAAAGGAAAGTTAGCACCACGATTTGTGGGACCATACAGAGTTCTGGAACGCAGAGGAGAGGTTGCATACCAGTTGGAATTACCAGA
>NC_041388.1:131353669-131354450 GCF_002162155.2 Triticum dicoccoides | reverse complement strand
GGTGCGACGAGGTTCGGGAGGCGATGAGGTCCGGGTGGTGGTGGTGCTCCAGTGACGGTGGTGTGGACGGGGCGGCGTCCGGGCCATCGGCGACGAGGGCGGCGGGGCGATGGCGTCCAACAAGGTGGGGCGACGGGGAGAGCGGCGCCGATGTCGGGGCCTCAGGGCGATGGTGTCCAACGAGGCGGGGCGATGGCGTCCAACGAGGCGGGGCGATGGCATCCAACGAGGACGACGGGGCGGCGTCGAGGCGGCGGGGCAGCGGCATTGGGAGAGGAGAGGGGAAGGGGATCGAGGGCGAGGGCGAGGGAGAGAGAGGGGATAGGTTTGGGACGGGGAGGAAATATGGATGGGGCAGCACAATACTAATGGCGCACCACCCCTTGGTGCGCCATAAGTACATCCATACTAATGGCGCACCTCACCCTGGTGCGCCATTAGTATTTTTTTTTGATTTCTGCTCGAGCCAACAGGTTATCTTCCACCTGACCTGATCCACACCAAGTTCCCTCTACTAGCTCGACTGGTCAGCAGCCAGTTCTCACACCAGGAGGTCCTGGGTTCGATTCCCAGGCTCCACAATTTTTTTATGCATTTAAAATGTTGTTTGATACTTATTTGTGTTTAAATATGTTCAAACTTGTTTAAATCATAACAGTAATATTTTTTTATAAGACAGTAATAATTTTTTTAAAAATATCATCAAACAGTAATGCCGGTGGAGCGGGGGAGGGTGCGCGGGTTGCGGGGGGTCGGCGGCGGCGGTTCAGTAGGGGAGGGG
>NC_041388.1:131347690-131352728 GCF_002162155.2 Triticum dicoccoides | reverse complement strand
CTAGACTATGGGTCTAGTTGGGATGATAACTTACCCTACGCAGAGTTCTCGTACAACAACAGCTACCAAGCCAGTTTGCAGATGGCCCCTTTCGAGGCATTGTATGGCAGGAAATGCAGGACACCTTTGATGTGGAATGGAGTTGGAGATCGCAAATTATTTGGACCTGATTTGATCAGGGATTCAGAGGAGAAGGTCAAGTTGATTCGTGACAGACTTAAGATAGCCCAGTCAAGGCAGAAAAGCTATGCTGATGCTAAACGCAAGGAAGTGATCTATGAAGTGGGAGATAGAGCATATCTTCGAGTGTCTCCACTTCGAGGTATTAAGAGATTTGGAGTCAAAGGAAAGTTAGCACCACGATTTGTGGGACCATACAGAGTTCTGGAACGCAGAGGAGAGGTTGCATACCAGTTGGAATTACCAGAAGCTTTGACAGGAGTTCATGATGTGTTCCATGTTTCCCAGCTGAAGAAGTGTCATGCAGAGATGGCGGATATTCCTTTGAGAGATACAGTGCCACTCGAGGCAATTCAGTTAGAGAGCGATCTGACTTATGAGGAGAAGCCTATTAAGATTCTTGAGACTACAGAGAGGATCACTCGAACCAAGATCATCAGGTTCTGCAAAGTTCAGTGGAGTCACCACACCGAGGAGGAAGCTACCTGGGAAAGAGAAGAAGATCTCAGGCAGGACCATCCACACCTTTTTGCTGGCCAACCCGAATCTCGAGGACGAGATTCATCTTAAGGGGGGTAGGTTTGTAACATCCCAATTTTTATTAAATTCGGATGTTAATAGAATCATTCAATGCATATCATATTTCTTTGCATTTTTGGAGTTTTTTAAAAAAAATATTCAAATAATATTTTCCACTCGAGAAAAACAAATGAGAGGGGATAAGATGACTTCCTCAAAATATAAAAGAGTGGGAAATTTTATTTTGAATATTATTTGAAGTTTTGGAGTTTATTTGGTATTTATTTTATCTGCAAAAAGTGCATTAATTGCATTAGGAAATATTTTCAAAATGTTCTGTGCTTAAGTTAATGTTCATTAGGCTCTAAATATTGCATAGTTATTTTATAAATTATTGTGGTGTTTTTATTAATTCCTTTGAATTAATTATGACCACTTTAGTGTTCTGTTTTAAAAAAAAACACACGCACGCACTCACCCGCCTGGACCGAAACCAGTTCGGCCCAGGGACGCGCGCGCCTAGCCAGCGCGCCAGGCCAGCCAGCCCACTGGCCATTCGGCCCCAGGCCAGCCCCAGCGCCCGACGCCTTCCGCCCGGTCGACCGCCCGCGCCCGCCCTCGCTCGCTACCGCCGCCGCCACTGACTGGTGGGCCCCGCTCCACCTCATCTTCCCCAACCTCCCGCTTCTCCCGCAGGATGAGCACGCGCACGCACTCCCGAACCCGCCGGCCGAAGCTCTCGGGATAGAGCTTATCCCGCTGCTCCCCGACGCCCTCCCCTCGCCTATATAAAGGCCAAGACCCCCCCTCTTCCATCCTCGCCGTCCCGCATCTTCCCACGCCGCCCCTACCGCTCGTCGTCGCCGTTCGCATCTCGCCGGAGCTCCGAGCCCCGCCGTCCTCGCCCCGCCCCGTCCGGACGTCGCCGACGCACGCCGCCACCACCTTCGCGACGCCCTCGACGCGCCGCACCTCCCCGTCTTCTTCCCCGACGCCGAGGACCGCCGTAGCCGCCGTCCCCTCCGCCACCGACGCCGCGCCGCCGTCTTCGTCGTCGCCGGCCACCACTCCAGCCCACTGTAAGCCGCCGCCCCACCCTCGCCCGTTAGATCGGACCCCAACGGTCCAGATTAGATTAGGTTCGGTTTTTTTTATTTTGCGAAGAGGTACGCGGTTAACCGCGGTTCCCTTAGACCGGCCGGTTTTATTTAAACCGAGCGTCGGTTTTTCTTTAGTTAGCCGCCGCCACTGTTTTTCTTAGTTAGCGGCCGTTCGCCGTATAGCCTCCGCAGCGGACGCTGCTCGGCCAGCCACGAGCCACCACGTGGCCAGGGACTTGTTTGCGATAGTTTTCTTCTCTGTTTAGTCCCTGTAATTAGCAGATTAGTCCCTAAACTTCGCGTAGCCACAACTTTTTAACCGTAGATCCAAACTCGATGAAACCAGCGGAAAATTCTTCGTATTGTTTAGATCTATCCAGTGGTATCCTTTTTGCAAACTTTTGACAGATTCAAATTTGAATTTATTCAGATTTGAATTCGAACTTCAAATGGCCATATCTCCCAAACCGTAGCTCCGATTAAGTTGATTCTTTTTGCACTTTGTCACCGTAGCCAAACCCTATCACCTGGACCTTTGTCACAATAATTTTCACACACTAGAATCTGCCCATTAATATTTTTACTAGTATGCATAGTACGCACTATAGTTCACATCACTCTTTGAACCATAGGCCTATGTCGTTTTGCATCTAGAATATTTTTTCATGCTAGTTAAGTGTGATGGTTGTTCATTTGGTTTTTCCGAGACTTTTGCTTTGCATGTTCTTCTTGGTTCTCTTGAATGTTTGTTTATGTTTGTTTATCTCCTTTGCGATAGATTGCCCGGAGTGCGAAGCAGAATATTTTCAGTCTTTAGAGTTCAACCAGCAGTACCAAGGCAAGTTGCATCTTGATCATGTTTCCTTACCTATGTTTTTATTATGCACTTAGTTCTTTGCGGTAGGACTGCATGGTAGGAATTGATGCCGCATGACTATGCTTTTCACCCAGTAGTTCATTGAGGTAGGTCTGAACCATATGACATTGTCGCCATCGTTTTACATTATGTTGCTTCGCTAAGTAGACGTGGATTGGGGAGTGAATATTGTAAAGTATGAGTAACAATGTAGTAAGTAGGACCTAAGATAATTAATGAACTACCTGGGCGGAAACTTGATGGAATGGTGGCGAAGTACAGTGGGGCACGCATGGGAAATCCATGGTGGTGCACCACTAGTGGACCGTCCGCTCAGGCTCAAAGAGATCAATCGTATTCTCATGTCTAGAAGCTTACGTGTGCAGCCACAAGCCAATATGGGCTCTGGCTTAGTTGAGTAGTTAGTGTGACCCCCTTCCGGGATGGGCTAGCAGATGTAGAAGGATGTAGGTGTACCGGCCTATCCGTGGGTTAAGGGGGAGCATTTTCGAAAGACTATGTCTCGATTTTCTGATCATGGAGGTGGTCGAGTCTTGTGGGGAAAAGTGTGCAACCTCTGCAGAGTGTCAACCTAATCGATTAGCCGTGTCCCCGGTTACGGACATCTTGAGCTTCTAGTAGTGAAAATGCTGGGAGATCTCCTCAGCTTTAATTAAACAGTTGGGATTTAAATGAAACTTGGGAACGGATGGAGTTGGGTTTGCCAACTCATCCTATGCAAATGTGTAGTAGTAGAATAACATCTTTTCCAATAGGGAAAAACTAGCTTTATGCAAAAATTAAACTTAGAGCTTTCCACCAGCCAAATTGCATGTACAAGTAGGTTCATTACACTTATGATGTGACTTGCCAGTACATTCAATGTACTGACCTATATGGCTGCAACTTATCACGTTGCAGATATATCCGACGAGGATTAAGGTGCGATAGGTCGATGTTCTACACTCAACCTTGCTCGTGGAGTTGGACTCATTTACTACTTTGCTTCCGCAGTATTTGTTTATTGGCTCTATGCCCTATTTGGTAATAAATGTATTGCTCCTGGACTATCGATGTAATAAAGAGATGTGTGTTATTTCTGTTATTTCATCGAGTACTGTGTGTGCTAGCAAGTCGATCCAGGGACTAGCACGGTAAACACAGAGACTTCGACTCTTACCGAGTCGGGTCGCTACACAAGTACCCCATATGTCCTATTTTTAGCAAAGTCATGCTAAAATTCATGGAAAATTTCAGCATGACCTTTGCTGAAAATAGGACATATGGAGTACCCGAATTTGCCGGAATGGAAGTTAATCGACATTCCAGCAAACTCAAGGGCCTCTCGGGTGGACAAGGCAAAAAAGGCCTCCATCACAACATGGAAAATACATTGGCATGTGAAGAGGTGAAACAATATATGCATCTCCAAGCAGTATCATTCAACATTTATCATAATAGCGGAAAAAGAATTGAACAGTTTATCATAACAGCGGAACACTGATGGTCTGGTATGGCAAGCATGCAAGCTGTAAAGTGACAACACTATAACTGTGAAAAGAGCAGAGTCCAGCCAAACATATCACACAAATTCCACTAAAATATAACCTAAGCCACACAAAACAAGTAATGAAACCTCCACCAAGAACAGAGCCATACTATAGCAGCAAGACTGTAGTAAGAAAGAACCAATTCCCAAGTCCCAAATTACTCATGGTACAAAGGCACATGCGAATCCTTATGCAAGAAGTGTAGATTACAAAAGCTAGACACTCATCACTATAGTAGTCTACAGCAACTGCAGAATCACCAACACTGAAAGTCAAATCTATGGGTACCATGAAAAGAAGTTAACATGGATAGCAAGTAGCTGACACAAAACGAACATAGCCTAATTTAGCTAAGAAAACCCTCAGGTTGTAGTAGAAGATACTGCTCTAAAACATGTGATCCTTTTTGCATGCTAGGTTTAGTTAGTGTTACCTGCCAAGTGCACATGTGACAGTAGGGATTAGATCTATCTACTGCCACTCTCCGTTGAAATCTTAGTACATGACTGAATCAGAATGTGCACTGCAGGGATTAGATCCATCTACTGCCACTCTCCGTTGAAATCCTCCTACCGGCAGGAAGATCCAGCTTGCGAGGGGGAGAGGGGGAGAGGAGGAGGGGGAGCTCACGAGGGCGGTGGTGTGGACGGGGCGACGAGGTCCGGGTGGTGGTGGTGCGACGAGGTTCGGGAGGCGATGAGGTCCGGGTGGTGGTGGTGCTCCAGTGACGGTGGTGTGGACGGGGCGGCGTCCGGGCCATCGGCGACGAGGGCGGCGGGGCGATGGCGTCCAACAAGGTGGGGCGACGGGGAGAGCGGCGCCGATGTCGGGGC
>NC_041388.1:131276392-131346718 GCF_002162155.2 Triticum dicoccoides | reverse complement strand
GAGGGGTGCGGGGGGTCGGCGGCGGCGGTTGAGTAGGGGAATCGAGGGTGCGGGGGGTCGGCGGCGGTGGCCGGTGGACCGGGGGGTGCTCGGCGGCGAGGGGGACCGGATCTGGCGAGGTGGGATAGCGATCGAGATGGAGGGGGATCGAGATCGAGTGTCCATGAAATTTAAAAATATTCATGATAGTTCAAAAAGTGCCCATGAAATACAATCGAGAAATGAAGGCTACGATTTAAATACAATCGATCTTAGCTAGCTATCTGTTCACAATCCTCTTGCCCTTCTTTTTCGCAAATGGAGTTCTTCTGTGGAACGGACGTCCTTTAGGTAGGGTGGTCCTGCTTCTTCTTGTGGTGTATGCTGCTACTTCATCATCGTCGTCATGTTCGATCCTCGGGTCGCCGTACTTGTCGAAGTCTTGCTCATTGGCTACTCCATCCATTCCGATGATCTTCCTTTTGCCTCTCCTCACGACAACACGACTGGGATTTGACGGGTCGGTAATGAAGAAGCATTGGTCCACTTGGGAAGCCAGTACCCATGGCTCATTTTTCGCGGTGACGTTTGCGCCCGTGGTCTTGGATTTGGCTTCGGGTATAACCATGGTGGTGAAATACCGGTCTTCTTTTAGGACGCTCTTCGCCCATCTGACACGGAACATCGGGACCTTCTCTCCAGCGTAGCTCAGCTCCCAGATCTCCTCGATCCTTCTGTAGTATCTGTCCTTGTCATTACCAGTGTAGGATTCCATCGTTACCCCGGAGTTCTGATAACCATCGCTCCTCATGTCCTTGGCCTCGTTGTAGAATGTGTAGCCGTTGATATCGTACGCCTCATAGGTCATCAGGTTGTGCTCGGCGCCCTGTGACAAGGCGAATAAGAGTTGTTCTTCCGCGGAAGAATCCTCATGTAAAGGGTACGACAGAAGCTTCTGCTTGAACCAACGCGTGAAACATGAGTTGTGCTCTTTGAGTATATCTCCATCCGTCCTTTGTTGGCCTCGGTCATTGTACGTCTTCTTAATAAAGCTTTTGTGCTCTACCACCCAAGGATCGACCACGTCTATGTGTTGTAGCGCAACTAGGTTTGCTCTTTCAAAGTCGGCGAGTCGACCCTCGAAGTCGACATGCATTTCGCGGCGACCCTCACGGTGACCCCATCCAGCGAGCCTGCCGAGGTGCCTGTTGACGGGCAGACCAACGGGGTTCTCGATGCCTAGATAATTCGTGCAGTAGGAGATGCACTCTTCGGTCAGAAAGCCCCTGGCTATGTTCCCTCTGGACGTGACATGTTGCGAACGTATCCTTTGATGACACCATTCATCCTTTCGAACGGCATCATGCTGTGAAGGAACGTCGGCCCAAGTTGGATGATATCGTCCACGATATGGACCAGCAGATGCACCATAACGTCGAAGAATGCAGGCTGGAAGTACATCTCAAGCTCGCATAGTATCACCACGATCTCTTCCTGTAGCCTTCTGAGTTACCTCACGCCAACAGACTTCCGAGAGATGACGTCGAAAAAGTTGCATAGGCCAAATAGCGTTTCATGGACGTGCGCGTCCATGATCCCACGGATTGCAACTGGAAGTATCTGCGTCATCAGCACGTGGCAGTCGTGAGACTTCATTCCGCTGAACTTCTGCTTCGCTGGGTCTAGGTATCTGCTTATCTTCCCCGCGTAACCGTAAGGAAGTTTTACTCCTAGGAGACAGGTGAAAAACTGCTCGATCTCCTCCTGACTTAGAGTGAAGCACACAGGAGGGTAGTCATTTCCGGTCTTCTTGGCCTTTTTGCCTTTGCGACGACTTTCCGTGTCCTGCTTTGCCTCATCATCATCATCATCATCATCATCATCATCATCATCATCATCATCATCATCATCATCATCATCATCATATATAGCGTGAAGCTCCTGCCTGATGCCCATTGATTTCAAGTCTGCCCTTGCTTTCGGCCCATCTTTGGTCCTCTCTGGCATGTTGAGCAGGGTACCAAGCAGACTCTCGCACACGTTCTTCGTGATATGCATGACATCAAGGCTGTGAGGCACACGGTGGATCTTCCAGTACGGCAAGTCCCAGAAAACAGACCTTGTTTTCCATACCTTCAGCAGCGGCTCTGGCGCCTTTCGCTTCTTTCCCGGCTCTGGCGCCTTTTGCTTCTTTCCCGGCAGTGGGCAATCTTTCCAATTTTTCAACAGCTCGTCTATTTCCTCGTCGCTCCTCGTACGCGGGCGTCCTCGGGGTTCGGTTTCACCATCTAACAGATCCTTGCGTTTTCTCCACAGGTCATCATCGCGAAGCCACCTTCGATGTCCCATGAACACTGTTTTCGAAGACCCGGGATCTCTATCTAGCTGGCGATACGTTGTGTCATCCATGCACCTGACGCATCCAGAAAATCCGTGGACCACCTGCCCCACGACATATCCGTAACCGAGATAGTCGTGCACCGTCGTGAGCAGCGCGGCTCTCATAGGGAAATATTCTTTCTCTGCGGCGTCCCACGTATTGGCTGGCGTTTTCCACAGCGTGTCAAGCTCCTCTTTCAGCAGCCCCAGATACAGATTGATGTCGTTCCCTGGTTGTTTCGGTCCTTCAGTTAGCATACTCATGTGAATGTACTTCCTCTTCATGCACAACCAGGGGGGAAGGTTGTACATCCACACAAACACAGGCCAGGTGCTATGTGTGCTTCTCTGGCTGCCAAACGGATTGACTCCATCGGTGCTCGCGCCCAGCACGATGTTCCTTGGATCGTTCCCAAATTCTAGGTCTTCGAAGTTCAACGCTTGCCACTGGCTCGCATCCTTAGGGTGACTCAGCATCTTGTATTTTTTATCTATCTCCGGATCATTTGCGTCATCTTCTCGCTTCTTCTCCTCCCTATCCGCGTGCCAACGCAGGAGCTTTGCTACCTTAGGGTCCGCGAAATACCGCTGCAGACGAGGAGTGATCGGAAAGTACCACACCACTTTTCGAGGAGCTTTCTTCCTCTTCTTGTATCGAGTGACGCCGCACACCGGACATATGGTAGACTCCGCGTGCTCGTCCCGATAAATGATGCAATTGTTCATGCACACATGGTATTTCACGTGCGGTAAATCCAGAGGACACACGATTTTCTTCGCCTCCTCCAAACTGGTCGAGCACTTGTTCCCCTTGGGAAGACGTTCGTGCCAGAATGACATGTTCTCGTCGAAGCATGCGTCGGTCATTTTGTGTTTTACCTTCATCTCCAGAGCCATGAGCGTTACTTTCAGGCGGGTATCCTCGGGCCTGCATCCTTCATACAATGGAGTAACCGCGTCTAACTCAAGTTGATCCATCTTGGCTTTCTCTCGGGTGGCAGCTCTTGCGTTATCCGTCTGCTTGAGAAGCAGCTCTTGAATATGAGGGTCCTGCACCCAGCCCATCGATGGTCCAGCGTCGTCTGCTCCGCCGGCATCATCATCTTCATGATCATGCCCGTCGTCTGCTCCGGCATCTTCCTCATCAGCATGTCCTGCATCTTCTACATGATGACTGTGTATAGCATCACCGTCGTGATCATCTCCTGGGGATTCTTCGTCTTCTTGCCCGCCCGAGCCGCGGTGGTTGTCTTGCTGCCCTTCCTCATTTCTTGCCCGGCCCCCATGGACGACTTCGTAGTCATCTTCATCACCTTGCCACCGATATCCATCCATGAAACCACGCAAGAGCAGGTGGTCCCGCACCTGCCCGGATTCTGGGTCCGCAATAAGGCTCTTCAGCTTGCATCTTCGACACGGACATCTTATCTCCATCTCGTTCTTTTGAAGCATCTCGGCCTTCGCGGACCTCAAAAACCTATTCATGATGCCTTCGGTCATCGTGCGGACCATGGTCGCCTGCGGGGTAGAGCAAAACGATATTTTAGAACCAAGAAAAAATTTGGCATGACTTTCCCTAAAAATAGGACCAAAAAGAATGCTTAATGCCAAAATTCTCGCCGAAACGGAAATGAATCAACATTCCGGCAAAATATTGTCAACTATCGCATTTCAAATACCGGTACACCTCCAAACACAAACACATATGCAACACCACAAACATATGCAACACCACGAACATACATAGATCTAGCTAGGCCATAAAAAGTGCATGTGCACATTGTTGTAGGGAGAACAACATAAATATAGCTTCCCCCCTTACTTACCTATCAAAAGAAGGTAATTTAACCACTTAAATTGAATGAATCTATGGTGGAAATGAGGTGAAAAAGAGGAGGCACCCGAGACAAGGAGGAGGTGGAGAGAATGAAGTGGGGAGAAAGTGAGTGTGGGTAGGAGAGGCTGTCCAAAATATCTTGTTGCTGCCCACTTACTAATGGCGCACCAACTCTAAATGCGCCATTAGTAATCCAGGTTACTAATGGCGCACCTTCTGGTGGTGCGCCATTAGTAGTTTTGCAAAAAAAACATACTAATGGCGCACTGTCCCACAGTGCGCCATTACTAGCTTAAACTAGTAGTGGCGCACGGTAGAACAGTGCGCCATTAGTAGTTTTGCAAAAAAAGGAATAAAAAATATAATAAAAAAACAACATTAGTGGTGCACTTTCCGACAGGTGCGCCATTACTAGTTACAACTAGTAATGGCGCACTGTGTCTGGATGCGCCAATAGTATGTTTGGACAAGCGCACTAGTTCAAAAAAATTGATACTAATGGCGCACACTGGGCCTGGTGCGCCATTAGTAGTTTCAACTCTAACGGCGTATCAGAAGGTGGTGCGCCATTAGTATATACTAATGGCGCACCAGACATCTATAGCCCTTTTTCTAGTAGTGTAGGGGTCGATGCACGTTTTTCTCCTACGGAAACTTCGGGGTCTCTTTATAGTTCTTTTTGTGGATTGTGTATTATGAATATGAATATGATTTAGTGTTATTCTGGTACGAACTCTAGGATAGATTGAACGGAAACAATAGCTTTGTCTTATTTTAGTACGAACTCTTGAATAGATCGATCGGAAAGAATAGCTTTGAGCTGGCTTCGCACCCTACAAACAATTCATACCTTTTGTTCTCCGCTAATAGGAACAAGGGAGTGATTCTTTGCTGTACTTTGAGGGATAATCATATGATCCAACTATGTTAGCACTGTTGAGAGATTGCACTAGCGAAAGTACGGACCCTAGGCCTTGTTTTTAAGCATTGCAACATCGTTTTCTGCCCGTTTACTACTTGCTACCTTGCTATTTTTATTTATTCGGATTATAAAAATGTATTTCCACCATCCATATTACACTTTTATCACCGTCTCTTCGCCGAACTAGCGCACCTATACAATTTGCCATTGTATTGGGTGTGTTGGGGACACAAGAGATTTCTTGTATTTGGTTGCAGGGTCATTTGAGAGAGACCATCTTCATCCTACACCTCTCACGGATTGATAAACCTTAGGTCATCCACTTGAGGGAAAATTGCTATTGTCCTACAAAACTCTGCACTTGGATGCCCAACACGTGTCTACAAGAATAAAGTTGCATAGTAGACATCAAGCTCTTTTCTGGCGCCGTTGCCGGGGAGGTGAGTGCTTGAAGGTATATCTTTAGTTCTTGCAATTTAATCTTTTAGTTTCTTGTTTTATCACTAGTTTGGTTTGTAAAAGAAAAGTACAAAAAATGGTATTGAGGTTGCATCATATTATTGATCATCTTTATAATATCTTTCTTGAAAATGATGGATCAGAAAATTGTGCTCAATTGTAAGAAGAAGAAGTCAATAAAATGTTTGGCACAAAATATTTGAATGATGGGCATGATTGCAATGTTGTTAGTATGAATTCTTTGAATATCCATGATGCTAATGATATGCAAAGCCATAAGCTTGGGGATGTTATATTTGATGAAGATGATATTTTTAGCCCCACAAGTTTTGATGAGGAAATTTATTTTGATTATTATACACCTCCTATTTATGATGATTATATTTATGAAAGTGGATTTGGAGAGGTCATGACTTTATTTAATGATAAATCCACTATTTTGGAAGAGGTTGTAATTGATTATGACAACAAAGTTGCTATCTATGATGATTATGGTGATGACATGTATGCTATAAAGAATAATGGTAACCATGAAACTTTTCATCATGATTTTAATTTTCACTCTCATGAGAGTTATTTTGTTGAGTTTGATCCCACAACTATTGATGAGAATAAATTTTCTTATGTGGAGAGTGACAAAATTTCTATGCTTATGCATCATGAAAAGAATGCTTTATGTGATAGTTATATTGTTGAATTCATTCATGATGCTACTGAAAATTATTATGAGGGAGGAACATATGCTTGTAGGTATTGCAATAATATCAAGTTTCCTCTCCATGTGTTGAAAATCTTGAAGTTTTGCTTGTTTTGCCTTCCTATGCTAGTTGATTCTTGTTCGCATAAGTTGTTTGCTCAAAAAATCTCTATGCATAGGAAGTGGGTTAGGCTTAAATGTGCTTGCCATGTGCTTCATGAGGCTCTCTTTGTGTTTCAATTCTTATCTTTTATGTGAGCATCATTGAAATCACCATGCCTAGCTTAAAAGGCATTAAAGAAAAGCGCTTGTTGGGAGACAATCTAACACTTTTAGCTACTATTTTTGTGTGTTCACATGATTAGGCTACTGTAGTAATCATGTTTTATTACTTTTGTTTCAATAAAGTGCCAAGTAAGACCATTGGGTGGGCTTACGGTGATAGTTGATTCGATTTTGCTGAAAAACAGAAACTTTTGCGCTTACAAAAACAATTCTCATTTTTAACAGAAGCGTGATAAAATGCTGATTATTTTTGCAGAAGATTAATATATAAATTTCACAGGCTTTCCTAATTTTCAGAATTTTTGGAGTGGCAGAAGTATGGTTGGAGTCCAGATCATTACAGATTGTTCTGTTTTTGACAGATTCTGTTTTCAATGCATAGTTTGCTTGTTTTCTAGTTTCTATGGATTATATTTCCCAATATAAATTGTGGAAATGATATGATATAGTAGGAATTGTGTCAGAACAATTGTGAATCTTGTCTTTGGTAGTACCAAAAGTGGAATGGTTTGCTCTTTATCATACTAACCTATCTCACAAAGTTCTGTTAAGTTTTGTATCATGGAAGTTTTCAAGTTTTGCGTGAGATATCGGTATGAGGAGAATCAGGAGTGAAAAGAACCTAAGCTTGGAGATTCCCAAGGCACCCCCAAGGAAATATTCAAGGAAGATCCAAGCAACTAAGCTTGGGCATGCCCTGGAAGGCATCCCCTCTTTCGTCTCCAACATTATCGGTAATCTCACTTGGAGCTATGTTTTCATTCGTCACGTGATATGTGTTTTGCTTCGAGCGTCAATTTATTTTGTTGGGATTTTCTTGCTGTTATTTATAATAATGTTCTGCATCTTTTATTTCAATAAAAGTGGCAATGATAACCTTTCTCATGCTTATTTTGCAAGTATACATGTTGCTGTTTGAAAACAGGAAGTTTACCGCTGTTGCAAAAAAATCCCTAGAAAAGTCAGAATGTGATAAAATGTTGAATCTTTTTGCAAAATGACCTATGATAATTTTTCTTAAGTTTGATAAATTTTCATAATCTTTGGAGTTAGGGAAGTATTGATACTCTTGCATTTTTTACATACTGTACTATTTTGGCAGATTGCTCTTATGTTTGCATTGTTTGCATATGTTTCTTATTTAATTATTCTATTTGAGGATAAGGGTATTAAATATACAGAGACATTTAGTATGCAATGTTGAATAATAATTTTAGTGATTTGCTACAGTAGAGAACGATAAGGTTTTTGCATTGGTTTATACTAACTTATCACACGAGTTCTTGTTGAGTTTTGTGTGGATGAAGTTTTTAAGATTTAGGCAAACCGTGATATAAAAGGAATTAAGGAGACACAAAAGCTCAAGCTTGGGGATGGCCAAGGCATCCCAAGATAATATTTCAAGAAGTATCAAGCATCTAAGCTCGGGTATGCCCCGGTAGGCATCCCACCTTTTCCTCTTCAACAATTATCGGTTAGTATCGGTTGAGCCTAAGTTTTTGCTTCTTCACATGAGTTGTGCTATCCTTAGAATGTAATTTTATTTTGTTTTGCTTGCTGTTTAATAAAATACTTAGATCTGAAAGTTCCTGAATAAAATAGAGTCCTCAAATAGTTGTCAGGGAGGCTAAGTAAGCGACATTCACATCCCGTCAATGAAGCTCTTTTCTATGTCATTTACTCTTGTGCTTCACTTATATCCTATGAGTAAATTGTTGAATAAATTGCATGTCATGAAGTTGAAATCATATCATGCCTAGTGGTAGCTTCACATTGGGTTTAGAAAGTGAAATCTTTTGAGGCTTGACAATCACTATATTTGTCATACAACCAATTGACGAATAATTAGTATAAGGAAGAGAACTTTCACATGCAAATACACTATCATGGAAATCTTTTGTGATTGTGAGCCCCCATCAAGATATTATATGCCAAAATTGTTGACGTTGGACAAGCAAGATAGCGTAATGGTTTATGTTTGTTCATATTCACATAGAAGTTATATTGTCATAGATCCTTTAACATGTGGTGCTTGCCCCCATCCTTGCTCGCCAAAAATTCCGCACCAAGTAGAGATACTACTTGTGCATCGAAAAACCCTTAAACCCAAATCTTATTTTTCAAGAGTCCAACATACCTACCTAAGGATTGAGCAAGATCCTTCAAGTAAGTTGTCACCGGTGCAATAAGGCAATAAAAATTGCTTCTAAAAGTGTAAGATCATTTAGTGTAAGATAAAATTGAGCGTTGTATGAACTTGTGATGGTAAAGGAATAAAAGCGACAGACTCCATAATAAAGGTTGATATCACAAGGGGCAATATAACATGACGTTCTTTTGTACTAAGGGATTGAGCATACAAACAAGTAAGCGCATGGCAACATCTGCTTCCCTCTGCGCAGGGACTATCTTTTATTTTTCAGTATTTACTTTTATGCAAAGAGTCAAAGTATTCCTCACTATTCATTTTTATTTCCTCTTTTGGTAAGCATCATGTGGTGAGGAAAGATCTAGGCACATATGTCCAGTTGAATATGGGTAGCATGAGTTATTATTGTTGACATCACCCTTGAGGTGAATACGTTGGGAGGCCAAATTATAAGCCCCTATATTTCTATGTGTCTGGTTGAAATGTTTTGCTCATGTGTACAAGGTGAGTGTTAGCAATCAACAAAGACTATATGATGGTTGAGTATGTGGAGCTCTTACTTAAACTCTGTTGAATAAGTTGATTTGCAATTGGTTGGTGACTAAGAACATAGGTTGTTGGGTTTCAAGAGAATTCATTGTTTGAACCATAACATGAGAATTGGTTGCCATGATAACATGAGAAGTTTCATAAGAAAGAATTGTTATTATGATGCTAGGAAAAGTGATTGAAATTATCATTCATTAAACTTGTGCACTTTGCTAGCATTCACACTTCATAAATTATTTCTTTTATCATTTACCTACTCAAGGACGAGTAGGAATTAAGCTTGGGGATGCTGATACGTCTCCAACATATCTATAATTTATGAAGTATTCATGTCGTTATATTATCATTCTTGTATGTTTTACCATCATTTTATAGCAACTTTATATCATTTTTTGGGACTAACCTATCGACCCAGTGCCCAGTGTCAGTTGCTGTTTTTTGCTTGTTTTTTACATCGCATGAAATCAATATCAAACGGAGTCCAAACACCGTGAAACTTTTTGTGGATTTTTTATGGACCAGAAGACTCACGATGGGCTAGAGCAGCACCTAGGGGGTGCCCCGAGGGGGGCACAACCCACCAGGGCGCGCCTAGCGGGCCAGGCGGGTTGTGCTCACCTCGGTGGCCTCCCGCACCGCCTATTTACCCTATAAATTCTCAAAAATTCCAAAAAACTTCGGGGTTAACCTAGATCAGAAGTTCCACTGTTGCAGGGCTCCATAGCCACCGATAACCAATCTAGACCCATTTCGGCACCCTGCCGGAGGGGGGGAATCATCTCTGTTGGCCCTCTTCATCATCTCGGCGGCCACCACAATGAGGAGGGAGTAGTCCACCCTCGGGGCTGAAGGTTTGTACCAGTAGCTATGTGTTTAATCTCTCTCTCTCTCATGATCTATATCATGGGCTTTGTTAATATAGTCGGATCATATGATGTTTCTCCCCTCTATACTCTCGTTGTGATGAATTGAATCTTTACCCTTTGAAGTTTTGTCTTGTTGAATTGAATATTCAGAGATGAGAACACATGATATATGTCTTGCGGTATGAATACTTGAGGTGACAATTGGGGTATCTTATTGATTCACTTGATATATGTTATGGCATTCAACTCGCGGATTCCCGCGGTGATATTGGGGTAATATATGCATAGGGGTTGATGCAAGTTTTTCTTCAACGGAAACTTCGGGTCTCTTTATAGTTCTTTGTGTGGATTGAGTATTATGAATATGAATATGCTTTGGTGTTATTCTAGTACAGACTCTTGGATAGATCGAACGGAAACAATAGCTTTGTGTTATTTTAGTACGAACTCTTGAATAGATCGATAGGAAAGAATAGCTTTGAGGTGGCTTCGCACCCTACAAACAATTCCTACCTTTTGTTCTCTGCTAATAGGAACTCGGGAGTGATTCTTTGTTGTACTTTGAGCGATAATCATATGATCCAACTATGCTAGCACTGTTGAGAGATTGCACTAGCAAAAGTATGGACCCTAGGCCTTTTTTTAAGCATTAAAACACCGGTTTTTTCCCCGTTTACTACTTGCTACCTTGCTATTTTTATTTATTCAGATTATAAAAATATATTTATACCATCAATATTACACTTTTATCACCATCTCTTCGCCGAACTAGTGCACCTATACAATTTGCCATTGTATTGGGTGTGTTGGGGACACAAGAGATTTCTTGTATTTCGTTGCAGGGTCGTTTGAGAGAGACCATCTTCATCCTACACCTCTCATGGATTGATAAACTTTAGGTCATCCGCTTGAGGGAAAATTGCTACTGTCCTACAAAACTCTGCGCTTGGAGGCCCAACACGTGTCTATAGCGGGCGAACGACTGCCACCCCTAGGTGAGGTAGACGTAGCCTGAGGGGGTGACCTCAACCTCCACCAATGAAGACTGATTGCAACAGCCATCACGCTGCAGCCACAGCCCGACAGGTTGTCCCGCCGGCAGCTCCTCCGCAAAAGAGTGCGGGAGCCAGATCCAGGGTACACGGTGGACTCTCCGTCCACACCACGAACTCGCGGGCCATGTCATCCGAGTATGCCCGTGGGCGAGGTGGCCGGGCGGCCACCGCGTGCCTCCCCCCTCGGCCTCGGCTGCCACAATTTCCGTCGCCGCCTCCGTGGGAGGAGCTCTTCCCACGGTTGCCGGAGCCGGTGCGGACCCCCAAGGGAGCGTGCCCATGCCCCTAAGGAGCCGCCGTCGGTGTTGCAGTGAACTTGAGAGGATGGCCACACCCCCTTTTGCGTGGCGGCAGCTCCGGCTCGTCCCATGGTGCCTTCCCCTTCTCGGCGGCAGTGAACCTCCTCACCGGCACCATGGTTTCTACGACAGAAGTTTGGAGTAGAGAAGCGAGAAGACAAAGATGGGTTGGGGGCTCCATTCCCCTCGCCCTCTTGTAGGCAACCAGAGAAGGACAACTGACGTCCCTTCGCATTAGGAGCAATGATGGCCTCGTAGCATGCACTTCCAGGCTTTTGTCAGTCTGGGCAGTTGCCAAGGGGACGTGGGGAAGTGGGGGCGTCTGCGTACCGTTGTGCGCCACATGTCAAGCCTAGCCCGCACGAGGTTGCGGCCCGCGTCTCTTCACCCTCCCCTCGCTACCTTCTCCTAGAAGCCAGGTCGAGTGCGCCTTGGGCCCGGGGGCTACTGTTGGCATTTTGGGATCGGGGGTACCCAGGACCACCTGCCTACGGCCCAGCACGTGGCTTCCTTGACGACCCGGCATAGCCCAGCTACAAGACCTCACGGACAAGACCCTCGCGAGGGCCCCACCCTCGCGAGGATAATGACACCAAGACCTCCCGAGAAGCAGCTTCTCGAGCCTGCCTCCCAAGGAACGGAGATCTCTATGCAAGTACCTCACCTCGCGAGGCGCGCGATGACGTGAGCCCTAACGACCAAGGCCAGGCGGGCGCTAGCGGGCGCAGTCCAAGACCGTTTCCTTTTTCATGCTATGGAGGCAAGGACTTATGCGGGTTCCCAAGGAATCACCCAAAGGTTTCCATTCCCGTGTAACAAGACCAAGAGCACGATCTCGGCAGGACGGATGTCATCGCCGAGCCCATCGATGCATCACGTCTAGAAGCTTTGTAGACGAAAACCACCTTTTGTCAGGATAGGGTGTACTCCTGTCCCCTTTCGAATTGGCCATTGTGGAATCCCTTCCCACCTAAGCTATGAGGGAAGAGGATCAAGGCCACTATAAATATAGGTTAGTCTCCACTATAGAGAGGCGAGGATCCTCGAGCCCTCGCGAGGCGGTTCATCACTTGTACTAGTTCATAATCATCCTCCTCATGAGGCAATCCACCACAAAGCAAGAGTAGGGTTTTACACCACAGGGTGGCCCGAACCTGGGTAAACGACAAAGTCCACTCTTCTCCCCATTCGCATGACCTTGACGAGGCCAAGCCATGAGGCGGTTAGCTTGGGGCTGCAGCTAGGCTAGATCTTCGCACACGCCCCAGAGTTCGAACCTTGTTTGGGTCTGCGGAGCCCCAATTCCGACAGAGTATTCTAACAAATCACGAATAAATGTGTGTTGCTCTCAAAAGGTGTGTCTAGCAACCAATGATTGTGGCAAACTAACAAACAAACAAAGAAAAAACTACTATGGCACAAGACGCTCCAAGCAAAACTCATATCATGTGATGAATAAAGATATACCTCCAAGTAATATACCAATGGATTGTAAATGAAAGAGGAAATGACATCTGAGACATCCGCAAGCTTAGACACTTGGGTCTTCCTTGAATATTACCTTGGGGTACCTTTGGGAATGCACAAGCTTAGTGATGTCTACTACACAACTTATTCTTGTAGACTCGTGTTGGGCCTTGAAGCGCAGAGTTTTGTAGCACAGTTGCAATTTTCCCTCAAGTGGATGACCTAAGGTTTATCAATCTGTGGGAGGCGTAGGATGAAGATGGTCTCTCTCAAATTGTAACATCCCAAATTTTCAATTTGGAATGTTATACATAGGTCATTCATGCATATCATATTTTATTGCATTTTTGCTTTGCGATCCTCGACATTCTAAGCAACTCAAGGACTCACAGAGAGAGGTGGGGATTTCGTTATTTTCATAATTGAGTTTTCTCAAATTATGAAAAGAGGATCATTTGGTTTTAATTATTTTTCCCCTCTGAAAATATTTCATATTAAAATATATGAGAGGAGATAATATGGATTCTCCAAAATAAATGAAATAGTAGAGGAAAATATTAAAATCAAATAAGTTATTTTATTTGGGTTTTATTGCGATTTTATTTGAATTAGGAAAAAATGCGTTTTTCAAAATTGCATTAGAGGTCTAAATAAATGTTCACTTTGTTCGCAATATTATTAGATTACCGTGAAAACTTATTTCAGGATTTTTGGAGTCTGTTTAGTATTTGTTTTATTTGTTTTTCCGCGTCAGGATCTATTTAAAAAAAGGTAACCGGCCTACCGGGCTGTGTCCGACATGGACACTTGACCCGGCCGGCCTTATAAGCCGAGCCCGCGACCCCGAGGCTAGCCCAAAGCCGCGCCCCTACCCTAACCCAAGGCCGCCAGCCCCGCCCGAAACCCTAGAGCGCGCCGCCCCGCCCTAGCGCCGTCGCCGCACCTTGTCGCCGCTGCTGCATGTCGTCGTTCCACCGCCGCCGCACGCCGCTGACCTCGCCGAGGTAGCCGCCACCGCCGGTTTTTGCGAGAAAACCATTCATTTTTTTGAAACCCTAGTTTGTTTTTTTCTAGATCAGTTTTTTTGGGGTTTTCTCGGTTTAGTTAAATAGCGGACGTTCGTCCGTACGTTCGTTTCAATGAACGCCATTCACCTGTTAGCCACAGACAGCGAACGTTTGTTTGTTAGCCTATTCGTTAGTTTTCTTTTTCCAGGGTTTTCCCACGATTATTTTTCGATCGCGATTTCTGCCCTAATCTTCTTTCTAGTATATCTTTTCACTCGTTTATCCGATTCAGGTGAAACAAGCGCCTAGATCTTCGTCTTGAAGCCCTCTTTCCGTTTAACCAACTTGAACAAGATTTTGGTACTGTAAAATTTGACTTTAGTCCAGATTAGTAATCGGATCTTGTTTTGTTCGTAGTTTGAGTCTCGTTGCTCCATTTGTTTTGATTCTTTTTGCAAACCAGAGTTCTTCAGTTGAACTTTCTGGTTAGATCCTCTTATTTGAGTTTTACTCATGCATCTTTGCTAGATTTCTTATGTATGCTATTGTTAGTTTGTGATAGAACACCCGGAGTGCGAAACGTGCTACTATGACTCTCTAGGATTTGCAGATCATCAGCAAGGCAAGTAACACTTTGATCATACCCCTTTATCACCCAGTTTTTATGCATTAGTTTCGACCCTCACACATTACATGAGTACGATCTCTTAACATGTGGGTTTGGGAAGTAGATGGTGAGGTAGAACCTATTACCTGTTTTATTATCAAACCCTTGGGAGTTACTTCTAAGTTATGCTTATATTGCCATGATATGCTCGTAGACGTGGTTTGGGTTTGCGTGTATCCATGACAGATGTGAGTTTTTAATTAATGGTTCAACTTAAGGTGGAAACTTTAATACACATATGGGTGGATTTCTTATGGGCACCTAGAGAATCCAGTGTTGTCCAAGGATATCCCGGAGTACCCGTGTGATGATCCTACGGTCTGCCATGCAGGCTCAAAGGGGTCATAAGATTATTCATGCTAGAAACTTCCGTGTGCAGCCACAAGCCATTATGGGCTCTGGCATAGTTGAGTATGTTGTGTGACCTCTTTCAGTGGTGGGCAAGTAGATGTAGGGGAAAGTAGGTGTAACGGTCCACCTAGAGTAAAGAGTTAATGCTTCTGAAAGACTGTGTCTCGATCACCCGTTTCTCAAACACCCTGTAGTGCGAGAAATCCAACGGAGGAGATCGAGTCTTGTGGGGAAAAGTGCGCAAACCTTTGCAGAGTGTATAAACTAATCATGGTTAGCCATGTCCCCGGTTATGGACATCTTGAGTATCTGGTACTTGAATCATTGATTTGATCACATCACTCTAAATTAATTTGTTGGGATGTTAATGACTACTTTAATTGGGATTGAGTTGGAGGAACCTTCTCAATGGTGTTTCAACTACCATGATAGTTAAAATAAAATATATTCCTTTGTTGTAGGAAAAAATTGGCTTTTCGCAAAAAAATATAACCATAGAGCCTCCACTAGCCATATATGCATGTAGTGATAGCATTTATCTATTCATTGTTCTCTTGTGTTATTTTGCCAGCATATTCCATGTGCTGACCCGTTTTCGGGCTGCAACATATCATGATGCAGACTTTTCAGACGACGAGTAAGATGCCGTATGTCGTTTGTCATGCACTCGGCTATGCCGTTGGAGTTGATGGAGTCACTTTATATTCCAAGTCTTCTGTTGTTATCGTAATTAGATGGCCTTAAGCCATACTTATTGTAATAAGTTCTCTTTTGAGATATTCGATGTAATAAGTGTGTGATTTCTACTCTGTTATAAATCCTTCGAAGTACTGTGTGTGTTAGCATTACCGATCCAAGGATGACACTGAAGCACAGAGACTTGACCGTTTGAGGTCGGGTCGCTACAAGATGGTATCAGAGCACACGATGAATGTAGGACACGACCACTAAGATGAGCCATAGATTACTCTGCTCTAATCATTTCTAATTCCTCTCCATTTTCTACTCTTTAGGATGGCGGACTCAAGGAACAAGTTTACACAGCCGGATGAAGACACCCCATTTGGACGACACTTGAAGGAAGTCACTAAGTACCTGAACATCGAAATACCAAGCTTCACCGGGACCTACACCGCCAATTTACCAGAAGAGGAACGTTGGTTGATTCGAGTTCAAGTTCCAGGAAGGACAATCACGCCAGTCACTAAACCCATAGAGTTTTCCTTTGACGCCCCAACCTGGAGTCTAGGCAAGAGCATGGCAGCCCATATTGCCATAGGATGCATCGACGAAGTTTACCACAAGGAGCTTAAGGACACTGTCTACCAGATATGTGGGCGCCGAGATGAGCAATGGGAGATGATCAGCACCAGGAAGGACAGGTCCATTGCAGCATTCATCCAAGAGTTAAACCATCACATTCGTGGCCAGGAGAACTAGATGTGCGCAAGCATGATAGATTTGAAGAAGGCGATGACCAGGATCACAGAGCTAGAAGAGGAGCTTAAGTCTACACGTGATGGATATGAGGAGGAAATGACGATACTTGTGGAGATGAATGACGACCTGACAAGGAAGCTGGGAGTTTTCGTGGAAGACCCCACACCAGGAGGAGAAGACGACGAACCTAAGAAGATTCGTTCCGAAGACTACATCATCATCGACGACACCGACTCCGACCCTGATGGTAGTGATGATGACTATGAAGACGAAGCTGGAGCGGGTATCATGGAGTCTTCCACCGATCAAAATTTCTAGTAGACCACCATATGATCAGTAGTGTTCCCCCAGGTATATAGAATAGTTCGAGCACTGTAACGATAGTTAGATCGATTTTACGCCCTTGTTTGATTGATTGAGTGATATGATATGATTGTGTTTGCCTCATGTGCATATGGGTAGTGCTTTCTCATTAGACCTCATTCTATTCTAATCTCTCCCCCCTAAACCCATCAGATGCCTCCGAGACATGACCCCGGATTTGCTTTCCCACTGGAGCTCACTCAGTTGATCCAGCAGCAGAATACACTGATGCAGTTGCTAGTTCAGAATCAGGGCAACAACAACAACAATAACAACAACCCTCCGCCACCACCTCCAGTTGACAACTTAGCCCGTTTTCTGAGGTTACAGTCGCCGTTGTTTTCCAGTAGCACCGAGCCCATAGTTGCGGATGATTGGCTATGTAGGATTGGAAGGGAGTTAACCACCGCCGGTTGCATAGATGCAGAGAAGGTGCGTTTTGCCGCACACCAATTAGATGGACCGCAGCCGCATGGTACGAGATTTAGACACCCACCTTTCCCATAGCCAATGTCACTTGGGAGCAGTTTCAGCAAGCTTTCCGCACAACCCATGTCTCAACTGGAGCTATGAGCATGAAGAAGCATGAGTTTCACAACTTACGCCAGGGGAACTGTACTGTAGGTTAGTATGTAGAGGAGTTTAGTAAGTTATCTCGCTATGCCCCAGATGATGTGGCCACCGATGCCACCAAGCAAGAGAAGTTTATGGAAGGGTTGAATGATGAGATGAGCATGCAGTTGGTGGTGGCAACATTCAACAACTACCAGGAGTTGGTAGATAAGGCTCTTATGATTGAAGGGAAGCAGCAGTAGATTGAGAGTCGCAAGAGGAAGTATGGGCAAGGGAAGTACAACTCAGGAGCTCAGCAGAAACCCCGTCTCACCCCGAACCCGGGAGGATTTACCCATAACCACGGAGGCCATAGCCATAATGGAGGAATTCCGCATAACCACCACGACCCTAGGAATGGAAATGGGAATGGAGCAGGCAGCAATCAGAACCGCTCTAATCCAGCAACGCCCGCCAAGAAGGACCTGAGTCACATTACTTGTTTCAAGTGCAGGAAGACTGGACACTACGCCACCGATTGTTCTGAAGCGAAGAATGACAATGGCAACTCTGGGAAGAAGCCCAACCCATTCAACAAGGGACAAGTGAACCACGTGAACGTGGAGGTGGTTGAAGAGCAGCCTGATGCAGTTATTGGTAAGTTTTTGGTTAAGTTATTTACCGCAATAGTTCTTTTTGATACTGGTGCATCGCATTCATACATTTCAAGGGGATATGTAGATAAATATAAGTTGCCTGCCAAAGTACTTAGGACACCCATGTTAGTAAGCTCACTAGGAGCGGAGTATATGGCTAGTCAGGGATGTTTTCAGATGCCATTAACCATAGGTAGGCATGTTTTCCCCTCAGACTTGATAATTTTGGAATCCCAAGCATTGGATGTGATACTCGGTATGGATTGGCTATCGATGTATGGAGGAAACATCGATTGCACCAGTAAGTCAATTTTACTCACCACCCCGGAGGGAAAAATGATCAAGTATGTATCCCGGCATACTCCTAAGAGTACCCACGCAAATTATCTCACGGGAGTTGTTCAAGAATAAGTGCCTGTAGAGTGAAGGATTACACAGTATTTCCAGAGGAATTACCAGGCATGCCCCCGGATCGAGACATTGAGTTTTTGATAGAGTTATTGCCAGGCACCGGACCGATATCAAAGAGACCATACCAGATGCTCGCGAATGATCTGGAGGAGATTAAGATGCAGATCAAGGAGTTGTTGGAGAAAGGTTACATTCGACGAAGTTCATCACCATGGGGAGCCCAGTGCTCTTGGTTGAGAAGAAGGATAAGTCTCTGAGAATGGTTGTTGATTATCGGGCATTGAATGAAGTGACGATCAAGAACAAGTACCCACTGCTGATGATCAATGATCTGTTTGACCAGCTGCAAGGAGCTAAAGAGTTTTCTAAGATCGACCTGCGATCAGGATACCACCAGTTGAAGATTCGAGAAAAGGATATACCTAAGACAGCTTTCACCACATGGTATGGGCTATATGAGTATACGGTTATGTCATTTGGATTGACCAACGCCCCTGCCTATTTCATGAGTATGATGAATAAGGTGTTCAAGGAATTCTTGGATAAATTTGTTGTGGTGTTCATAGATGATATCTTGATATACTCAAAGGATGAAGAGGAACACCAGGAGCATTTGTGTTTGGTTCTTGAGAAGCTCAGGGAACATGAGTTATGTGCCAAGTTCAGCAAATGTGAGTTTTGGTTGAAAGAAGTTGGATTAATTGGACATGTTATATCTAGATAAGGTATAGCAGTGGACCCTACCAAGGTTAAATCATTCACTGAGTGGTTGGCACCCACCTCAGTTGGAGAGATCTGCAGTTTTCTTGGACTCGCGGGATACTATCGGAGATCCATTGAGAATTTTTCCAAGATTGCAAAGCCCATGACGGCGTTGCTAAAGAAGGACACCAAGTTCCATTGGACTGAAGAATGTGAAGCAAGTTTCCAGGAGTTGAAGAAACGGTTGACTACAGCCCCAGTGCCGATTCTGCCGGATATACGCAAGGATTTCCATGTGTATTTCGACGCTTCTCTCTTAGGACTTGGAGGAGTACTTATGCAAGACGGAAGAGTTGTTTCATATGCCTCACGACAACTTCGACCGCATGAGTTAAATTATGCCACACATGATTTGGAGTTAGCAGTGTTAGTGCACGCACTCAAGACCTGGAGACATTTTCTTATTGGGAACCATTGTGATGTGTACACGGATCATAAGAGTTTGAAGTACATTTTCGCATAGAAGGAGTTGAACCTCAGGCAAAGGAGATGGTTGGAACTTATCAAGGATTACGATATGAAGTTGCACTATCATCCAGGAAAGTCCAATGTCGTAGCAGATGCTTTGAGCCAGAAAAGTTATGCCAATACCTTCTTAAGTAAAGGATTGCCAAGGGGTTAGCAGAAGATCTCAGGGAGCTTTGTTTAGAGATTGTTTATAACGGTTTTGTTACAACCATGGAAGTTCAGTCGACATTATTGGGAAAGATTCGAGATGCTCAGAAGGATGACAAAGAAATTGCCGAGATAAAGGAGAAGATGGCTGAAGGCAAAGGCAAAGGTTTTCGTGAGGATGAGCATGACACCCTGTGGTTTGAGGACCGTATATTTTTGCCCAATAATGCAGAGATCAGGAAGTTGATATTACAGGAAGCTCATGACTCGCCATACTCGATACACCCCGGAAACACCAAGATATATTTGGATTTGAAGCAGCGTTTCTGGTGGACTGGAACGAAGAGTAATATTGCCGAGTATGTAGCCGTATGTGATGTATGTCAGAGAGTGAAGGCAGAACATCAGAAGCCAGCAGGATTACTGCAGCCTATGCTGATACCCGAATGGAAGTGGGATAAGCTTGGCATGGATTTCATCACCGGATTACCCAGGACACGATCGGGATATGATTCTATCTGGGTAGTAGTGGATCGTTTGACCAAAGTCGCTCACTTTATCCCCGTGAAGTCCACCTATACAAGTGCGAAGTTGGCCAAGATATATATGACCAGGATCGTATGTCTGCATGGAGTTCCGAGGACCATCGTATCAGATAGAGGAACGCAGTTTACTTCAAAGTTTTGGCACCAGCTGCACGAAACTTTGGGAACCGGGCTAGAGTTTAGTACCGCATTTCATCCGCAGACAGATGGACGGACCGAGAGAGTAAATCAGATTATGGAGGACATGTTGAGAGCTTGTGCGCTAGATTATGGATCTAGTTGGGATGACAACTTTCCCTAGGCGGAGTTCTCCTACAACAATAGTTACCAGGCCAGTTTGAAGATGGCACCGTTCGAAGCCCTATATAGACGAAGGTGCAGAACACCGTTGATGTGGGATGAAGTTGGAGGCCGTCAGTTGTTTGGACCAGTTTGATTAAGGAGTCTGAAGAGAAGGTTAAGTTGATACGAGATGGACTGAAGGTCGCTCAGTCCCGATAGAAGAGTTATGTAGATTCAAAATGCAAGGAGGTAGTCTATGAAATCAGAGACAGAGCATATCTGCGAGTGTCACCTCTATGAGGGGTTAAACAATTTGGAGTTAAGGGAAAGTTAGCCCCGAGATTTTTAGGGCCGTACCGTGTTTTGGAACGCATGGGAGAGGTAGCCTACAAGTTGGAATTACCCGAAGGATTGTCAGGAGTTCATGATGTGTTTCACGTTTCCTAGTTGAAGAAATGTCATGCTGAGATGCCTGATATCCCTCTGAGAGATACGGTGCCCCTGGAAGCAATTCACTTGGATAGTGATTAGACATATGAGGAGAAACCTGTAAAGATTCTCGAGTTTGCCAGTCGAGTTACTCGCAGCAAGGTTATCAAGTTTTTCAAAGTCCAGTGGAGCCACCATACCGAGGATGAAGCTACCTGGGAATGAGAGGATGATCTACGCAAAGACCACCCACACCTATTTTCTAGCCAACCCGAATCTGAAGGACGAGATTCATCTTAAGGGGGGTTGGTTTGTAACATCCCGAATTTTCATTTTGGAATGTTATACATAGGTCATTCATGCATATCATATTTTATTGCATTTTTGCTTTGCGATCCTCGAAATTCTAAGCAACTCAAGGACCCACGAAGAGAGTTGGGGATTTCGTTATTTTCATATTTGAGTTTTCTCAAATTTTGAAAAGAGGATCATTTGGTTTTAATTATTTTCCCCTCTGATAATATTTCATATTAAAATATATGAGAGGAGATAATATGACTTCTCCAAAATAAATTAAATATTCGAGGAAAAATATTAAAATCAAATAATTTATTTTATTTGGGTTTTATTGCAATTTTATTTGAATTAGGAAAAAATGCATTTTTCAAAATTGCACTAGAGGACAAAATAAATGTTCACTTTGTCCGCAATATTATTAGAGGACCGCAAAAATTTATTTCAAGATTTGTGCAGTCCGTTTAGTATTTATTTTATTTGTTTTTCCGTGTCAGGATCTATTTAAAAAAAGGTAACCGACCTACCGGGCCATGTCCGACCTGGACACTTGACCCGTCCGGCCTTATAAGCCGAGCCCGCGACCCCGAGGCCAGCCCAAAGCCGCGCCCCTGCCCTAACCCTAAGCCGCCAGCCCCGCCCGAAACCCAAGAGCGCATCGCCCCGCCCTAGCGTCGCCGCCGCCGCGCGTTGCCGTTCCGCCGCCGCCGCCGCCGCACGCCACCGACCTCGCCGTTCCGCCACCGCCGCACGCCGCCGACCTCGTCGAGGTAGCCGCCGCCGCCGGTTTTCGCAAGAAAATTGTTTGTTTTTTTTGAAACCCTAGTTCGTTTTTTTATAGATCGGTTTTTTTGGTTTTTCTCGGTTTAGTTAAATAACGGGCGTTCGTTCGTACGTTCATTTCAATGAACGCCGTTCACCCGTTAGCCGCAGACAGCGAAAGTTCCTTCGTTAGTCTGTTCGTTAGTTTTCTGTTTCCAGGGTTTTTCCGCGATTATTTTTCGATCGCGATTTCTGCCCTAATCTTCTTTCTCGTATATCCTTTCACTCGTTTATCCGATTCAGGTGAAACAAGCGCCTAGATCTTCGACTTGAAGCCCTCTTTCCGTTTAACCAACTTGAACAAGATTTTGGTACTATAAAATTTGAATTTAGTCCAGATTAGTAATCGGATCTTGTTTCTTTCGTAGTTTGAGTTTCGTTGCTCCGTTTGTTTTGATTCTTTTTGCAAACCGGAGTTCTTCAGTTCGACTTTCTAGTTAGATCTTCTTATTTGAGTTTTACCCATGCATCTTTTCTTGATTGCTTATGTATGATATTGTTTGTTTGTGATAGAACACCCGGAGTGCGAAATGTGCTACTACGAGTCATTAGGATTTGCAGATCGTCAGCAAGGCAAGTAACACTTTGATCATACCCCTTTAGCACCCATTTTTTATGCATTGGTTTCGAACCTCACACATTGCATGAGTAGGATCTCTTAACATGTGGGTTTGGGAAGTAATGATGAGGTAGAACCTATTACCTGTTTTATTATCAAACCCTTGGGAGTTACTTCTACGTTATGCTTATATTGCCATGCTATGCTCGTAGATGTGGTTTGGGTTTGAGTGTATCCATGACAGATGTGAGTTGTTAATTAATGGTTCAACTTAAGGTGGCAACTATAATACACATTTGGGTGGATTGCTTGTGGGCACCTGGAGAATCCAGTGTTGTCCCAGGATATCCCGGAGTACCCGTGTGATCATCCTACGGTCCGCCACCCAGGCTCAAAGGGATCATAAGATTATTCATCCTAGAAACTTCCGTGTGCAGCCACAAGCCATTATGGGCTCTGGCATAGTTGAGTATGTTGTGTGACCTCTTTCAGTGGTGGGCTAGCAGATGTAGGGGAAAGTAAGTGTAACGGTCCACCTAGAGTAAAGAGTTAATGCTTCTAAAAGACTGTGTCTTGGTCATCCATTTCTCAAACACCCTGTAGTGCGAGAAATCCAACGGAGGAGATCGAGTCTTGTGGGGAAAAGTGCGCAAACCTCTGCAGAGTGTATAAACTAATTATGGTTAGCCGTGTCCCGGGTTATGGACATCTTGAGTATCCGGTACTTGAATTATTGATTTGATCTCATCACTCTAAATTATTTGTTGGGATGTTAATGACTACTTTAATTGGGATTGAGTTGGAGGAACCTTCTCAATGGTGTTTCAACTACCATGATAGTTAAAATAAAATATATTCCTTTGTTGTAGGGGAAAATTGGCTTTTCACAAAAACAGTATAACCATAGAGCCTCCACCAGCCATATATGCATGTAGTGATAGCATTTATCTGTTCATTGTTCTCTCGTGTTATTTTGCTAGCATATTCCATGTGCTGACCCATTTCCGGGCTGCAACGTATCATGTTGCAGACTTTTCAGACGACGAGTAAGATGCCGTAGGTTGTTTTTCATGCACTCAGTTATGTCGTTGGAGTTGATGGACTCACTTTATCTTCCAAGTCTTCCGATGTTATCGTAATTAGGTGGCCTTAAGACATACTTATTGTAATAAGTTCTCTTTTGAGACATTCGATGTAATAAGTGTGTGATTGCTACTCTGTTATAAATTCTTTGAAGTACTGTGTGTGTTAGCATTACTGATCCAAGGGTGACACTGAAGCACAGAGACTTGACCGTTTGAGGTCGGGTCGCTACACAAACAACCTTACAACCAAATAACAAAAAGTCTCTTGTGTCCCCAACGCGCCAAATACAATGGTATTTTGTATAGGTGCACTAGTTCGGCGAAGATATGGTAATAAAAGCGTTGTAATGATAGTAGATATTGATTTTTGTAACACGAACAATAAAAACAGCAAGGTAGCAATGGATAAAACGGAGCACAAATGGTATTACAATGCTTGAAAATGAGGCCTAGGGTCCGTACTTTCGCTAGTGCAATCTCTCAACAATGCTAATATAATTGGATCATATAGCCATCCCTCAACATGCGATGAAGAATCACTCCAAAGTTCTTATCTAGCGAAGAACATAACAAGCAATTGTTTGTAGCTATTCTTTCCGATCCATCTATCCAAGAGTTTGTACTAAAATAACACCAAGTTATCCTTTCCGATCGATCTATCAAGAGTTCATACTAAAATAACACCAAGTTATTCTTTTCAATCGATCTATCAAGAGTTCGTACTAACATAACACCAAAACCAATTCAGATTCATAATACTCAATCCAACACAAAGAACCTCAAAGAGTGCCCCAAGATTTCTATCGGAGAAGAAAAAACAAGAACGTGCATCAACATCTATGCATATATTAGCCCATTGTCACCTTGGGAATCCGCAAGTTGAGTGCCAAAATGCACATCAAGTCAATCAATATGATACCCCATTGTCACCACGCCTATCCATACCAAGACATACATAAGGTGCTCTCAAATCCATAAAAGTATTCAATCCAATAACAATGAGATCTCAAAGGAAAACTCAATTCACAACAAGATAAAGAGGGGAAAACACCATATGATCCAACTATATTAACAAAGCCTACGATACATCAAGATCGTGACATCTCAAGAACACGAGAGAGAGAGAGAGAGAGATTAAACACATAGCTACTGGTACAAAACCTTAGCCGCGAGGGTGCACTACTCCCTCCTCATCATGGTGGCCGCCGGGATGATGAAGATGGCCACCAGTGATGATTTCCCCCTCTGGTAGGGTGCCTGAACGGGGTCTAGATTGGTTTTTCGTGGCTACAGAGACTTGCAGCGGCGAACTTCTGATGTAGGGTTATTTCAGATGGTTTCTCTATTTATAGGATTTTTCAGCGTTGGAATCATGTGTTGATGGGCCTCGAGGTGACCACAACCCACCGGGGCAAGTCAGGTTCCTTTGGCATGCCCTGGTGGGTTGTGCCCACCTCATGGTTCTTCTGGCCCTCCCACGAAGCTTCTAGTGCCTCTTTTGTTCCAGAAAAAATCATCAAAAAGTTTCGTTGAATTTGAGAACTTTTATTTCTGCACACAAAAAACAACACCATGGTAGTTCTGCTGAAAACAACGTCAGTCCAGGTTAGTTCCATCCAAATCATACCAAAACCATATAAAATTGTTGTAAACATGGCATGAATACTTCATAAATTATAGAAATATTAGAGGTGTATCAGCATCCCCGAACTTAATTCCTACTCGTCCTTGAGTAGGTAAATGATAAAAGAAATAATTTATGAAGTGTGAATGCTAGCATAGTGCATAAGTTTGATCAATGATAATTTCAATCACTTTTCGTAGCATCATAACAACAACTCTTTCTCGTAAAAGTCATTATGTTAAAGTAGCAACCAATTCACATGTTATGGTTCAAACAATGAATTCTCTTGAAACTTAACAACCTATATTCTCAGTCACCAAACAATTGCAATTCAACTTATTCAACAAAGTCTAAGTAAGAGGTCCACATACTTAATCATCATATAGTCTTCTATGATTGCTAGTACTCAAAGCATATTCTTAGAACAAATGGCATCCATCAAATACAGATAAAGATAGGGGCTTAATGTTTCGCCTCCCAACTCATTTATCATAGAGATAATTGGCAACAATAATAATTCATGGTCAAATACATTTGACTTGTCATGTGTTCCTAGATCTTTCCCCACCACATGATGCTTGCCAACTCGAGAATAGTTGAGGTTGAAATGAGAATGCATACTACAGACTTTTGCATAAAAGTAAATAATAAAGAGCAAAAGATAGACCCTTCGCAGAGGGAAGCAGAGGTTGATATGCGCTTTTTATTTGGATGCCCAGGCTCTTAATGCAAAGGAACGTCATGTTATATTGCCCCTCATGATAGCAACCTTTATTATGTAGTCTGTCGCTTTTATTACTTTGCCATCACAAGTTCGTACAACGCTCAATTTTCCCTTACAATAAAAGATCGTCAAACATATTTAGGAGGACATTTTTATTGCTTTATGCACCGATGACAACTTACTTGAAGGATCTTATTCAATCCATAGGTAGGTATGGTGGACACTCACGGCAAGAAATTGGGTTTAAGGATTTTTGGATGCACAAGTAGTATCTCTACTTAATACAAATTTTTGGCTAGCAAAAGATCCTAGGCAAACAGCACACATTGGAGGATCCATGACAATATAACTTCTATGCAAATATACACAACCATGACACATTACATTGTATTCCTTGTTCAACTTGAACTTATTTGCTCAAGTTTGAAAATAATTAAGGGGTATTCACAATCATAGAAGATGTCCAAGATAATATATTTGTATGTGAAAGTTCTCTTCCTTATACTAATCATTCATGAATTGCTTGTATGACCAATATTGTGATTGTCAAGCTTCAAAAGATTTCACTTTCTAAACCTAATGTGAAACTACTACTAGGCATAATATGAACATATAATTTCCACTTCATGATATTCAATTCATTCAACAATTTACTCATAGTATATAAGTGAAGCACAAGAGTAAAAGACAAACTACTCAAAAAGATATAAGTGAAGATCAAGCGAGTAGTTAAGTAAATGGGTAGCTAATTGATGACTCTCTCTTATTTAAAACTTTCATATCTAAGTATTTTGTTAAAACATCAAGCAAAACAAAACAAAATGACATTCCAAGAGAAGCACACCTTATGTGAAGAAGCAAAAACTTAGGCTCAACCGGTAGTAACCGATTATTGTTGAAGAAGAAAGGTGGGATGCCTACCGGGGCATCCCCAAGCTTAGATGCTTCAGACTTGTTGAAAAAATAATTTGTAATGCCTTGGGAATCCCCAAGCTTGAGCTTTTGTGTCTCCTTAATTCCTTTTATATCACGGTTTTCCTAAATCTTAAAACTTCATCCACACAAAACTCAACAAGAACTCGTGAGATAAGTTAGTATAAATCAATGCAATAACCTTATCATTATCTACTATAGAGAATACCTAAAATTATTATTTAAAATTGCATACTAAATTCCTCTGCATATTTAATACTCCTATCCTCAAATAGAATCATTAAACAGGCAAACATATACAAACATAACGGCAATCTACCCAAACAGGATAGTCTATAAAGGATGCAAAAAGATTCATAGTTCTATAAATCCAAAAATTCTAAAAAAAATACCACACTGTATAAAATTTGTTTTAGATTATTGTGTCAAAATTTCAAGATTTTATCATGTTCTGAATTTCCAGAATAATTCAAACAATGATAGAGAACCTTTTGTTTTTAAACAACAACATATAGACTTGTAAAATAAGCATGGTAAAGGCTATACTTGACATTTTTATTGAAATAAAAGACGGAAAACATTATTATAAATAACAGAAAGCAAATCCTAACAAAATAAAATGACGCTCCAAGAAAAAAACATATCATGTGACGAATGAAAATATAGCTCCAAGTGAGGTTACCGATAATGTTGAAGACAAAAGAGGGGGTGCCTTCCGGGGCATCCCCAAGCTTAGTTGCTTGGATCTTACTTGAATATTACCTTTGGGGTGTCTTGGGTATCCCCAAGCATAGGTTCTTGTCACTCCTTATTCTCCTCATATCGATATATCACCCAAAACTTGAAAACTTCAATCACACAAAATTTAATAGAACTTCATGAGATAGGTTAGTATGATGAAGAGCAAACCATTCACTTTGGTACTGTCAAAGACAAGATAAATATTTGTTCTCACACAATGCCTACTATAAATATCTGGACAACCACCATACTTCTGCTACTCCAAAAATTCTGAAAAATTAGGACAACGTGGGAAGTTTGTATATAAATCATATGTAAAAGATTCAAGAATTTATCACGTTCCAGCGGAGCAGATCAATTCTGTTATTGGGCGCAAAAGTTTCTGTTTTTCCATAGAATCAAATCAACTATCATCCACACTATCCCAAAGGCTTTACTTGGCACTTTATTGAAAGAAAAGCTATAAAACATGATTGATACAGTAGCTTAATCATGTGATCTAGGGATGAAAACGGCGCGGAAATAGACGGAACTGGTTGCTATCATATTTGTTTTCATATTTTTTTATAGAAGTGGAAGCGAATACAGAAACCCCGGAAACGAATACGGAAACAGATACTACCGGAAACAAAGATGGAGCGAATACAAAGTGGACACGGAAACAAAACTGTGTATTAACCAGCACTTAATCCCCTTGAATCATAGAGAAATACAAACAAAAAACAAACAAATTGATGGAATTCTTAACATGTCTACAAATTAATATGGTTGTGTCGGTAACATAGGGTAGTATTGTAGTAGTACATGACAATTCCTTATATAGTCTAGCTGAGTATGTGTGTGGTAGTAAAAGTTGGTACTCAAATGATACATTCTGCTCATTCTACTCATTGTGTCATTGTGTGTTGTTTGGTAGTTGGCTACAAAGTAGCCATGAGGCTATAGTAGAAACAGAAGTTCCATATTAATAGAAACAGAAAGTTCTGTTTCCACGTGTGTTCCACCGGAAAACACCATTCCGTTTTTGTTTCCGTTTCCGCATAAAAAATTCCATTTCCATTTCCATTTTGCAAATTTCCATTCCCGTTTTCATATTTCCTCTCCGTTTCCATTTTTCCTCCAGAAAAGCGGAAACTTTCCACTCCATTTTCATCCCTAATGTGTTCACAAAAATAGTAGGTAAATGTGTTGGGTTCTCTCCCAACAAGCGCTTTTCTTTAATGCCTTTTAGCTAGACATGATGATTTCAATGATGGTTGCATAAAAGATATGAATTGAAACATGCAAGAGAGCATCATGAAACACATGAAAAACACATTTAAGCCTAAACCACTTCCCATGCATAGGGATTTTGTGAGCAAATAATTCATGAGAACAAGAATCAACTAGCATAGGAATGTAAAACAAGCATAACTTCAAGATTTTCAACACATAGGAAACTTGATATTATGGAGATATGTAGAACCTTATGGTCCTCCCTCATAGTAATTTTTAGTAGCATCATGAATGAATTCAACAATATAACTATCAAATAAAGCATTATTTTCATGATCCACAAGCATAGAAATTTTACTACTCTCCACATAAGCAAATTTGTTCTCATGAATAGTAGTGGGAGCAAACAAACCAAAATAGCTATTATGAGATACTTGATTTACATAATCAATTTGAACATGACAAGTTTCATGGATATCATTACTCTTTATAGCATACATGTCATCACAATAATCATCATAGATAGCAACTTTTTTATCATAGTCAATTGAAACCTCTTCCAAAATAGTGGATTCATCACTAAATAAAGTCATGACCTCTCCAAATCCACTTTCATAATTATTACAATAAGATTCAACACCCTGCAAAATAGTGGGGTCATTACCTTGAGTTGACACTCTTCCTAACCCACTTTAATCAATATAATCATCATAAACAGGAGGCATGCTTTCATAAATTGGAGGCATGCTTTCATCATAAGAAATTTTCTCATCAAAACTCGGGGGACTAAAAATATCATCTTTATCAAACATAGCATCCCCAAGCTTATGGCTTTGCATATCATTAACATATTGGATATTCAAATAATTCATACTAGCAACATTGCAATCATGATTATCATTCAAGGATTTTATGCCAAACATTTTATAGAATTATTCTTCTATCAATTGAGCACAATTTTCCTTTCCATCATTTTCACGAAAGACATTAAAAAGATGAATAATATGATGCAACCTCAATTCCATTTTTTTGTAGTTTCCTCTTTATAAACCAAACTAGTGATAAAACAAGAAACTAAAAGATTCAATTGCAAGATCAAGATATACCTTCAAGCACTCACCTCCCCGACAACGTCACCAGAAAAGAGCTTGATGTCTACTACACAACTTGTTCTTGTAGACTCGTGTTGGGCCTCCAAGCGTAGAGTTGTGTAGGACAGTATCAATTTCCCCTCAAGTGGATAACCTAAGGTTTATCAATCCATGGGAGGCGTACAATGAAGATGGTCTCTCTCAAACAACCCTACAACCAAATAACAAAAAGTCTCTTGTGTCCACAACACACCAAATACAATGGTAATTTGTATAGGTGCACTAGTTCGGCGAAGAGATGGTAATAAAAGCATAGTATTGATAGTAGATATTGATTTTTCTAATAGGAACGATAAAAAAGAGCAAGGTAGCAATTGGTAAAATATAGCACAAACGGTATTTCAATGCTTGAAAATGAGGCATAGGGTCCGTACTTTCACTAGTGCAATCTCTCAACAATGCTAATATAATTGGATCATATAACCATACCTAAACGTGCGATGAAGAATCATTCCAAAGTTATTATCTAGCGGAGAACATAACAAGAGATTGTTTCTAGCTATTCTTTCCAATCGATCTATCCAAGAGTTCGTACTAAAATAATACCAAGTTAACCTTTCCGATCAATCTGTCAAAACTTCATACTAAAATAACACCAAGTCATTCTTTCCGATTGATCTATCAAGAGTTCGTACTAACATAAAACCAAAACCAATTCAGATTCATAATACTAAATCTAACACAAAGAACCTCAAAGGGTGCCCCAAGATTTCTACCGGAGAAGCAAAGATGAGAACATGCATCAACCCCTATGCATATATTACCCCAATGTCACCTCGGGAATCCACAACTTGAGTGCCAAAATGCACATCAAGTGAATCAATATGATACCCCATTGTCACCATGGCTCAATCCATAAAAGTATTCAATCTGATAATAACGAAATCCCAAAGGGAAAACTCAATTCACAACACGATAGAAAGGGGAAAACACCATATGATCCAACTATATTAACAAAGCCCATGATACATCAAGATCGTGACATCTCAAGAACACGAGAGAGAGAGAGAGAGAGAGAGAGAGATTAAACACATAGCTACTGGTACAAACCCACAGCCCCGAGTGTGGACTACTCCCTCCTCATCATGGTGGGCACCGGGATGATGAAGATGGCCACCGATGATGATTTCCCCCTCCGGCAGGGTGCCCGAACGGGGTCTAGATTGGTTTTTCGTGGCTACAGAGGCTTGCGGCGGCGGAACTTTTTATCTAGGGTTATTTCTGATGGTTTCTCTATTTATAGGGTTTTTAAGCGTTGGAATCACGTGAAGATGGGTCTCGAGGTGACCACAATCCACCGGGGCAAGCCAGGCCCCTCTAGAGCGCCCATGTGGGTTTTGCCCACCTCGTGGCTCTTCTGGCCCTCCCACAAAGATTCTAGTGCCTCGTTTGTTCCAAAAAAATCATCACAAAGTTTTGTTGCATTTGGAGAACTTTTATTTCTGCACAAAAGACAACACCACGGTAGTTCTGCTAAAAACAGCATCAGTCCGGGTTAGTTCCATCCAAATCATACCAAAACCATATAAAATTATTGTAAACATGGCATGAATACTTCGTAAATAATAGGTACCTTGGAGAAGCATCACTTAGGGACTTTCCGCTCCTTATTCCTTCATCCATCGTGATCTCACCCAAAACTTTAAAACTTCAGCACACAAAACTCAACAAAAACCTCATGAGATCCGTTAGTATAATAAGCAAATCATAAACTTTAGGTACTGTTATGAACCCAATCATATTTAATTATTGCATAATACCTAATGTAATCTAACTTCTCCATGACTTATACCCACCCCCCTGATATAATCCATAGCATCATTAAAACAAGCAAACTATGCAACAAAAACATAATCTATCTAAAAGAGGACATTCTGTAATGATCTGAACAAACAATGTACTTATGTAACTCCAAATAAATCTGAAAAACTTGGACAACATGGGCAATTTGTATATCAATCATGTGTAAAAATTTCAGAATGTTATCACGTTTCCGTGAATTATAGTAATTCTAGCACTCGGCGCAAAGGTTTTTTGTTTCTTCACAGAATAAAGTCAACTATCAACCAAATCATCCCAAAGGCTTCACTTGTCACAAACACTAATTAAAACATAATAACACAATCATTACCGAAGGAATAATTGTGTGAACACACCAAAAATATAAATAATAACTATTGGGTTGTCTCCCAACAAGCTCTTGATTTATAGCCATTAGGTAGGCTTTGAGATCTCAATGATGCTCTCATGAAAGGCAAGGATTGAAGCACAAAGAGAGCTTCATAATACATGTGACAAACACATTTAAGTATAACATACTTCCTATGCATAGGCATTTTATAAGGGGATAATTGCATTTTTACCCCTAGTTGGTTCCTACCCACGGGTTTTGCCCTTACTTTTCGAGCTTGCTTAGTTTTTCACTTACTTTTTCCATCGTGGTGCCTCGAATGCCCTTTGACCCTTTGACCAAAACTTTGAAAATTCATAACTAATTCATATTAACTTAGAAAAATGCAAATAAGATATCAAAGTGTTCAGATAAACATTAACTTTATGTGCATATCATTTGCATTCAAGACAAAAGGACCTTTTAAACTACCTGAGGTAACTAACGTTATTAACATTATTAAAAATAAAAATGTATAAACAATATTTTTTTCCATGAATAAAAATTACATGCAAATGTAGGTGATGTTTTCGGAACATCCATATATCTTATTTGCATTTTTCTGAGTTCGTATCATCTTGTTATGAATGTTCTAACGACTTTGACCATTATTTCGAAACTTCATAACAAGTTGATATGAACTCAGAAAAATGCAAATAAGATATCAGGATGTTCAGAAAACATCACCTACATTTGCATGTAATTTTTATTCATGAAAGAAAATATTTTTATACCTTTTTATATTAAAAAATGTTAATTACATTAATTACCACAGGTAGTTTAAAGGGTCCTTTCATCCAGAATGCAAATGATATGCACATAAAGTTAATGTTTATCTGAACATTTTGATATCTTATTTACATTTTTCCGAGTTCATATGAATTACTTATAAATTTTCAAAGTTTTGGTCAAACGGTCAAAGGGCATTCGAGGGACCTCGATGGAAAAAGTAAGGGCAAAACTGAGCAAGCTCGAAAAGCAAGGGAAAAACCCGTGGGTAGGAACCAACTAGGGGTAAAAATGCAATTGTCCCTTTTGGCATGATCATGATTGGAGGTGAGGTTTCATGATCATGATCAGCATGACAACCCAAAGAAAGGAACCGATAGCGGGATTAATTTCTTTGGAAGATGTTTCATATCTCTCTGCGTACCTTTGTTTATAAAACCGTATGGCCGGATTGCCTTGTTTTCCATCAATCTTTGCCCTTATAACAGCTTCATAAAGTAGGACAAACACTCCCCGGCTTCTGGCCGAGGAGGTTGAAGCCGATGGTCGGTCAACAAAGTTTTGTACAATGCTGATCCGAGCATTAATGATGTAAAGTACTTGGATACGTAGAATCATTACACATAATTTGTGATTTTACTCTAGATATCGATCCTTAATTCGGCCACCCGTTCCCACATTAAGGCTAGGGGGCTACTAGCCTTCAGGCTTATTATTCACTAATATTAAAAGGGGCGTATCAATCCCCTGATTAGGTGTTGCCACCCGACCAGTGTCTCGGGGGCTACTGCATTGCCTATTCAGTGCAGAAAATTCAAAGTGCTCAATGTTCGGTTGGACCGAACTATGGGCAAACGCGTCTTCGGACAACAATAAGTACCATCTGGGACTTATCCGGCATCAAGCTAATATATCACGGCGACTTCTCAAAACCCTCTCTCAAGGACCCGTCCGTCGATCACTATTACCTCTAATATATTACACTCCATTTCTATTCCTATGTATGCTGCCGAGCTAGGAGTTGATCCTCAGGCCGATTTCACGACCTGAGTCTCAGAAGCTACTAGGATCAACGGTTTCATATTTTCCTTCAGGTGCATCTCGGATTTAGGCCGACAGACACCTTGAGGGCTACTGGCCATACATCTCTTCAGCAAATAAATTTATACGCATCAGAAATAAAATCCACAAACAATCAGCCCATGACCGAGGTGCTGAGCCACCTCGGAAGCAGTTCGGCATATAGCTCGAATGCAAGTGGCTGGCTCCTTAGAGGGCATTTCCGGCATTACGCTCGGCTAAAACTTTTTTAAGACTAAGGTAATCTATGACACCTCGGATACAGTCCAGCGTTGGAGCTTGGATACATTCCGGCGTTGAAGCTCGAAAGCGGTCCGGCGTTGGTGCTCGGCTGCAAAAGATACCTCGAATGAAGTCCGGCGTTGGAGCTCGGACGCGAGAGGACACCGCTGCACGAGAAACACTTCAAACCCGAGGTGGGCGTAAAAATAACAAGGCATTGATAACGGCCAATAACTTAAAGGGGCTCCTCAGGATACCCGACGTGTAAACTCTTTGGATTTACTTCGGCGATCCTCAAGATCAAAGATAAGAAGATTTGTTGAACCAGTTTTCAAGACCGACGACCAAAGATGAAAAACAGTTCAGAAGAATCGAGGAGCGTCCCCAACTTGAAGACCGGTTCAGGGGGCAACTGACGGTGTCCTGGACTAGGGGGTACTCACCATGTCGTCTCCTGACCAGGTGGATCGGGCCAAGGACCCCCATGGAGGTTCACTCATGGGCCACTTCGGGTAGCCCATGCCGCACACGAGGAAGATTCCACAAGACTTGATGATCAAGACAAGGACTCCTCTCCACCAACATATTCGACTAGGACTCTTGTTATCCTAGGCCTCCGGTACATTATATAAGCCGAGGCCAGACTAGCTGCTAGATTATTATGACATTATTCACCATACCCTCAGGTTTTAGACCACAACATATGATCTCGAGATAGATAAACTCTGTACTTGATACTCCATCAATATAAACAAGAGCACGGCGTAGGGTTTTACCTCCATCAAGAGGGACCGAACCTGGGTAAAACATTGTCTCCTTCTTTCCTGTTACCATTGATTCGAGAATCCACAGCTCAGGACCCCCTACCCCGAGATCTGCCAGTTTTGACACCGACAATGACCAAGGCCAGGCGGGTGCAGTGTGCGAGTTTCCTCTTTGGTGCTAAGGAAGCAAGCACAGGCGTAGAGTCCCAAGGAATCAGCCAAAGGTTTCCATTCTGGTGCACCAAGACCAAGACTGCCATGTGTAACGCCCCGAGACCGATGTGCCAGGTGTCGTCCAGTTATTCGCTGTTGTTGCCTTGTCATTGCTTGCGTGTAATGCATCGCATATCATGTCATCATGTGCATTTCATTTGCATACGTGTTCGTCTCATGCATCCGAGCATTTTCCCTGTTGTCAGTTTTGCATTCCGGCGCTTCGTTCTCCTCCGGTGGTCATTTCTACCTTCTTCTCATGTGTGGGGATTAACCATTTCCGGATTGGACCGAGACTTGTCATGCGGCCTTGGTTTACAACCGGTAGACCGCCTGTCAAGTTTCGTACCATTTGGACTTCGTTTGATGCGCCAACGGTTAACCGAGGGACCGAAAAGGCCTCGTGTGTCTTGCAGCCCAACACCCCTCCAATTTGGCCCAAAACCCACCAAAACCCTCTCCATCATCTAGAGCGTTCGATCACGATCGCGTGGCCCAAAACCGCACCTCATTTGGACTCTCCTAGCTCCCTCTACCTATAAATATGTGTCTCCCTCCGAAATTCTCGCGCAGACGAAACCCTAATCCTTTTCCTCGCGCCGCCGCCACGCGCCGCCCGGACATGTCCGCTCCGCCGGCCAGCTCACCTCCACCAATCAGAGGATGCCACCTCAGCTCTGCCGCCGACTCCAGCGAATCCGCCGCCGCCATGTGTCGCCCGCGCCCCCTCTCTCTCCTCACGCGCCCGCCGCGGCCCGCAGAACCCGGATCGGGCCCACGCGGGCCCAGAGCCGCCGCCGCCCGCGCGCCAGGCGCCCCAGCTCGCCGGACCTCTCCGCTGCCGCCTCTCTCTTGCCGGGGTTCGCCGGGACCTCGCCGGAACTCCTCGGCGTCCGCGCCCGCCGCCATGCACGCGCGCCACCGCGCCTCACCATCGCCGGAACTGTCGTCCGCCGCCGCGCCAAGCTTCTCCAGCCAGCGCGCCGAAGCCGGCCGGCTCCCGTGCCACGAGGCCGCCGCCCGCCCCGCCGGCGCCCTGCTCCTTCGCCGCCATCGCCGCTCCCCGCGCTGGCGTACGTCGCTAGAGCTCGCCAGTTTTCCTCGCCGGAGCCCATCCCGGCCGGATCTGCTCCGGTGGATGAGATCCACCGGGAGTTGGACCAAACGCCGCGCGCCCTCGTCCCCGAGATTTCCATGTTTCATATGCCCATGTTCATCATGTCGTGACTCCGCATCCGTAGATCCGTTTCATGCATGTAGCATATCAAAATGTCCGTCTCAAAGAGCACATCATTTCATCTCATTGCATCATTTTCATTTGAGTTCATCTTGATGCCCGAAATGCTGTTAGAAGAGTGCTATTTGAGTTAATTGTCAGATCTGCTGCACCAAATAGCTATTTGTCATTTTTGCCATGATTAATGTGTGCATGATATGCCCCTGAGCTCTACATGTGTTTTGTTATATGTTTTGCCATCTATCCAAAGGTGCAACCCATGTATTTTCGTGATGAGTAGCACAAGCTTGCAAAGTGGAGCATTCGTTAATGCTGATTTCAGGGACTTAGCATTTCCACTAAGTCCTGGGACTGTTTATCTCATATTGCCATATGTTCATGTTGTTTCCTAGTGATCCGTGCCTCTTTTGAGGATGATCAGTAAGGATGATTTGTTAATCTTGTACTGCTCTATCCATACATGTCTTTGTTTGCAATTATGGAGCACCCTAGCTTGAGTCAATCGAGCTCTACTTTTGCTATTTCATGAATCTGGGCAGATTGTCTACTTGTTAGCGATTTTGCCGATGATGTTGTAGTTGATCCGTGCATGCTATGTTTTTGTTCTTGCCATGTCTAGCTTGTATTTTGTGTATTATTGATGGGTGTATGCTTAGATTGTCATGACTTGCTCTATAGTGAGTGCATCGAGCTCGTAAACATGCCTACTTGATATCTGATTTGCATGCTCCAGTTTTTCACTAAGTCTGTGAACTGATTATGTTTTTGCTATGTTCACATGCTTGCAATTGTATTTTCTGATCCCTTTTGGTTCAAGGTCACTAAGGGACTTTTGTTAAGCTCTTTGAGTAGCTCCATGCCATGCTTTACTTTGCCATGTTCAGGTCCTATAGCATATAGTTTTCATGCTCCAAAGGGTGCTACCTGATCTGAAATTCCAGGCTTGTGTTAATTTCACTAAGTCTGAAACCTGTTTACCAATTGCACGTTTGCCATGCTTGTTTGAACCTGTTAATGTATGAATTGGCCGTAGCTCAGTGTTCATCTTTTGTTAGGCATCATGAACGGATCCCTGCCATGTATTTTGTTGCCATGTTTGAGTGATGTAGCATGTTTGTCTTGTTGCATTTAGATGGCTACTTGCTGATAATCGCAGACCGGTGTTATATTTGAATTGCTTGCCATTTCCAAACCGTAACTCCGATTCCGGTGATCTTTATATCGTTTTCAAGCAATTTCATCTCACATTTCCAAGTTGAGGCCAAGTTCCATCTTTCCTTCGCAAATCATGCATATGCACCGCATACCGCATCCCGCATATCATACCATGTTCATGTGTTGGTTGTTTACTATGTTGTGTGCTTCTTTCCGGTGTTTGCTTCTTCGGGTTGGTTCCGGCAACGTCGCGTTTGTGAGGACCCGTTCGTCTACGTCCGTTTGTCTTCTTCATGGACTCGTTCTTCTTCCTTGCGGGATTTCAGGCAAGATGATCATACCCTCGAAATCACTACTATCTTTGCTTTGCTAGTTGCTCGCTCTTTTGCTATGCCTATGCTGCGATACCTACCACTTGCTTATCATGCCTCCCATATTGTTGAACCAAGCCTCTGACCCACCTTGTCCTAGCAAACCGTTGTTTGGCTATGTTACCGCTTTGCTCAGCCCCTCTTATAGCGTTGTTAGTTGCAGGTGAAGATTGAAGTTTTTTCCTTGTTGGAACATGGAGATGTTGTTCCTTGTTGGAACATGTTTACTTGTTGGGATATCACAATATATCTTATTTAATTAATGCATCTATATACTTGGTAAAGGGTGGAAGGCTCGGCCTTATGCCTGGTGTTTTGTTCCACTCTTACCGCCCTAGTTTCCGTCATATCGGTGTTATGTTCCCGGATTTTGCGTTCCTCACGCGGTTGGGTTATAATTGGAACCCCTTGACAGTTCGCTTTGAATAAAACTCCTCCAGCAAGGCCCAACCGTGGTTTTACCATTCGCCACCTAGCCTTTTTCCCTTGGGAGTCGCACATCCCGAGGGTCATCTTATTTTAACCCCCCCGGGCCAGTGCTTGTCTAAGTGTTGGTCCAACCCAGAGCACCGTGCGGGGCCGTCCCTTGGTAACTTGGGTTACGTTGGCTCCCGTACGCTTAGCTTATCCGGTGTGCCCTGAGAATGAGATATGTGCAGCTCCTATCGGGATGTCGGCGCATCGGGTGGTCTTGCTCACAGATACTTCCAAAACCAGCTTGCAGGTGCCGAGGTTACCATGCAGATGGCGCTGCCAAGCCCAGGAGGAGCTCGATGGAGATCTTGTCCTTTGTGTTGTTTCGTTCTAGTTGAGTAGTAGAGCCTAGTTGGGGTCGATTGGGGACCTTTGTCGCATTTGGGGTTCTTCTTTTATTTTGGTTCCGTAGTCGGACCTTGATTGTATTTGGATGTTGTAATGCTTTATTCATGTATTGTGTGAAGTGGCGATTGTAAGCCAACTATGTATCTCTTTCCCTTATGTATTACATGAGTTGTGTGAAGATTACCTCTCTTGCGACATTGCTTTCAATGCGGTTATGCCTCTAAGTCGTGCTTTGACACGTGGGAGATATACCCGCATCGAGGGCGTTACACCAGGACAGCAGGACGGAGGTCATCGCCGAGGCCACCACAGCGTCACGACCAGAGGCTTTTGCAGGCGAAGACTACTTTTGTCAGGATAGCATGTACTAGTTGTCTCCCTACAAATTTGGCCGTTGTGGGATCCCTTCCCACCTCCATTTGGGAAGAGGACCAAGGCCCCTATGTAGGACTTAGCCACCACCATAGAGGGGGACGGATCATTCAGATCATCCTCACACCCACCAGCTCATTGAGCTCAAGAACACTCCTCCTCCTCCTAAGGTTGTTCTCCCACTGTACTAGTTCATCCTCGGCCCCTCGAGGAAAATCCACCACAAAGCATGAGTAGGGATTTACACCACAAGGTGGCCTGAACCTGGGTAAACTATTGTGTCTCTTTTCCATTCAGTCCGTCGGGCTAGGCTGTAAGATTAGCGAGTAGGCATACTGGGGAGGACGAGTTCTTCGCACGCACCCCAGAGTTCGAACCTCTCAAGGGTCTGCGGAACCCGAAATCTGACATTTGGCGCTCCAGGTAGGGGTGCGTCGGAGCCTCTCTTCCGCCGGTCGACCCGCCACCTCTCCACCGCTTCCATGGCTGACGCGCGTCGAGCTCGTGCTGAACGTCGGGCCACTCTTGTTGCCCACGTCGCTCAGACGGCGCCGGGGGGTGACGGCTGTCCTCGCCGTCCCTCGTCTCCAGTGGCGAACGCCGCTACCGGCCCGGCGGGGCACGAGCAACAAGCTTCTTCGCTGCACCCCTCCGTGCGGCGTCATGGGCGCACCGCCACCCCGTCGCTGACTCCGGTTGGTTCGTCGTCCCATGCTCATCACGGGCCGGTGGACGCGTAGTCTGTGTTGCTCATAGCGGGCGAGCTCTTGCTCTATCGCCTTGTCGACGACCTCTACAAAGACTGGTTGTACAGCATCGTCGAGCTTGTCAGCGCCGCTGGGGGCTCTCCTGCACTATCTCTCTCGTTGCCTCGCCCACCGCCTTCTGTGGGTGATGTAGCCCACAGTGCACCTCCTCCACCTCCCCGTCAAGACATCGCAGTCAGTCCAAGGCGTAAGGCCCCGCGGCGTGACCCGTCGCACAGGGCGCCGACGCGTGAAGAAGAAAGCTGTCAGGTGGTCCAGCAGCCACAAGAAGATGCTCGTGCACTCCCAACACCACCACGTCAAGACCGTGCGCTGCCTACGGAGGTGGCGCGGGAGCGCCAGTATCAGGCTCCACCTCCACGATGGGCTCCTGGGACCACAGAGGGTTGCCGCGCCTTTGCTCCGAAGTTACATAGCATCGTCTGGCTGGGGAAGTTCAAGCCCGACCAGCCTCCATGCGATGATGTCACCCCTGACCCTGTTGAGTTCCTGTAGCTCTACGAGCTGAGCATCGAGGAAGCCAACAGTGACGAGAAGGTTATGGCAAACTGGTTTCCCATTGCCCTCATGGATGGCGCGCGCTCATGGATCCTGAACCTTCCCGCGGTATCGATCTCCTCCTGGGACGAAATGCGAGAGCGTTTCGTTGCCAACTTCTAGGGCACCCACGACCAGCCGCCGGCAACGAGTGACCTGCAGCGCATCAAGCAGCAGTCAGGGGAGACCTTGCAGAAGTACATCCAGCGCTTCAACAGTGTTCGCCTCAAGATTCCCAAGGTGTCGGACGAGACCATCATCTCGGCATTAACTGATGGCGTCCGCAATGTCAAGATGAAGGAGGATCTCGCCATACACGATGACCTGTGCATGGCTCTGGAGATGATTAACATGGAGACCAAGTGTGCGAGAGCTGAGGAGGGGCACCTCTCCCTTCTCGAGCCCCCTGAAGCTGAACCAGAAGACAAGAAGACCAAGGCCAAGGACATGAAGTGCAAGGGGGCAGCCGTGCTCGCGGCCGAACCAGAGATGAAGCGCGGTTTTGATCACCCAGAGCCATCCAAGGGCAGCCGCCTGTTCTGCGTCTTCCACAACGTGCACAACCACAACACCAACGACTGTCAGGAGCTCCAGGCCATCCGCGATGGGTGCCTCGGTCATCACCCCGAGCACAACGATCGAGGGTATGGTCGCGGAGGAGGCTGAAGTGGAGACACTGGGACGGCCGCAACCCCCGCCAAGAGTGGCGTGATCAGCCTCGTGAGGAACGCTGGCAGGGCCAGCCTCGCGAGGGCCCCTGGAGGGACCAGCCTCGTGAGGACCGTCCTCAGGGCAACGCTGGCCTCCCTCCGCTGCCACCACCACCAAGAAGGAACGACGATCACCACCAAGATGAGGGGGTTGGGGGCTTCCAGGAGCCTCGTGCCACCGCATGCATCCTAGGAAGTGCTCAGGCCCCTGCCTCTCATCGCATCTTCAAGCAGTTTGCTCGTGAGGTGAACGCGGCCCTTCCCAAGCTCGAGGCTACGCATCCGCTTAGGTTGTCCAAGTGCACCATCACCTTCAGCTCGTCCGACCAGCTCAAGTGTGCGGCAACTGTCGGTGCTCTCCTGATTCTTTGCTCACCAACCATCAGCAACATCCTCATCACCAAGACTCTCATCAATGGCGGTGCGGGGCTCAACAATCTTTCCATCGAGACATTCGACCGAATCCAGGCGCCCTATGACCAGCTACAACCCACCAAGCCCTTCTCAGGAGTGACCGACGGCTCCACCACCCTGATAGGGCATATCCACCTCCCTGTCACCTTCGGCACCGCGACAACTACCGCATCGAGCTCATTGACTTCGACGTCACTCACATTCGCCTTCCGTACAATGCCATCCTTGGCTACCCGACCCTGGCCAAGTTCATGGCAGTCACCCACCATGGATACAATGTCCTCAAGATGCCAGGGAGCCGCGACATCATCACGGTTGCCTGCAAGGAGAAGGACATGATGTGCTCTCTCGAGCACGCCAACCTGTTGGGGAACGTAGCAGAATTTTAAAATTTTCCCGATACAATACCGATTACCCCCGAAACTTTCCCGATGGCCGAAACTTGACTTCCTATATATAAATCTTCACCTCCGGACCATTCCGGAACTCCTCTTGACATCCGGGATCTCATCCGGGACTACGAACAACTTTCGGGTTACCGTATACTAATATTTCAACAAACCTAGCGTCACCGAACCTTAAGTGTGTAGACCCTACGGGTTCGGGAGACACGCAGACATGACCGAGACGACTCTCTGGTCAACAACCAACAGCGGGATCTGGATACCCATGTTGGCTCCCACATGCTCCTCTATGATCTCATCGGATGAACCACGATGTCGAGGATTCAATCAATCCTGTATACAATTCCCTTTGTCAATCGGTATGTTACTTGCCCGAGACTCGATCGTCGGTATCCCAATACCTCGTTCCATCTCGTTACCGGCAAGTCACTTTACTCGTACCGTAATGCATGATCCCGTGATCAACCACTTGGTCACATTGAGCTCATTATGATGATGCATTACCGAGTGGGCCCAGAGATACCTCTCCGGCATACGGAGTGACAAATCCCAGTCTTGATTCGTGCCAACCCAACAGACAATTTCGGAGATACCCGTAGTGCACCTTTATAGTCACCCAGTTACGTTGTGATATTTGGCACACCCAAAGCACTCCTACGGTGTCTGGGAGTTGCACAATCTCATGGTCTAAGGAGATGATACTTGACATTCGGAAATGCTATAGCAAACAAACTACACGATCTTTGAGCTATGCTTAGGATTGGGTCTTGTCCATCACATCATTCTCCTAATGATGTGATCCCGTTATCAATGACATCTAATGTCCATAGTCAGGAAACCATGACTATCTTTTGATCAACGAGCTAGTCAACTAGAGGCTCACTAGGGACGTGTTCTGGTCTATGTATTCACACATGTATTACGATTTCCAGATAACACAATTATAGCATGAACAATAGACAATTATCATGAATAAGGAAATATAATAATAACCATTTTATTATTACCTCTAGGGCATATTTCCAATAGTCTCCCACTTGCACTAGAGTCAATAATCTAGTTACATTGTGATGAATCAAACACCCATAGAGTTCTGGTGTTGATCATGTTTTGCTCTAGGGAGAGGTTTAGTCAACGGATCTGCTACATTCAGGTCCGTATGTACTTTACAAATATCTATGTTTCCATTTTGAACACTTTCACGAATGGAGTTGAAGCGACGCTTGATATGCCTGGTCTTCCTGTGAAACCTGGGCTCCTTGGCAAGGGCAATAGCTCCAGTGTTGTCACAGAAGAGAGTCATCGGGCCCGACGCATTGGGAATGACTCCTAGGTCGGTAATGAACTCCTTCACCCAGATTGCTTCTTGTGCTGCCTCCGAGGCTGCCATGTACTCTGCTTCACATGTAGATCCCGCCACAAAGCTTTGCTTGCAATTGCACCAGCTTACTGCCCCACCATTCAAAATATACATGTATCCAGTTTGTGACTTAGAGTCATCCAGATCTGTGTCGAAGCTAGCATCGACGTAACCCTTTACGACGAGCTCTTCGTCACCTCCATAAATGAGAAACATATCCTTAGTCCTCTTCAGATACTTCAGGATATTCTTGACCGTTGTCCAGTGTTCCATGCCGGGATTACTTTGGTACCTTCCTACCAAACTTATGGCACGGTTTACATCAGGTCTGGTACACAACATAGGATACATGATAGACCGTATGGCCGAGGCATAGGGGACAACACTCATCTTTTCTCTATCTTCTGTCGTGGTCGGGCATTGAGCCGTGCTCAATCTCGTACCTTGCAATACAGGCAAGAACCCCTTCTTTGACTGATCCATATTGAACTTCTTCAATATCTTGTCAAGGTACGTACTCTGTGAAAGACCAATGAGGCATCTCGATCTATCTCTATAGATCTTGATGCCTAATATGTAAGCAGCTTCTCCAAGATACTTCATTGAAAAACACTTGTTCAAGTAGGCCTTTATGCTTTCCAAGAATTCTATATCATTTCCCATCAATAGTATGTCATCCACATACAATATGAGAAATGCTATAGAGCTCCCACTCACTTTCTTGTAAATGCAGGCTTCTCCATAAGTCTGCGTAAACCAAAACGCTTTGATCATATCATCAAAACGAATGTTCCAACACCGAGATGCTTGCACCAGCCCATAGATCGAGCGTTGGAGCTTGCACACCTTGTCAGCATTCTTAGGATCGACAAAACCTTCCGACTGCATCATATACAATTCTTCCTTAAGGAAACCATTAAGGAATGCCGTTTTGACGTCCATTTGCCATATCTCATAATCATAGAATGCGGCAATTGCTAACATGATTCGGATGGACTTCTTCTTCGCTACGGGTGAGAAAGTCTCATCGTAGTCAAAACCTTGAACTTGTCGATAACCCTTAGCGACAAGCCGAGCTTTATAGATGGTTACATTACCATCCGCATCTGTCTTCTTCTTAAAGATCCATTTATTTTCTATGGCTCACCGATTATCGGGCAAGTCAGTCAAAGTCCATACTTTGTTTTCATACATGGATCCTATCTCGGATTTCATGGCTTCCAGCCATTTGTCGGAATCTGGGCCCGCCATCGCTTCTTCATAGTTCGAGGGTTCACCGTTGTCTAACAACATGATTTCCAAGACAGGGTTGCCGTACCACTCTGGTGCCGAACGTGTCCTTGTGGACCTACGAAGTTCAGTAGCAACTTGATCTGAAGTTTCATGATCATCATCATTAACTTCCTCTCTAGTCGGTGCAGGCACCTCAGGAACATTTTCCTGAGTTGCGCCACTTTCCGGTTCAAGAGGTAATACTTCATCAAGTTCTACTTTCCTCCCACTTACTTCTTTCGAGAGAAACTCTTTCTCTAGAAAGGATCCATTCTTGGCAACAAAGATCTTGCCTTCGGATCTGAGGTAGAAGGTATACCCAATAGTTTCTTTAGGGTATCCTATGAAGACACATTTTTCCGATTTGGGTTTGAGCTTTTCAGGTTGAAGTTTCTTGACATAAGCATCGCATCCCCAAACTTTTAGAAATGACGGCTTAGGTTTCTTAGCAAACCATAATTCATACGGTGTCGTCTCAACGGATTTCGATGGAGCCCTATTTAAAGTGAATGCGGCAGTCTCTAAAGCATAGCCCCAAAATGATAGTGGTAAATCGGTAAGAGACATCATAGATCGCACCATATCCAATAGAGTGCAATTACGACATTCGGACACACCATTACGCTGAGGTGTTCCAAGCGGCGTGAGTTGTGAAACTATTCCACATTTCCTTAAGTGTGTGCCAAATTCTTGACTCAAGTATTCTCCCCCACGATCTGATCGCAAGAACTTGATTTTTCTGTCACGTTAATTCTCAACCTCACTCTAAGATTCCTTGAACTTTTCAAAGGTCTCAGACTTGTGTTTCATTAAGTAGACATACCCATATCTTCTCAAGTCATCAGTGAGGGTGAGAACATAACGATAGCCACCGCGAGCCTCAACACTCATTGGACCGCACACATCAGTATGTATGATTTCCAATAAGTTGGTTGCTCGCTCCATTGTTCCTGAGAACGGAGTCTTGGTCATTTTACCCATGAGGCATGGTTCACACGTGTCAAATGATTCGTAATCAAGAGACTCCAAAAGTCCATCTGCATGGAGCTTCTTCATGCGTTTGACACCTATGTGACCAAGGCGGCAGTGCCACAAGTATGTGGGACTATCATTATCAACCTTACATCTTTTGGTATTCACACTATGAATATGTGTAACATTACGCTCGAGATTCATTAAGAATAAACCATTCACCAGCGGGGCATGACCATAAAACATATCTCTCATATAAATAGAACAACCATTATTCTCGGATTTAAATGAGTAGCCATCTCGAATTAAACGAGATCCTGATACAATGTTCATGCTCAAAGCTGGCACTAAATAACAATTATTGAGGTTTAAAACTAATCCCGTAGGTAAATGTAGAGGTAGCGTGCCGACGGCGATCACATCAACCTTGGAACCATTCCCGACGCGCATCGTCACCTCGTCCTTCGCCAGTCTCCGCTTATTCCGCAGCTCCTGCTTTGAGTTATAAATGTGAGCAACCGCACCAGTATCAAATACCTAGGAGCTACTACGAGTACTGGTAAGGCACACATCAATTACATGTATATCACATATACCTTTAGTGTTGCCGGCCTTCTTGTCCGCTAAGTATTTGGGGTAGTTCCGCTTCAAGTGACCACTTCCCTTGCAATAAAAACACTCAGTATCGGGCTTGGGTCCATTCTTTGGCTTCTTCCCGGCAGCTTGCTTACCGGGCGCGGCAACCCCTTTGCTGTCCTTCTTGAAGTTCTTCTTACCCTTGTCTTTCTTAAACTTAGTGGTTTTATTAACCATCAACACTTGATGTTCCTTTTTGATCTCCACCTCCGCTGATTTCAGCATTGAATATACCTCAGGAATGGTCTTTTCCATCCCCTGCATATTGAAGTTCATCACAAAGCTCTTGTAGCTCGGTGGAAGCGACTGAAGGATTCTGTCAATGACCGCGTCATCCGGGAGATTAACACCCAGCTGAGTCAAGCGGTTATGCAACCCAGACATTTTGAGTATGTGCTCACTAATAGAACTATTTTCCGCCATCTTACAACTGAAGAACTTGTCGGAGACTTCATATCTCTCGACCCGGGCATGATCTTGGAAAACCATTTTCAGCTCTTCGAACATCTCATATGCTCTGTGTTGCTCAAAACGCTTTTGGAGCCCCGGTTCTAAGCTGTAAAGCATGCCGCACTGAACGAGGGAGTAATCATCAGCACGTGACTGCCAAGCGTTCATAACGTCTTGGTTCTCTAGGATGGGTGCGTCACCTAGCGGTGCTTCTAGGACATAATCTTTCTTGGCAGCTATGAGGATGATTCTCAGGTTCCGGACCCAGTCCGTATAGTTGCTGCCATCATCTTTCAGCTTGGTTTTCTCTAGGAATGCGTTGAAGTTGAGGACAACGTGGGCCATTTGATCTACAAGACATATTGTAAAGATTTTAGACTAAGTTCATGATAATTAAGTTCGTCTAATCAAATTATTCAATGAACTCCCACTCAAATAGACATCCCTCTAGTCATCTAAGTGAAACATGATCCGAGTCAACTAGGGCGTGTTCGATCATCACGTGAGACGGACTAGTCAACATCGGTGAACATCTTCATGTTGATCGTATCTTCTATACGACTCATGCTCGACCTTTCGGTCTTCCGTGTTCCGAGGCCATGTCTGTACATGCTAGGCTCGTCAAGTCAACCTAAGTGTATTGCTTGTGTAAATCTGGCTTACACCCGTTGTATGCGAACGTTAGAATCTATCACACCCGATCATCACGTGGTGCTTCAAAACAACGAACCTTCATAATGGTGCACAGTTAGGGGGAACACTTTCTTGAAATTATTACGAGGGATCATCTTATTTAAGCTACCGTCGTTCTAAGAAAATAAGATGTAAAACATGATAAACATCACATGCAATCAAATAGTGACATGATATGGCCAATATCATTTGCTCCTTTTGATCTCCATCTTCGGGGCTCCATGATCATCGTTGTCACCGGCATGACACCATGATCTCCATCATCGTGTCTTCTTGAAGTTGTCTCGTCATCTATTACTTCTACTACTATGGCTAATGCTTTAGCAATAAAGTAAAGTAATTACATGACGTTTATGTTGACACGCAGGTCATAAATAAATTAAGACAACTCCTATGGCTCCTGCCGGTTGTCATACTCATCGACATGCAAGTCGTGATTCCTATTACAATAACATGATCAATCTCATATATCACATATATCATTCATCACATCCTTTTGGCCATATCACATCACACGGCACATGCTACAAAAACAAGTTAGACGTCCTCTAATTGTTGCTGCAAGTTTTTATGTGGCTGCTATAGGTTTCTAGCAAGAACATTTCTTACCTACGCCAAAACCACAACGTGACATGCCAATTTCTATTTACCCTTCATAAGGACCCTTTTCATCGAATCCGATCCGACTAAAGTGGGAGAGACAGACACCCGCTAGCCACCTTATGCAACTAGTGCATGTCAGTCGGTGGAACCAGTCTCACGTAATCGTATGTGTAAGGTCGGTCCGGGCCGCTTCATCCCACGATGCCGCCGAATCAAGATAAGACTAGTAACGACAAGTAAATTGACATTATCGACGCCCACAACTGCTTTGTGTTCTACTCATGCATAGAAACTACGCATAGACCTAGCTCATGATGCCACTGTTGGGGAACGTAGCAGAATTTTAAAATTTTCTACGCATCACCAAGATCAATCTATGGAGTCATCTAGCAACGAGGGAGAGGGGAGTGCATCTACATACCCTTGTAGATCGTGAGCGGAAGCGTTCAAGAGAACGGGGTTGATGGAGTCGTACTCGTCGTGATCCAAATCACCGATGACCTAGCGCCGAACGGACGGCACCTCCGCGTTCAACACACGTACGGTTGGGAAGACGTCTCCTCCAACTTGATCCAGCAAGGGGGAAGGAGAGGTTGATGGAGATCCAGTAGCATGACGGTGTGGTGGTGGAAGCAACAGCGATCTCGGCAGGGCTTCGCCAAGCTTAGCGAGAGGGAGAGGTGTCACGGGAGGGAGAGGGAGGCGCCAGGGGCTAGGGTGCGGCTGCCCTCCCTCCCCCCACTATATATAGGACCCCTAGGGGGCGCCGGCCCTAGGAGATGGAATCTCCAAGGGGGGCGGCGGCCAAGGGGGTGGCTTGCCCCCCAAGCCAAGTGGGGCGCCCCCCACCCCTAGGGTTTCCAACCCTAGGCGCAGAGGGAGGCCCAAGGGGGGCACACCAGCCCATTACGGGCTGGTTCCCCTCCCACTTCAGCCCATGGGAACCTCCGGGATAGGTGGCCCCACCCGGTGGACCCCCGGGACCCTTTCGGTGGTCCCGGTACAATACCGATTACCCCCGAAACTTTCCCGATGGCCGAAACTTGACTTCCTATATATAAATCTTCACCTCCGGACAATTCCGGAACTCCTCATGACGTCCGGGATCTCATCCGAGACTCCAAAAAACTTTCGGGTTACCGTATACTAATATCTCAACAACCCTAGCGTCACCGAACCTTAAGTGTGTAGAACCTACGGGTTCGGGAGACACGCAGACATGACCGAGACGACTCTCTGGTCAACAACCAACAGCGGGATCTGGATACCCATGTTGGCTCCCACATGCTCCTCGATGATCTCATTGGATGAACCACGATGTCGAGGATTCAATCAATCCTGTATACAATTCCCTTTGTCAATCGGTACGTTACTTGCCCGATACTCGATCGTCGGTATCCCAATACCTCGTTCAATCTCGTTACCGGCAAGTCACTTTACTCGTACCATAATGCATGATCCCGTGATCAACCACTTGGTCACATTGAGCTCATTATGATGATGCATTACCGAGTGGGCCAAGAGATACCTCTCCGTCATATGGAGTGACAAATCTCAGTCTTGATTCGTGCCAACCCAACAGACACTTTCGGAGATACCCGTAGTGCACCTTTATAGTCACCCAGTTACGTTGTGATGTTTGGCACACCCAAAGCACTCCTACGGTATCTGGGAGTTGCACAATCTCATGATCTAAGGAGATGATACTTGACATTCGGAAAAGCTATAGCAAACGAACCACACGATCTTTGAGCTATGCTTAGGATTGGGTCTTGTCCATCACATCATTCTCCTAATGATGTGATCCCGTTATCAATGACATCTAATGTCCATAGTCAGGATACCATGACTATCTTTTGATCAACGAGCTAGTCAACTAGAGGCTCACTAGGGACGTGTTGTGGTCTATGTATTCACACATGTATTACGATTTTCGGATAACACAATTATAGCATGAACAATAGACAATTATCATGAACAAGGAAATATAATAATAAACATTTTATTATTGCCTCTAGGGCATACTTCCAACACTACCAGGCTGCGGCAGTCGAGAATCCATACGATGAAGGCACTGTCTACCCTCCTGAGGCTGTCCCCAAGAAGAAGAAGCAGCTGCTCCGCCAAGAACCTCATGAGAGCGTGGTGCCCAGTGGCACCACCTCAGGACCAGCGCCTACAACCGGGGCGCCTCCCTCTCTCACATAGGAAGGTACACCCGGCGCCCCTCTTAGGCTGGGCTCGGGGGCTCTCCTCTGGAGGGCCTCTGACCTAGCCAACGTCACGAGGGAGGCGCTTGGGCACCATGTGGAGGCGTGCTTCAGCGCGCGCTTCCGCTAGGTAGGCACAAGGCATGGGGAGCCAGGTGCTTAGGAATTCATCACCAAGGCAACCGAGGAGCTTCAAGTGGCGAGAGCTATACGCGGTGACCGCCGCCCACCACCCGGTGCAGCTCCTTGTACCGGCAAGGATAGCGAGCTACGCGTCTGCATCAACATCCCGGGGCTCAACAGGGCCGCATCTCAGGAGCGCTTCTGGCCATCACACGTTGGCCGGTGTGAGGGCCCCCCTCACAGCTATGTTCGCATGCCTTTCGGCTTGCTGAGCAGGGTTGTCGGGCATCAGCATCACTGCAGAGCATCATGGCGGCTCAGGAGGTGAGGCACCAGGCGATCCCGACGGAGATGGCGACGGATCCTCACGAGCTCCCCGGGCCCTCAGAGCCTCCCGAGGTTTAGGGCCTGGGCGGCTCATGAGGAGTGACTTCTGTAGCACGCGCCTTCACTTCTGCAACATCTCTTCGGCAATGGTGCCAGGTGACATCTTGTTGGTTTGTTCAGTTTGGGGTGCCCCTCGGGCTGCATTATCCCCAAGCCGCGTGGGTCCGTCCCTGCGGCATGTATCATTTTGCATCTATCAGAACTAGCTCTACCCTATCCATGAGTTCATTTATGATATGTATGTCCAGTGCTTCGTCACCATGAACGGTGTACGCCCTTGCAAGACCACCCACGACCTCCTCATGATTAAGGACTGTCACGGCGTCTCCACTCGGGTCCGTCCCTGCAGCGTCGCTAAACCCAAGTGGCTGAGGTCTAGCTCGCCGGCTAGCTCCCGTGCACATCACCTCCCATGGTCATTGGTGCCTTGTTCTCGCATGAGCTAATCGGAGGCGGGTAAGTTAGGGTGCGCGACCCAGTGCCTCGCCATCGTGGGAGCGGCGCGTCGGTTGTCTTTCTTTAGGACATTCACATGAGAAGAATGGGCATAGCGTATGTGCTCGGGTCCGTCCCTGCAGCGTCAACAAACCCAACGGTTGAACTCTATCTCACGGGCCAGCCCCGTTCACGTCACCTCCTGGGGTCGTTGGTGTTTTGGCCTTCTCATGCGATAACCTCAGGAGATTCTTTTGCCACAAGTCGCCTAACCATCTCGCAGGGCTATCACAAGTGTTCTGAATCAAATTCAGGCGCAACCCGCCTTGAGGTAGGGCCTCGTGAGTCCTACGATGGCTCACGGCTGCCCATACACACCTCCTCTAGCCCTATCGTGCGAGCCATGTGTCAGGGCGGGTTGTACACGCCCCGGGGGCTCCACTCAGAGGGATCCCCCACCCACGTACTAGTGGAAGCACCATGCTCCGTGCTGGTAGTTGACACGGTCGAGGAGCGGCTATGCCCGTGCAAGAGCGGAAGCGCCATGCTCCGTTCTGGTGATAAACAACTGAGGGTGGCCTCGCGTCCGCAATAACCTCGGGGAGCCACCAGGCTCGGTGTTCAGCCTCACCTCAACGCTTTCCCTTTGGGAGAGTCACACGAGGGGGCTGGGCACGGTGACTACGCTCAGGCCACGCCTAGTGTACGCCACCGCGCCAAGTCCCTCGGTCCTGATCTTCGCGTGCCCCTCCCCAGCAGGACCTCGACAAGCAAAGGTATGGAGGTCTGTTCGTATGTCAAGGGGGACTCCTGAGCATCGCGACTTAGGAGCCTAACTGGTCATGTAGCCCCTCACCTCTTGGTCTCGTCCTGGTGATCCGGACGACCCAACGACGGTTGAGGTATGCGCGGAGCCAGGCCCTACCGACGCAGAATGCTAAGGCCTATTCTCGTGTCTCCTTCCCGAGGGTTGTTTGCACATCAAGGGGGACTCCTGAGCATCACGACTCGGGAGCCTAATGAAGGAAATATGCCCTAGAGGCAATAATAAAATTGTTATTTATATTTCCTTATATCATGATAAATGTTTCTTATTCATGCTAGAATTGTATTAACCGGAAACTTAGTACATGTGTGAATACATAGACAAACAGAGTGTCACTAGTATGCCTCTACTTGACTAGCTCGTTAATCAAAGATGGTTAAGTTTCCTAGCCATGGACAAAGAATTGTCATTTGATGAACGGGATCACATCAATAGAGAATGATGTGATTGACTTGACCCATCCGTTAGCTTAGCACTTTGATCATTTAGTTTATTGCTATTGATTTCTCCATAACTTATACATGTTCCTATGACTATGAGGTTATGTAACTCCCGAATACCGGAAGAACACTTAGTGTGCTATCAAATGTCACAACATAACTGGGTGACTATAAAGATGCTCTACAGGTGTCTCCGATGGTGTTTGTTGAGTTGGCATAGATCGAGATTAGGATTTGTCACTCCGAGTATCGGAGAGGTATCGCTGGGCCCTCTTGGTAATGCACATCACTATAAGGCTTGCAAGCAATGTGACTAATGAGTTAGTTACGGGATGTTGCATTACAGAACGAGTAAAAAGACTTGCCGGTAACGAGATTTAACTAGGTATTGAGATACCGATGATCGAATCTCGGGCAAGTAACATACCGATGACAAAGGGAACAACGTATGTTGTTATGCGGTTTGACAGATAAAGATCTTCGTAGAATATGTATAAACCAATATGAGCATCGAGGTTCCGCTATTGTTTATTGACCGGAGATGAGTCTTGGTCATGTCTACATAGTTCGCGAACCCGTAGGGTCCATAGGCTTAATGTTCGGTGACGATCGGTATTATGAGTTTATGTGTTTTGATGTACCGAAGGTTGTACGGAGTCCCGAATGTGATCACGGGCATGACAAGGAGTCTCTAAATGGTCGAGACATAAAGATCGATATATTGTAAGCCTATGTTTGGACATCGGAATGGCTCCGGATGAGTTCGGGCATTTACCGGAGTACCGGGGTGTTACCGGAACCCCCCGGGGAGTATATGGGCCTCATTGGGCCTTAGTGGAATAGAGGAGAGGGATGCCAAGGTGGAGGGCGTGCCCCTAGCCCAATCAAAATTGGGTGGGGCCGCCCCCCCTTCCTTCCCTCTCTCTCCCCCTTCCTTCTCTCCTACTCCAACTAGGGAAAGGGGGAATCCTACTCCCGGTGGGAGTAGGACTCCCCCTCGAGCGTGCCATAGAAAGGGCTGGACCTCCCTTCCTACACTCCTTTATATACGGGGGAGGGGGCACCCCATAGACACACAAGTTGATCTCTTAGCTGTGTGCGTTGTCCCCGTCCATAGATTTCCACCTCGGTCATATTGTTGTACTGCTTAGGCAAAGCCCTGCGTCGGTAACTTCATCATCACCGCCATCATGTTGTCTTGCTGACGAATCTCTTCCCCGACACTCAGCTGGATCTAGAGTTCGTGGGACGTCACCAAGCTGAATGTGTGCAGATCGCGGAGGTGTCGTACATTCGGTGCTAGGATCGGTCAGATAGTGAAGACGTTCGACTACATCAACCGCATTGTCATAACGATTCCACTTACGGTCTATGAGGGTATGTGGACAACACTCTCCCCTCTTGTTGCTATGCATCACCTAGATGGATCTTGCGTGTGCGTAGGAATTTTTTTGAAATTACTGCGTTCCCCAATAGTGGCATCCGAGCCAGGTCTATGCATAGATGTTATATGCACGAGTAGAACACAAAGGAGTTGTGGGCGTGGGTATATACATATTGCTTTTCATCACTAGTTGATTCTTGATTCAGCGGTATTGTTGGATGAAGCGGCTCAGACCGACATTACGCGTACGCTTACGCGAGACTGGTTCTACCGATGTGCTTTGCACACAGGTGGCTAGTGGGTGTAAGTTTCTCCAACTTTAGTTGAATCAGATTCAATGAACAGGGTTCTTTCTGAAGATAAAAAATCAATGACTATACCGCGTTGTGGTTTTTTGATGCGTAGGTAAGAACGGTTCTTGCTCAGCCCGTAGCAGCCATGTAAAACTTGCAACAACAAAGTAGAGGACGTCTAACTTGTTTTTGCACGACATGTTGTGATGTGATATGGTCAAGACATGATGCTAAATTTTGTTGTATGAGATGATCATGTTTAGTAATAGAGTTATCGGCAATTGGTAGGAGTCATATGGTTGTCGCTTTATTCTATGAAATGCAATCGCCATGTAATTGCTTTACTTCATCACTAAGCGATAGCGATAGTCGTAGAAGCAATAGTTGGCGAGACGACAACGATGCTTCGATGGAGATCAAGATGTCAAGCTGGTGACGATGGTGATCATGACGGTGCTTTGGAGATGGAGATCAAAGGCACAAGATGATGATGGCCATATCATATCACTTATATTGATTGCATGTGATGTTTATCCTTTATGCATCTTATTTTGCTTAGTTCGACGGTAGCATTATGAGATGATCTCTCACTAAGTTTCAAGATACAAGTGTTCTCCCTGAGTACGCACCGTTGCTACAGTTCGTCGTGCCAAGACACCACGTGATGATCGGGTGTGATAAGCTCTACGCTCACATACAACGGGTGCAAGCCAGTTTTGCACATGCAGAATACTCGGGTTAAACTTGACGAGCCTAGCATATGCAGATATGGCCTCAGAATACGGAGATCGAAAGGTCGAGCGTGAATCATATAGTAGATATGATCAACATAGTGATGTTCACCATTGAAAACTACTCCATCTCACATGATGACCGGACATGGTTTAGTTGATATGGATCACGTGATCACTTAGATGATTAGAGGGATGTCTATCTAAGTGGGAGTTCTTAAGTAAGATGATTAATTGAACTTTAATTTATCATGAACTTAGTACCTGATAGTATTTTGCATGTCTATGTTGTTGTAGATAGATGGCTCGTGCTCTTCTTCCGTTGAATTTTAATGCGTTCCTAGAGAAAGCTAAGTTGAAAGATGATGGTAGCAACTGCACGGACTGGGTCGGTAACTTGAGGATTATCCTCATTGCTGCATAGAAGAATTATGTCCTGGAAGCACCGCTAGGTGACAAACCTGTTGCAAGAGCAACACCATATGTTATGAACATTTGGCAAAGCAAAGCTAATGACTACTCGATAGTTCCATGTGCCATGCTTTATGGCTTAGAACTGGGACTTCAACAACATTTTGAACGTCATGGAGCATATGAGATGTTCCAGGAGTTGAAGTTAATATTTCAAGCAAATGCCCGGATTGAGAGATATGAAGTCTCCAATAAGTTCTATATCTGCAAAATGGAGGAGAATAGTTCTGTCAGTGAACATATACTCAGAATGTCTGGGTACCACAACCACTTGACTCAGCTGGGAGTTAATCTTCCTGATGATAGTGTCATTAATAGAGTTCTTCAATCAGTGCCACCAAGCTACAAGAGCTTCATGGTGAACTATAATATGCAAGGGATGGATAAGACGATTCCTGAGCTCTTCGCAATTCTAACGGCTGCCGAGGTAGAAATCAAGAAGGGCCATCAAGTGTTGATGGTCAACAAGACCACCAGTTTCAAGAAAAAGGGTAAAGGGAAGTAGGGATGAAAACGGCGCGGAAATAGACGGAACTGGTTGCTATCATATTTGTTTTCATATTTTTTTACAGAAGCAGAAGCGAATACAGAAACCCCGGAAACGAATACGGAAACAGATACTACCAGAAACAAACATGGAGCGAATACAAAGCGGACACGGAAACAAAACTGTGTATTGACCGGAACTTAAACCCCTTGAATCATAGAGAAATACAGACAAAAAACAAAAAAATTGATGGAATTCTTAACATGGCTACAAATTAATATGGTTGTGTCGGTAACACAGGGTAGTATTGTAGTAGTACATGAGAATTCCGTATATAGTCTAGCTGAGTATGTGTGTGGTAGTAAAAGTTGGTACTCAAATGATACATTCTGCTCATTCTACTCATTGTGTCATTGTGTGTTGTTTGGTAGTTGGCTACAAAGTAGCCATGAGGCTATAGTAGAAACAGAAATTCCATATTAACGGAAATGGAAAGTTCTTCCACGTGTGTTCCACCGGAAAACACCATTCCGTTTTTGTTTCCGTTTCCACATAAAAAATTCCATTTCCATTTTGCAAATTTCCATTCCTGTTTTCATATTTCCTCTCCGTTTCCATTTTTCCTCCGGAAAAGCGGAAACTTTCCACTCCATTCTCATCCCTAAAGGTAAGTAGGGGAACTTCAAGAAGAACGGCAAGCAAGTTGCTACTCAAGTGAAGAAGCCCAAGGCTGTACCTAAGCCTGAGACTGAGTGCTTCTACTGCAAAGGGACTGGACATTGGAAGCAGAACTTCCCCAAGTATTTTGCGGATAAGAAGGATGGCAAAGTGAAAGGTATATTTGATATACATGTTATTAATGTGTACCTTACTAATGCTCGCAGTAGCGCCTGGGTATTTGATACTGGTTCCGTTGCTAATATTTGCAACTCCAAACATGGGCTACGAATTAAGCGAAGATTGGCTAAGGACGAGGTGATGATGCGCATGGGAGATGGTTCCAAAGTCAATGTGATCGCCGTCGGCATGCTATCTCTACATCTACCTTTGGAATTAGTTTTAGACCTAAATAATTGTTATTTGGTGCCAGCATTGAGCATGAACATTATATCAGGATCTTGTTTGATGCGAGATGGTTATTCGTTTAAATCAGAGAATAATGGTTGTTCTATTTATATGAATAATATCTTTTATGGTCATGCACCCTTGATGAGTGGTCTGTTTTTACTAAATCTTGATAGTAGTGATACACATGTTCATAGTATTGAAACCAAAAGATATAAGTTTAATAACGATAGTGCAACTTTATTTGTGGCACTGCTGTTTAGGTCATATTGGTGTAAAGCGCATGAAGACACTCCATGCTGATGGACTTTTGGAATCACTTGATGCTTGCGAACCATGCCTCATGGGCAATAAGACTAAGACTCTATTCTCCAGAACAATGGAGCAAGCAACAGACTTGTTGGAAATAATACATACTGATGTATGCGGTCCGACGAGTGTTGATGCTTGCAGCGGGTATCGTTATTTTCTTACCTTAACAGATGATTTGAGCAGATATGGGTATATCTACTTGACAAAACATAAATCTGAAACATTTGAAAAGTTCAAAGAATTTCAGAGTGGAGTGGAAAATCATCGTAACAAGAAAATTACGTTTCTACGATCTGATCGTGGAGGTGAATATTTGAGTTATGAGTTCGGTCTTCATTTGAAACAATGCGGAATAGTTTCGCAACTCACGCCACCTGGAACACCACAGCGTAATGGTGTGTCCGAATGTTGTAACGGCACTTTATTAGATATGGTGCGATCTATGATGTCTCTTACTGATTTACCGCTATCGTTTTGGGGTTATGCGTTAGAGATGGTTGCATTCATGTTAAATAGGGCACCATCGAAATCCGTTGAGACGACACCTTATGAACTATGGTTTGGCAAGAAACCCAAGTTGTCATTTCTTAAAGTTTGGGGCTGCGATGCTTATGTGAAAAAGCTTCAACCTGATAAGCTCGAACCCAAATTGAAGAAATGTGTCTTCGTAGGATACCCAAAGGAGACTATTGGGTACACCTTCTATCACAGATCCGAAGGCAAGATATTCGTTGCTAAGAATGGATCCTTTCTAGAGAAGGAGTTTCTCTCGAAAGAAGTGAGTGGGAGGAGAGTAGAACTTGACGGGGTAATTGTACCTACTCACTTATTGGAAAGTAGTTCATCACAGAAATCAGTTCTAGTGATTCCTACACCAGTAAGTGAGGAAGCTAATGGTGATGATCATGAAACTTCTGATCAAGTTACTACCGAACCTCGTAGGTCAACCATAGTAAGATCCGCACTAGAGTGGTACTGTAATCCTGTTCTGGAGGTCATGTTACTTGACCATGACGAACCTACGAACTATGAGGAAGCGATGATGAGCGCAGATTCTGCAAAATGGCTTGAGGCCATGAAATCTGAGATGGGATCCATGTATGAGAACAAAGTGTGAACTTTGGTTGACTTGCCCGTTGATCGGCAAGCCATAGAGAATAACTAGATCTTCAAGAAGAAGACTGACGCTGATGGTAATATTACTGTCTACAAAGCTCGACTTGTTACAAAAGGTTTTCGACAAGTTCAAGGTGCTGACTATGATGAGACCTTCTCACTCGTAGCGATGCTTAAGTCTGTCCGAATCATGTTATCAATTGCCGCATTTTATGATTATGAAATTTGGCAAATGGATGTCAAAACTACATTCCTTAATGGATATCTTAAAGAAGAGTTGTATATGATGCAACCAGAAGGTTTTGTCGATCCAAAAGGTGCTAACAAAGTGTGCAAGCTCTAGCGATCCATTTATGGACTGGTGCAAGCCTCTCGGAGTTGGAATATACGCTTTGATAGTGTGATCAAAGCATATGGTTTTATACAGACTTTTGGAGAAGCCTGTATTTACAAGAAAGTGAGTGGGAGCTCTGTAGCATTTCTGATATTATATGTGGATGACATATTGCTGGTCAGAAATGATAATGAATTTCCGAATAGCATAAAAGGATACTTGAATAAGAATTTTTCAATGAAAGACCTTGGTGAAGTTGCTTATATATTGGGCATCAGGATCTATAGAGATAGATCAAGACGCTTAATTGGACTTTCACGAAGCAAAGAAAGGGTTCTTGCCTGTGTTACAAGGTGTGAAGTTGAGTTAGACTCAATGCCCGACCACTGCAGAAGATAGAGAGAAAATGAAAGTCATTCCCTATGCATCAGCCATAGGTTCTATCATGTATGCAATGTTGTGTACCAGACCTGATGTGTGCCTTACTATTAGTTTAGCAGGGAGGTAGCAACGTAATCCAGGAGTGGATCACTGGGCAGCGGTCAAGAACATCCTAACATACCTGAAAAGGACTAAGGATATGTTTCTCGTTTATGGAGGTGACAAAGAGCTCGTCGTAAATGGTTACGTCGATGCAAGCTTTGACACTGATCCGGATGACTCTAAGTCACAAACCGAATACGTATTTTTATTAAATGGTGGAGCTATCAGTTGGTGCAGTTCCAAGCAGAGCGTCGTGGCGGGATCTACGTGTGAAGCGGAGTACATAGCTGCTTCGGAAGCAGGAAATGAAGGAGTCTGGATGAAGGAGTTCATATCTGATCTAGGTGTCATACCTAGTCCATCGGGTCCAATGAAAATCTTTTGTGACAATACTGGTGCAATTGCCTTGGCAAAGGAATCCAGATTTCACAAGAGAACCAAGCACATCAAGAGACGCTTCAATTCCATCCGTGATCAAGCTAAGGAGGGAGACATAGAGATTTGCAAGATACATACGTATCTGAATGTTGAAGACCCATTGACTAAGCCTCTCTCACGAGCAAAACATGATGAGGACCAAGACTCCATGGGTGTTAGAATCATTACAATGTAATCTAGATTATTGACTCTAGTGCAAGTGGGAAACTGAAGGAAATATGCCCTAGAGGCAATAATAAAGTTGTTATTTATATTTCCTTATATCATGGTAAATGTTTATTATTCATGCTAGAATTGTATTAACTGGAAACTTAATACATGTGTGAATACATAGACAAACAGAGTGTCACTAGTAAGCCTCTACTTGACTAGCTCGTTAATCAAAGATGGTTAAGTTTCCTAGCCATGGACAAAGAGTTACCATTTGATGAACGGGATCACATCATTAGAGAATGATGTGATTGACTTGACCCATCTGTTAGCTTAGCACTTTGATTGTTTAGTTTATTGCTATTGTTTTCTCCGTAACTTATACATGTTCCTATGACTATGAGGTTATGTAACTCCCGAATACCGGAAGAACACTTAGTGTGCTATCAAACGTCACCACGTAACTGGGTGACTATAAAGATGCTCTACAGATGTCTCTGATTGTGTTTGTTGAGTTGGCATAGATCGAGATTAGGATTTGTCACTCCGAGTATTGGAGAGGTATCTCTGGGCCCTCTCGGTAATGCACATTAGTATAAGCCTTGCAAGCAATGTGACTAAGGAGTTAGTTATGGGATGTTGCATTACGAAATGAGTAAAGAGACTTGCCGGTAACGAGATTAAACTAGGTATTGAGATACCAAAGATTGAATCTTGGGCAAGTAACATACCAATGACAATGGGAACAACCTATGTTGTTATGCGGTTTGACCGATAAAGATCTTGGTAGAATATGTATGAACCAATATGAGCATCCAGGTTCCGCTATTGGTTATTGACCGGACATGAGTCTCGGTCATGTCTACATAGTTCTCGAACCCATAGGGTCCGCACGCTTAATGTTCGGTGACGATCGGTATTATGAGTTTATGTGTTTTGATGTACTGAAGGTTGTTCGAAGTCCCAGATAAGATCACGGGCATGACGAGGAGTCTCGAAATGGTCGAGAAATAAAGATCGATATATTGGAAGCCTATGTTTGGACATCGGATTGGTTCCGGATGAGTTCGGGCATTTACCGGAGTACCGGGGGGTTACCGGAACCCCGAGGGGAGTATATCGGTCTTATTGGGCCTTAGTGGAATAGAGGAGAGGAAGGCCAAGGTGGAGGGCGCGCCCCCCTAGCCCAATCTGAATTGGTGGGGTGTCGGCCCCTCTACCTTCCGTCTCTCTCTCCCCCTTCCTTCTCTTCTACTCCAACTAGGGAAAGGGGGGAATCCTACTCCCGGTGGGAGTAGGACACCCCCCTTGGGCGCGCCATAGAGAGGGCCAGCCCTCCCCTCCTCCACTCCTTTATATACGGGGGAGGGGGGCACCCCATAGACACACAAGTTGATCTCTTAGCCGTGTGCGGTGCCCCCCACCACAGATTTCCACCTCGGTCATATCGTTGAAATGCTTAGGCGAAGCCCTGCGTCGGTAACTTAATCATCACCATCATCCCGCCATCATGCTGACGAAGCTCTTCCCTGACACTCAGCTGGATCTAGAGTTCGTGGGACGTCACCGAGCTGAACGTGTGCAGATCACGGAGGTGTCGTATCTTCGGTGCTAGGATCGGTCGGACCTTGAAGACGTACGACAACATCAACCGCGTTGTCATAAAGCTTCTGCTTATGGTCTATGAGGGTACGTGGACAACACTCTCCCCTCTCATTTCTATGCATCACCTAGATGGATCTTGCATGTGCGTTCCCCAACACCTAACTGGTCAGTAGCCCCTTACCTCTTGGTCTCGTCCTAGTGATCCAGATGACCCAACGACGGCTGAGGTATGCGCGGGGCCAGGCCCTGCGGACGCGGAACACTAAAGCAAACAGAAAGGAAATCACATAATCATAGCAAATAATTACAAAGCATGCCATCTCTTAAAAATACCAAGCATAAGTTCTTACGCCTCCATGAGGCATGACACATGTTGCAGGACTTAAAAAATGGGGAGCGCCGCGACCGAGCATGTTCTTCAGCCTTGGACGCCATTGTTGCCCGCCTGGGGAACTCCGTCATCGACGATGCCCCCGCTGTTCTTGCCGCCAGCCATAGGCGCGGGGTTAACAGCGAGGAACTTCCACAGCAGGGCCTCCACCTAATCCTTCACGGTCTTGGTAGCAGCGTCTTGAAGCTCGGGGTCCACGGGCTCAAGCAGGGCACCAAGGTTGAAGTTGGGGTCCCGAAGGTAGAGGTGGCTGAAGGCACGCGTCATGGCCGAGGCGGAGAGCGCGCGGGCTTCTCCCTCTACCATGGGGCTGACACTAACGATGATGTCCTCAAGCACAGCAATGAGCTTGAGGAGCAGCTCGGCGGGGCCTTCCTCCAGAGTCACTTGCGGCTCCTTGTACCCGCCCCCATAGAGATCCTACAGTGCCTTGCGGGACCTCTGCTCGAGGGAGTCAAAGGCGGCATGCCCCACGGTGGCTGCCTCCTCAACCTAGGCAAGGAGTTTCTTCCTGGCCCCCAGCTGGGCCTTCTCCACCTCCACCTCCTCCTTCAGCTTGTCTAGGCGGCCACGCTCTGAAGCCTGCTCCCGGACTACCTGCTCCTGCTCGGCATCACGATCGGCAACCGCAGTTTCCCGGGTCTTCAGCTTCTCCTCCTGCTCATCGAGCTGGCGGGCACGGGTGGCCTGCTCGTCGCGAAGGGCCTTCAGCTTGGCCTCCGTAGCACTGCAGCGCTCCTCGGCGGCCTTTCCTTCCTTCAGCGCCACGTCGCGGGCGGCTGTGGCTAGGTCGGCTACCTTACGATCCTCCTTTGCGGCCGCCGCGGCTTGGCCCCAGGCCGCCCTGACGGACACATCGGCCTGGAGCCACCCCGAGACCAGCTCTAGGCGCCCCGACGCCCTGTGCCGATCCAGGTCCTGAAGATCGTCCCGGAGCCGGTCCAGCGTGAAGGAGGCCTCCTCCAGGGCACTAGGCGCGGCAGAAGAACCACAACCCGCCGATGAGATGATGGGGGGAGGAAGTGGCGCCAGTGTCAAGCTTGGCAAGGCGACAGCAGCAGAAGGGGCCAGGGGCTCCGGTGCCTTCGGGTCCTTAGCGGGCGCGCTAAGGGCGAGCGTCTCTGGAGTCGCCCCGGCCGCAGGGACCATCTTCTCCTAAGGCTGGGCCCCAAAGCCTCTGGAGGTCGACACCGCCGTAGAAGCATGGGAGCGCTCTCTCTGGAGTCGCTGCGGCCACATCAGAACGTTGGGCCTCGGCGGCTCCAGCATCCTCGTTCTTCTTGGCCACCGACATCAGCCTGGCATCGACATCAAGGATCAAGGGCAAGGAAATACACTTATTGGTCTGTGGCAATGTACTCCCTCGTCCTCATCAAGAGCGCGATGCCCGAAGGTTTCCTGGGCACGAGCCCGGCCGTGCTCTCGGGGGCAGACGAGTGCGTGCACTACAAAAAAATACACTTCCGTGATGATACGTGTTTGTCACAGTAGGTCACTTTTTTGTCATGCATGTACATCCATGACAAATTTATGACAGAATCAAGATAGTCATACCTATGCTGTCGTAGAAGTGTTCCATGACATCACCAAAATTATCATCACGGAAGTGTCCACTTCCATGACGATAAATCGTGCGTCATAGAAGTGCTTTCGTTAAGGGTGACCGACACGTGGCATCCATCGTAACGGAATGCCGTTAAGCTATCGGGTCGGCTTTTTGATCCGATAACCCGTTAACAACCCCGACCAATGAGGATTTTCCACGTGTAAAATCATCATTGGCTAGAGGAAACACGTGTCGGCTCATCGTTGGGACAGATGTCATCCACTCATTTGACAGGAGGCGCCTATGATAGGTCAACACGTGGCACGACCCAACAGTGGCCCATTCCGGTGAAAAAGGCAGGCCCAATAAAAAATAGCAGGCCGACCCATATAAGGACTACTTGTGTCAGGTCCATTTAAGCCCATAGCCCATATGAGATGTGCCAATTCGGCCCGTTAAAGATTTGACACCATTGTAGCCCATCGTCAGTTCGAGCCCGTTAAAAGCCCGCTATATATTTGGGCTCAATATCGGCCCGATGAGATTTCGGTCTATTAACGGCCCATTTAATGGATGGGCCAATTTTCAGGATGTACATCTTTCGGCCTTTTAGCGACCCATTTAAATGTTGGGCTAATTTCTGGCCCGGTGTGTCTTTCAGCCTGTTGACGGCCCATAAATCTGATGGGCCATTTGTAGTCGGACCTGAGTTTTGGCCTTTTAGCGGCCCATTTAAGTGTTGGGCCAATTTCTGGCCCGGTGTCACTTTCAGCCTGTTGACGGCCCATAAATCCGTTGGGCCAATTGTAGTCGGACCTGAGTTTTGGCCTTTTAACGACCCATTTAAGTGTTGGGCCAATTCCCGCCCTGCGTGCCTTTCGGCCTGTTAACGGACCATAAATGAGTTGGGCCATTTGTAGTCGGACCTTAGTTTTGGCCTCTTAACGGCCCATGCCCTTCATGGTCCAATACCAGCCCGGTTTCTCTTTCGGCCTGCTAAAGGCCCACAACACAGTTGGGCCGTTTACAATACGACCTGACTTTCGTCCTCTTAGCGGCCCATGCTCTTCATGGTCCAATACAAGCCCGTTGTCTCTTTCGGCCTGCTAAAGGCCTATAGTATAGTTGGGCCATATGTAGCCCAAACTTAGTAACGGCCTATTAACGGCCCGTGAAATAAATTGGGGCCACATGTTGCCTGCTTCAATGTCGGCCTGTTAACGACCCGGGAGGTAAGAGGGCCAACCATTAACTTTCGGCCTAGTAACAGCCCATTAAATTAATGGGCCCACTAAAGTTCGTTCATGTCTTTAGGCCAAATTAGATAATTTGAGCCCATTACGACGAGCAAAGGTACGACATACAGGGAATAACGTTGCACATCCAGAATATATTACAGGAAATTACATCCACTGGGCAATCAAAGATTGATGCCAGTGCAAATAAATGAGCAGAACCTAACCATCTACAACATCACAATCTGCAACCTCAACACAGATGACGCCCATAAGCATGTGGGCAAGTTCTTGCTTCTTTGCCACACTGTCTCTGAAAACAGTGATCAGTTGTTGTGTCGCACGACTCTGCACCTCTGATTCATCCACCATTTCCATCATTGCTTCAGCCATTAATTGGTTCACAAACATACATTTATTCCATCGCATTCGAGACAGAGGATACTGAACAGATTCAGATGGCGATTTTGGCAGGCTTGTATTATTGATAGTGGAGAGTGTCTTGACCACTGCATCATAACATAAATTAGGACGGGAACTAAACAGATTAATCATGAGTTATTGCCATATTACCTGGCCTAGATTTACTGGAAAGAAACAATGGGGTTGCCTTGCTGTTTTCAGAGTTTGTCTTCTTATCTTCAGCAGCCTGCATAAAATTAACACACTAGCATTTCTATCATTGGCCAAGTCAGATAATAGGAAAGCAACATTGACACAACGAATGTTTGGGCAACTAGCCTATACCAAATTAACACAATATAGCACAGCTATCATCAGCCAGGTAAGGTAATACAAAAGCAACATTGACACAATGAATGAATGGGCAACCAGAGAAGCACTACAATTCAGTAATGTGTGTGATATGAGATAGCACATTCATGCAGCTCAGTACGCAAAACTACCAGGTAGTTTTCCTTACAAAAATCAACATTGGCGCCTTTAACATTTTGCTACAACTAATTTTAGATCAGATAAAGGTTAGATTCAGGCCGATTAACAAAATACATGCTGATGTAAAAATATAGTGATATACAACAGGTACTTACATCAGCACTGGAGCACAGAGAATTCCTGCAAGATATTTTCCTCGAATACGATCCCAATGGAGGAAGTCTTGTATCGTTTAACCTTATTTTCTAAAAGAGAGACGGGTAAGAAACATGTAGAAAATATGATCAGAATGCTATAAAATTTCATGATGAGAGGATACGCACACGCTTCTTAGAATGGAGTTGACATTCTTTTGCTGGACTGGAGCGGACTAGTTCTTTGGCCACTGGAATCTGCTTATTATCAGTGGGAGTTGGGTTTCTCTGTGCTGGAGCAGTATCTATGAAAAATGGAGTTGGTTTATTATCTCCTGGCCTTTGGATCTTTTGCAAAGACCTGGTTTGTAACCCTTCAGATTCTAACATAGCCGTCTTCCCCTTGCATGCCTTATATAGAAGAATGGTGATTCAGTTATAAAACATGCTACAACAGAGATGGAATAGGTACTGAAGAATAGAAAGGCATGACATATTGACATGTATTCACTCCATCCGGAAATAAATGGATGGGTCTAGGCGTATTTCAGTTCTAGATACATCCAGTTTTATCCATTTCTGCGACATTTAATCCGGACGAAGGGAGTACGATGTAAGAGCTAGGGATACGACCGGACAACATAGTAAAAAAACACTGAAAAACCCACTGCAGAACCAAAGTATTCAAACCCACTGATATGAGATAGTACACTCATGCAACTCAGGATGCAAAACTACCAGGCAGTTTTCCTTGCAAAAATCAACATTATGGCCTTTAATCATACATTTTGCTACAACTAAATTTAGATCAGATAAAGGTTGGATTCATGCCGATTAACAAAATACATGCTGATGTAAAAATATAGTGATATACGACAGGTACTTACATCTACATTGGAGCACAGAGAATTCCTGCAAGAATCTTTCCTCATAAACGATACCATTGCAGAAAATCTTCTATCTGTTAAGCTTATTTTCTAAAAGAGAGATGGGTAAGAAACATGTAGAAAATATTATCAGCATGCTATAAAATTTCATGATGCAAGGATACACACACGCTTCTTAGAATTGAGTTGACATATTTTTGCTGGACTGGAGCGGACTAGTTCTTTGGCCACTGGAATCTGCTTATTATCAGTAGGAGTTGGGTTTCTCTGTGCTGGAGCAGTATCTATAAAAACTGGAGTTGGTTTATTATCTCCTGGCGTTTGGATCTTTTGCAAAGGCCTTGTTTGTAACCCTTCAGATTTTAACATAATCGTCTTCCCCTTGCATACCTTGTATAGAAGAATGGTGCTTTAATTACAAAACATGCGGCAGCAGAGAGATGGAATAGGTACTGAAGAATAGAAAGGCATGACATATTGACATGTATTCCCTCCATCCGGAAAAAATTGGACGGGTCTAGGTGTATTTCAGTTCTAGATACATCCTTTTTTATCCATTTCGGCAACGTGTAATCTGTACGGAGGGAGTATGGTGTAAGAGCTAGGGATACGACAGGAAAACACAGCAAAAAAACACTAGTTGAATGTAAAACTGTATGCTAGCAGAATACATACAGAAATAACTAAGGCAACATACACGTGTATGATTGGGAAAATAAGATGGCATTGCAACAAAGCACTAGAACAACACTTCAATGTAAAAAAACATGGTATGGTAGACAGATGAAGTACATACTGATGAATAACAATGCATAAGATATTCAGAAGCATGATGTCCAAATTAAGCAGATGGCATTGCGATAGAGTAGAATGACAGTACTTGAATTTGAAAACATGTTATCATGAATGGAATAGGTACTGAAAAACAGGAAGGCATGACATATTTACATGCATGATCAGCATGCTAAGCACATGGCATTGCAACAGAGTAGATACACTCCAAGACATTATATGCATGTTGTACCCATATCACAGGCCAAGTTAGAGCAAGGACCTTGTGGGGTGAAGAGGATTCATCGTCTTTCTGCAAGTCTTCTGAAGAACTGCCTTTACATGTTCCATCATATTGGGTATCATTGACATCAAGTTTATTGGCCTTTACATTGCTCCGTGAGGTTCTTGTGGATATATCAATGTGTGCAATTATATCTGACATGCATGGAAGACAACTAGTAGTTACATTTATGTAATGAGTGCATGTAGGACATGACATAAATAGTAGGACTGGGGTTAACTAGCAGCAACAGGTCTCATAAACTAAAGGGAGAACACAGATGAAAGCTACAGAATATGTACCGTTTGTACTCAAGATTAACTAGATGGCACACAAAAGTATTAAAGAACAACATAGGAAATACTAGAAGTGGTATAATACTATAATCACCAGCTTGTGGGATAGCATTGGCTGATGGATGATAACTATGGAACAGTGTTACCTAAAGAACAAGTATCTTAGCTGAACTATGGAACATACTTAACTCCCGAACAAGACCCGTAAGAGATTAGCATGAATATACAGTGAAATGTGATGATCTATTTTCCATGCTTAGATGAATAACAAAGCCATAAATGTTGCACACAAGTAAGATGAGGGTACAACCTATCTGGCTGCCATCCATAGGAGTGAGCATCATGTGCTGACTTGTCGATGGCCCTGCAGTTGTTGTGGCTGTGCATGTCGGGCACGCGCATTCGATGCAGGGAACTGTTGAGTGGGGACTATAGCTCCCTTCTGGTGTATGCTTCCCTTGTTGGAGCAGCTGCGGTGAGTCGGAAGACGGTGTGTCTGAAGATGCAGATAACGCATAATATTAAGAACGGCATATCTCTTTGATCTGAAGAAATACGCTAAGAGATCAACATGAAGGTACGAGAGTGGTCACATGTCTGTTGACTGAAGACTAAATTGGGGTCACACGATTTTATTTTATTTTGGTACTATCCGATCTACGCCGGATGGCTGGCCGTCTTGTGCCTCCTGGCTGACACTATTTGGAATCTTCCCCGAAATGCCAGCGACCAACGGCAGAGCAGCCTGCCTCCGCCGTCCATGGCCCCGGCCAAAACCCCACTCCCCACCCCACCGCACTGGCATGGTTGCGTCGCCCCCGGGCCAATCCATAAAGACTCCCCGTCATCCAGATCCGATGGTGGCAGTACCTTCAACCCACGCAACTCTAAAAGATAGCCATCTAAGCGCTGCTTACGCGGCGAACTTGCGGCCCTGCACCCTTACATTAGACACCAGCCAACCGGCAGCCTAGGAGCTCCGCCGCCTTGAGGGGTGCTGCTTCCCATTGCAAATCAATTGGCCTAGAATAAAAATTCAGACAACTAACGCCTAAATAAAGTGATTTGAGATGAGGGTGCGACCTATCTGGCGGCATGGTGAAGTAGGCAGGTCCAGCTGCCGAGTCGGTGAGGCCGGCGCAGTTGCGATGGCGACCGGCGGCAGGGAAAGAGCGATGTCGACGGTCGACGGCTATGCCGAAGCGGCGCCAGGACTCTGGACGGATCTGAAGTTGGAGCCGCTCCGGTGTCGTGAACAACGGCGGAGGTGAATCGGCTCAGGTACGGTTCACGTGGCCGTCGTCGAGGCAGCACCAGCAACATGGAGTAAGAGGCACACGGCCCAGTGCACGACGGCAAATGGACAGCGTCTCCGGCATTAGGGAGGAGGGCGGCTGTGAAATTGGTGCGGTGGGGGCGACATGGAGGTGGGGCTGAGGTTTCGCGGCTCGGGAGAAGGGAGCTTCCCGGGGAGAAGGTGATTTGGCGCCCACGAGGTATGAATGGGGGGGGGGGAATTGGGAGGGGAGTGGAACCATGTCTTACGGACGCATTTGTCTGAAATGTGAGGGGGAGTTACAGTTCTACCCTTGCCTATAGGCTTCTCGGCTTTGGTCTGTGTACTGAGGGTCAGGGATAGTAGAGTAACTTTGCTTCTCTGGGTGGGAGCGATTTCGGGCGAGAAGGGCGTGTTTTGAACTATAGTGGGCGCGAGCGATTTCGGGCGAGGAGAGTGTGTTTTGAAATAGTGGGCATGAGCTATTTCGAGCGAGGAGAGCGTGTTTTGCCGACCATGGTTTATGAATTATTCGGCACATGTCATTTCGGTCGAGGAGAAGGCACGCTTGGATGAAGTTACGAACCTACCCTCAATGTACAACGGGCCAATTGATGCGTGTCCCACATAGGATGGTAATTTCGCGTCTCCCATTTATTTGCTCAGGCGAATTCCACCGAGCATAGAGGATGTTTAACGGTTCGTTCAAATTTTGGGAGAACGAGCATCCACGTCTACCTTACCAAGTCAATTCGGATCAAATTTTTAAATATTAGCTTGCCACTTCTTTTTTAGATGGAGAGATGATGCTCGGTAGTAATGTGTTTTTACATGCTCGTTGCTAGCGATTTACTATATGACAAATAGTTGACCCACTCAAAAACGCGAATCAAACCCAAAATGAAATATCTCGATTCAATGAAATAGCTCATTCAGTAGGTCAACATAGTGAACTAAATCCAAAATTGAACACCTCAATCGAGTAGCATGTTCTACAGTATTATAGTACTCCATGAACATGTTGAAAGTCAAGTTAATGAAATTGTTTGATATGCGCATATATCCGTTCATGTGTGGATTGCAGACAACATTTTCTCCAATTTAAATATTTGAATGCAAGTTTATATCGAAACATGGTTTATATCAGTCTTTGATGCATAAAACGCGACCTCCCCCTCTCCCGGACTCCTGTTCTCTCT
>NC_041388.1:131244113-131276122 GCF_002162155.2 Triticum dicoccoides | reverse complement strand
TCTTTCTAGTTCGCATGCATATATACACCATCTATAGGTCTCTCTCGCACACTATGTATGATACTCTAGCTAGTCCAAGCTAGATATCTTGGGTGCACTCATCGTACACACACAGATTCCTTGGCTCTTTGCCTGTAACTCTCTCACGCACCACTATGTCGTCTCGGAGCTCTTCCCCCCTCTCTCAAACTCTCCATCCACCTGGGTCACACATACACATGCATATCTCACTCGCACTCGATAGGCCCATCTAAAACTCTATCTCTCCCCCTCGTTCTCTCTCCATCTCACACGCGCACACACACAATCTCATGCCCAGCTAGCCAAGTATGATGGTCTCTCACTCAATTGTAGGCACACGCAGTCCCCCCTATATGTATATGACTAGCTAATCTTAGTCTCCATCACAAACATGTGCATGGTCTATCTCGATTTCTCTCGGGGCATCTTTCTATCGCGCACGCACTCCCTCGATCTCCCACCCATATAGTCCCATCACAATCTCGACGGGGTCTCTCTATCACAAACACACCCTCTCTCCCTCCCCATGCGTCCATGCCATCCATGTGTCCCTCTCGACCTTTGTTCCTTGTTGGCCACACCTCTATTGGACATGTGCTACAGGGGTGTCTCTCTCCGTTGCAAACAATCACACACTAGCTATCTTCGTGTATCTCCTCGCCTCGCTTTTCCATCTCGGAGATGCATGCGTGATATGTTCGCATAAGAAACGAAAAAACACACTCTCTCTCTAATTTATCGTTTGTTGTCACTTTCTCTTTCACACACATACTCTTTTTGCACACTTACTCATTCTCCTTCACACGCACTTGATCTGTCTCGACTGAGGCACTCTCCTCGGTCCATAGCATATAGATTTATTGAAAAGTCAAACATCACAAAGTTTGACCATGTACGTGGAGAAAAAGAATTACATCTAGTACGACAAACATATACCATTAGATTCACCATGAGATGTAGTTTTGTATGATGTATCTTTTGTATTGTAGATATAAATAACATTTGCATAAACCTGATAAAAGTTTCCAAAGTTTGACTTCTAAAAAATTGACATGCACTACATTATCGAGCGGATGGAATATCTCTTTCCCCCTCTCAGCTATCTGACGCACCACTCAGCCTTATCGTTGCTCCTCAATCTCTCTCAAACTTTATTGGTCAGTTTGGTTTGTGACCTGACACTCATGCCTTGATGGACGGTACTGCCTGGTGTGGACGTGAGATGTAAAATATTTCTGCCTGGCCAGGCTTGTGTGGTGCTGAAGCGTTTGGTTCATGCCTGGGCCAGGCAAAGCATCAATGTCCCATCAATCAATCCATGCATCAATTATTTAATGCTAATATCCATCCATGTTGCTGTTAGCCTCGTGGCCACACGACCAAGCACGACCAGGCATTCGAAATCGGTCGCCTGGGCCAGGCTACTTGCAGTGTCTGGAGTTCAGCTAGGCTAATTAAAGTGCAAGGGAACCCAGGCCAGGCGGGCTTTCTTTTTCACAGGGTAGCAACAAAACAAGTGCGCATGAAATCCAGCCACAACCCCAGGCTAGGAAAAAGATGCTCAGGATGCAAGCCAAACTGGCCTTATATCTCCCTGGTTCACACATACACATGTCTCACTCGTGCTATACATATAGACCCATCCAACACTCTCCTCCCTTGTTCTCTCTCCATGTGACACGCACCCCCCTAAGTACCATAATCCCTCAATCCATCATAGGCGCAAGCACTCCCCCCTCCTAAGTATGATTATCTCTTACTAGCCAACAGGAACACATGTATTGTCTAATTCCATCCATACATCTATCTCGATATCTCTCGGGGCATCTTCTATCGCGCACACACCTTGTCACTCGATCTCCCACCCATGTAGTCCCATCACGATCTCCAGGGGAACTCTCTATGACAAACATACACTCTCTCCTCCCCATGTCTGCATTTTCTCCGTACGTCTCTCTCGACCTCTCTCTCCCTTGTTTGTCAGACCCCTCTTGGCCACGTGCTAGGGGTCTTGCTCTCTTGGTTCCAAACAACCACACACTATCTCCTCACCTTGCCTCCGTTGTCGAAGATGCATGTGTGGTATGTTTGCATAAGACACACACGCTTTTTCTCTACTTTATCGTGTGTTGTCCATGTATCTTTCACACACGCACACACACTTTTTTCACTCTCTCTCTCTCTCTCTTGTTAGGGACTCTGTCACGTCCATAAGCATATGGATGTTTTAAAAAGTCAAACCTCAGAAACATTTGACCAGGTATATGTGGAGAAAAACATTTACATCTGGAACGATCATTAGATTCATCACAACATGTACTTACTTCATACTATCATTTATCTTTGGTATTGTAGATATAAGTAATTTCTTTATAAACTTGGTCAAAGTTTCAAAAGTTTGACTTAAAAAATGTTCTCTCTCTCTGCTATCTCTCACGGGCCTCCCCTCACACTCGAACTCTCTATACCGACGGATTATACGCTCACTGTGTCAGCGTATAGCTCCGTGTATTGTTTAGTTGACCGGTCAACCAATCCACATGCTGCCTTGTCAGCTCGTGTTCTATATCTTCGTGTGCTGGCCCATGTGGAAGTGGGTGAAAATAAGTAAACTAGAGGCCCATCTGACACGCGGTGAAGTAAACAAAGTTGAAACCACTCGGGGTAGCACCCCGCATGCTAGTAAATTGAGGGCGCATTGAGGACCAACTTCTTGCGCGCGAAGGACGCACTCGCGCACAATTTGCCACAGCGCAGCGGCATGCACAGAAGGACGCACTCGCGCACACCCAGCACACAACACACACCAGCACACGTGTACACCGGTGTCGCTGCCGGTTGAGATGGACAGCAAGGCAGCCAACAAGCGGAGGCGGCTCGAGCCAAAACCGCATCCGGCGAGCCTGGACTTCATCAGCAGCCTCCTCGACGACACGCTGCTCATCATCATCGGCCTCCTCCCCACCAAATCTGCCGTGCGGACCGCCCTGCTCTCCCGGCGGTGGCGCCCCCTCTGGCGCTGCGTCCCCCTCAACCTCACCGTCGACAGCTGCCTCTACGACGGGGATTGCAAACGCATGGCCGCAGTCTCCAAGATCCTTTCATCGCACCCTGGGCCAGCCAAACGCCTTGACATCCGCATCTTCAGTACCAACTGAAAGGTCCAACCCAAGTTCGATGAGTGGTTCTTATCCCCCGCCCTAGATCGACTCGAGGAGCTCAGCTTTGAAGCTGGACGATGCCGCTCTCTGCCGCCGTCCGCGCTCCACCTCACGCCAACGCTGCACCTCGCCAGCTTCAGCTCGTGCTATCTTCCCCAGATTAATTCCGTGCCCACTCTTCTTCTCCCTCAACTCAAGTAGCTCGACCTCTTCGACGTTGTCATCTCGAAGAAGGCTATGGAGCACCTGGTCCGCAGCTGTACTGCGCTCGAGTACCTTCGTCTTGAGCAGATCCACGGGTTCATTAGCCTCCACATCGCCTCGACGAATCTCTGATGGATTTATGTGTCTTGCTGGCCCCGCAACAAGACATCAATTGGGAAGAGATCACTCCAGCTGTTCCACGTTATGGTCATTGAGAATGCGCCTTTCCTTGAGAGATTGCTTGTATCGGATCTAGAAGGTCCAACAAAAATCAGGGTCATTGATGCGCCGAAATTGACAGCGTTGGTGTACTCGTCTGCCAAATTCTCCTGGTTTACTCTTCCAATTTTGTAGTATCAAAATTTAACCGTAGATTTAACTGACAAAATGTTAATGCATGTCACTAAGAACTATATCATTGGATTCGTATTTGAACATAATTTCAAATGGTGTAATTTTTAGTGACATGCATTGGCATTTTCTTAGCTAAATCTATGGTCAAAATTTTATACTAAATACGAGGTAGTATTATAAAAGTGGGCTATGTAGGCCAAAACATGTGCCAAATTCACTTTTGATGCATTTGGCATCGATGCCCCTCCATTGCTCACCTGGTGTCCCAATCTGGATCACCTACTTTCCTCCGGTGCCAAATTAACTCATGCAATGAAAAAACACCGCGTGGGAGAGAGAGAGGACTGAAGCAATAAAAACACTTGTTTGGGAGAGTGAGAGGCTGGTATGGTTGGTTGGTTTGATTTGTTTATACATGTGGGTCTGTGTGCACAGCGGTGCCAACTCTCTCACATCGCGAGAGCGGTGCCAAAATCTTTTAATTTGACATCGATGCGTGTTATGTGGCATACTTTTGCGAAATATGGCATCGGCCACATAGTGGAAGGCAACAAATGCCCAAGCTCTTCACATGCTCCTAGTTAAATGAGAGGAAATAGAGAGAGAGAGAGAGAGAGAGAGAGAGAGTGAGTGAAAAAATATCATTAGCCAGCCAACCCTATCGTATGAGCGAATGATATTGGTACCTCTTGATGACACAGCAATCTTATGCAGCCAGCTTCTCTAATATGTTCTCTTCTTTTGCAGATAAAAAAAGACCTGAAAGTGAAAAATGTGCTGCACTATAACAATCTCATCGGATGCCTTGATCTCCATCTTACAGAAATTGATTTGATCGACTACCAAGGCAGCACATCTGAGATTAAATTGGACAGGTTCTTTGTTCTGGAGGCAAGTGTGCTCAAGGAAATGAGGGTTGGCATTCTCTGGCGCGACAATGAATGGTGTGCTGATCACCGCAAGCGTCTAAGCTTAAATGACAAAGTCTCCGCAGAAGCTGAATTTGTTTTTGAAACATCAAGTGGCCAGAGAGTCAAAAACTTATTTGCCCATTAGTGACTTGTAAGGGCGGTGGATTTTAGTTTGTACGATAATGTTGCATCCACCTAAAGTAACAAAAGTTCTTACGTAAACTTCCTAGTAATTCCCTCTTCGTAGGTGCAGCAGTACTCCTAACATTTGTAATATCAGTTTGAAACTTGTAATATTGTCGTGTCCTATTCCTGCATTTTCAAAATCCTGCGAATCAAACAGGTCCTGAGTTGGTGATGATGTTGTGCCTCCCATCTTTCACCAATAGCTGTCGGATCTAGATCTGACGCATACAAACCAAGCTTCTCCATTTTTGCAAAAAGATGCCCGCACTTGTTCCCTATTTACAAACAACTCCTTGTCTCTCACAATCAGCCTCATCTCCTCCCCACCACATCTAGGAGTAGAAGGCCGTGGAAAAATCGGGCGCGATGGCCGCTACCGGAGCCGTCCACCCCCAATCTTGGTGTTCCGTGCAATGCACGGGCATCTACGCACGGGAAATTATGTCAAACAGGGATAATTGTAAGCAGGCTAGCTCTACAGCCATGATGATAGTGACTGCAGACGGTGAGGCTGACTATGGTAATGCCGAACATGGCACCTATACTCAGGTGTCATCTCCGGCGCAGGGTCTTGTCACTTCACTGTGAGGAGCAGCACATAATAATTTGACCAACGGGTAGTACAGTGCTAGTACTCCTACTACTACGCTAGACCCATGGAGGCGATGAGCACGAGCATCAGCCCGCTGTGCCAGATGGTCCACGACGCCGGCCTGCGGCCCGGCACCGAGGAACGCCTCCAGGTAGTATTTCTTGAGGCCGCCAGGGCGAGGGGCCGCTTGGACGACAGCTTCGTCTCCTTGTTCCACGAGGTCCTCGTCGGTTTCCTCGACAAGTTCACCGTCGTCAAGAAGCTTGCGGACGACTTTGACATAAGCCTCCAGCCGACGCGCCCAGGCTCTGCGATGCCCGCCACCCTCAATGGCCACTATGGTAACAACCTCTTCGACGCACTAGTGGCCCTGCGACTGCCCGCCGTCACGCCGGAGAATGTCCACCTCGAGGTCACGCTCGCCGCGCAGTGCCTGGCGCAGCAAGACACCATCAATATAATCACCCACGTCTACGCGCAAATTGTCCACAAGGACTACTACATGCAAGAGGAGGACGATAGGATGCTGGCCTTCTTGGAGCGCAGGGAAACCTTGGACGGCACCATTCAGAAGCACGTTGAGCTCGCCGCCAACGCCGCTGCTCCTCACACGTCGGTTGGTGACCCAGCGCACTAGGGCGTGATGATGTCGTTGAACGTTGATGGATCCGTATGTATTTTTATCTTTCAGTCAAATCCATGTAGTAGTATATGATACTACAGTAATTATCTTACCTTTCGCATCAACTTCATAATTTTCATACGCACTCCATGCATGAACGATGCCAGAACCAAACTTCTCATTACTCTAGGCAAAATCGTTATTTTCTATCTATCGGTCGCGCCATGGAGCAGAACCAAATTTTACAAGTTACGAGTTTAAAAGGAAAAGCCTGCCGTGTTCGCATCGCACCCCCACACGGTTGGTCCGGCGTGCCGCTCAAGCGGGAATGCGTGCGGTGTTGCATTTTCACTTACAAGTGGGACCGCAGTTGAGCAAACCGACTATCGGCAAATCCCCACCTCGCCCACCGCGCGATGGCTGAGAAAACAGGAGGGAGAAGAGATGGCTATAGCATGGACTCCAAGAAAATTGGTGTCGGATGGGACTCGTGTGGGTGGCGTGTGTCGTACTGCTAGACGTGAATGCTAGTTATGGCCCATGCCACCCCACTATATCGAGCCTATATCGACATACGTAGAACAAATTTCCTGCAGTCCGTGCTCATCCCTCCTCTATCTCTCTTCTCAGCCAGCCAGCGGACGCGCGGAGCCCATCGTTTGTTTGCTCACATGCGGCCCCACATGTCAGTGAAAACGCAAGAGGACCCACTGAACATGCACATCTTTCACCTCGACATGCTGGTGATGAAAAACAAATCCAATAAAGATCTTCGGTGGCCGCTTTTGGAGTTACTCAAGAGTAGTAAGATTCTATTTACAGTTTAACCCAAGATGCACATCTCGTGGCTTCAACTACCACTCTATTTTCTTTCATGACACGACCTGGATGCTGGATGTCCCACGTGTCGGCAAAAGGAGGAAGAACCCGACCAAATCTTCGGTTCTGCTCTCGGATTAGACTAGTTGTGCTAACTTAAAATTTTTATTGTGGAGTAGAATGGATGCAAGTTTTTGTATTGGGAAGAAGAGTACATCCATATATTGATAGAGCGCAATTTAGTAGATGTTCTATCACTTTTAGCTAGCACAGACGCAAGATCGAGCCTCCGCAGATCAGCAATGAATGCATCGAGAAGGCACTAATCCAACTTACAGGAGTAGTAAAATGTATTCTTGTGGTTCTTGTTTTCATTGGTCTTGCTTTTCTAGTCAAAATTATCGTTGGAGTTCGTTTAAAACGGAGGTGCGTTTGGGGTCGTGCGTTGGAGTTGACCTTACAAGTGGGACCGCAGTTAAGGAAACCGACTATCGGCATACCCCACCTCGCCCGCCGCGCGATGGCTGAAGTTAGAGAAACGACAAGGTTGAAGAGATTGCTCTAGCACGGACTCCAAGAAATAATATGGTGTCAGATGGATGTCATGGTGGTGGCGTGTGCCGTACTCCTGGACGTGAATGCTTGTTCTGGCCCATGCCACCCTACTACTCCTACTACTTACTCCTACTATATAGTAATAGTATCGAGGATTCGAGGTGCTGGTTACGTACAGCGAACACATTAACATACGGCTACAGTAAAAACACCCGCCCGACGAGCGAAGCATGTGAAGCTAGTACAAATAGTGTACTACTATTGTTGATTGGCCTCATCCGATAACCTGTTGCAATGCACGTACAATTATGTATTTGGAAAATATTTTTTTACCTCGTCGCACCACTCACTCAGAGAAGCGACTCGAAAGCCATTCATAAATTTAGTAAGTTTATCACAAGCATATCATTTTATTACATACAATAGGTCATCAACCCACATCGACAACGAGGATACATTATAAATACTAAAGTTTTCACCACACAACAAATAACAAGCAATGAAATGAACTTCAACTCAACCATTCCTCGGCGTTGGAAACGCTTGCTTTGAACCACAAGTGATTCTCTGGGACGGGCCATCGATTGTCGATCTGGAAACCAACGCAGGACTGATCATCCAGGCTGAAGCGGCCTAATATATCCCTACCAGGGTAGGGAACCACACAAATGTCCGAGTATAGACAAAGTTGCTTCTCATAAATGGAATTGTTAACGTTGTGTCAACAACAGTTGGATCGCCTTTCACCATCATCGGATAGTTTTGTCCAATGAAGAGCGAGTTTTCTCCAAGACTATCAATTCTGTACCAGGGAGAAGGAGTTGGCGCTAGCACACTAGTATCCATCCCGAATACCATGCAACGGGTGTTGGAATAGGTCCGGAGAGTGCGACCATGGGACACTACACCTACTTCCTTAGCAGTAACATCATCAGTGGGTTGTATACACACAAGAAGGGGTGATCCATCAGAATTAATTGCCAGGCGCTGCTCGTCCTCATGCTCGTGATCATCACCATCGTCATCTCCCCCTTGGTTATAATTTTTTTCAATTATAGGTGGTGGGATGTTCACAGGACCTTGGAAACACAAGAAGAAGGTTAATTAGTAAAGGGAAACTTGCTAACCTGCATGCATCTGGATGAAACAATTATAATTACGGTGGAAGACAAATGTACCGAAACCATGAGGATGCCATGCAAAAACAGTGCCACTAGTGGTGGCAGCAAACACAAGGCCCTCGTATTGAATTGCATCACCGTACTCATCCGTGTACAGAAACTGATTTTTGAGCAATGTCCATCGAGTCGAACCACAAAGGACGGCAACAAGCTTGTCGAAGATAGCAACAACTTCATAGTTGTTGTAATTCCAAGAGCGGTTGGGAACTCGACAAACTGCTGTCTTCCATAGAAGACAGTCACCATGATCGTATTTGAACGTGCGTACAATACCGGTGTGCTCAACCTCTGGGCAGTCTGCTGAAATTTTTGGAAGTGGAACCCGGTCACAAGTGTATACATTCACAAGTTCCCACTCGTAGTTGGACCCAATGTAAACAACCCAATCTCCATTTGCGCCCGCCCAAGCCTTGCCCTCAAGTGATGGCATCTTAACATCATACGTATCATTATCAAGAGGCATCAACTTGCACAGGTCGAGGCCTCCATCGTGCCAGCGCCAGTCATCATCAGGGTCACGGCGAAGAAGATAGGGGAGATCAAACCGCTCCTTGACTCTTGGGTTCTTTGTAATGATGTTATTAGTTGAGTTGAGAATGGGCTTGAACAAACCTGCCATGCTAGCCGAGGTGATGACGTCGCACCGATCAATGAGTTCCTCCACCACATCATCTTTCAGATTGGGGCAAGAATAACGGGGTCGTTTCCCGCCTGTTCCCTCCATGGAGAAGACAATCGAACAGTGGCAGAAGAAAGGGTGAAGGGCTGAAGGAAAATGGAGGAGGGAGAGGAAGAGCGTGCGATAGCAGTTCCAAATCGAGAGGGAAAGGCGAAGAGTCGGTGGATGGTTGCGAGTTTGCCACGGTTCACGAAGAGGCGCCCCGGCCTACACGTCCATTCAGAAATACTCCTACTACTCCCCGTTGTCTCACTGATATGTTGGAACGGGACCACATGTCAACGAAACATGGTGTGCAATTTCTCGTGCAAAATGCGATCTGGCTGCGTTGGCCCGAGGTGCCACATTAGTTATCGACCTTTATTTTTTTAATGGCGTGCCGATCAGTTTTGAAGCACGACTAACTGGTACTGTACGCAGAGAAAATATAAACTAATATACCACTACTCCACCTCCAGTACTAGTAGTATAAAAAATATATATAGGCTGGAGCTTGAGCGCTTTCTTGCTAAGGGCTGCCCACTTGCTTCTCACACTACCACCCTCTCTCCAGATCTAAAAAAGACGGCCCCTCTCTCCCTCCTCACCGGTGGTCACAGATCCGCCGGGGAAGAAAAGACGTGCAGCTTTGACGCACTCGTCGTTGGTGAGCGAGGTCACGCACTGACGACAAGGCCGTCCTCTCAGACCTAGCACCCGTGCGGGATGGCCTCCATCCCCAAGCTCGCTGCCATAGTGTGTTCGGAGGACGACGACCACGAGCGAAGCCACTTCCCGCCGACCCTCAGGTATGCTACCTCTTTTCGAACCATAACCTTGTTCTATTGCCCCATCTGCCACGTCGTTTCATGTGGATCTTTTTCCACTCCACCATCTTCCCAATTTGCTATCCTCTGCTCTGCTGGCCACGCAGACAAAAACCATAATTTGCACTATTAAAGGAAACCCTACTTCATGCAGACTAATCCATGTCTAGGTTAAATAAGGAAAGGAAGGGAGACTGTATTTTCCAAGAGAGTAGGCATCGAACCCGCATCTAGGTTGAAAAGGGGAAAATCAGTAGCTAAGGAACGAGTCTCGTGTATCTTGGTTGAAGAAGGGTAGAAAGGCATGACAACGCAATAGAGAATGACCAGGTCGATCGGTTTGTTGTCCTCGCATAGGAAAAAGGTGGCTAAAGAGAGCAAAAATGGGACGTAATCCACATATGTTGCCTGGATATTTGTTGCTCTAGGCAACCATACCTCCCTCACCACTCTACGTCCGTGGAGGTACATCGTACTGGTGCGCCCACTGTCCGAATGGGCCTCCCATGCTCTTATTGCCACTTTTTTGCTGTTAGTATAACGCCAGCAGTCAAGTCAAGGAATGCTACTGCTAAAGTGATGCCACATTTAACTAATGACGCTCTCAGTCTAATGCCACCGATAAATTTAAGCAATGCCATTTAATGTCACTGGATTATTTTAGGGTTAGCTGTTGATTGTAGATGTATTAAAGATTTTTCAGCTAAGGCATTCTAATGTTGTTGCACAGCCAGTATACCAATGATGAAACTTGTTACTACCTTCAGATTTTTGCACTATTGATGCTTATAGATTACATACCTCACTTTCATGAGATAAGTTAATTTTTTTGTAAAGTGTCACCAAAATGCCAAGGCGCTGTTGTCATTTTATTTTGGTTAAACTGCACAGACAATTATGAAGACAAGAGGAAAGGTCAAGAGTGGGCACCTCCTCCTCCGGCTGTTCTCTTGATTCGTTCGATCAAGTTTTTATGTTTGATCGATTATCAAGATTGGGATAGCAATTTTTAAGGTCCCCCCGAGTTCGAAATGATATTTACCTTGGAGGTACATGGTTTGCAATTTTTTATACTGTCATTAGTTAATAATGCTAGTTACCTTCAGACTTTTGTATTTGGTTTAGTGCTCATGCAGAGCTAGTATACCAATGCTGAAACTTGTTACCTTTACATTTTGTATTGTTAATTCTTATAGAAACCTTCCAGTGCTAGAGTTTATTGAAATCTGTTCAGTAAAACCATTGTATTGTACCCTGTAATAAACTAACTACTCTACTGTTGCACTAGCCACTGGATTAGTGTATATTTGTAGTATTTGAATGGTGTTGCATTAGCGTATGGACATAAATAAAGTGTGGCAAGCTTTCCCAGATATGTGCTCAAGAAAACTACTACCTATTTTTCTAAATACTAGACGTTTGGGTACTTTAAATTGAACCGCGAAAACGTCTTATATTAAGGACCAAAGGGTGTAGAGTTCACTCAAATTATCCTGGTAAAGCTAGTCACACCTTTGTTAAAATTAATGTTCATTATGTTATCGGAGGAGGTCTGTATGTTTGTCTCTAATGCCTGTCGACTACATACCTGACATCATGATGTAATGTTAAGTCATTTCCTTTTGTACAGTGTCACTGAATTGTCAAGGCGGTGATGGCATTTTATTTTAGTAGAACTGCACAAAATTTGCTCAAAAGAAGAGGAAAGGTCAGGAATGGCTTAGTTTTCAAGAAAAAACTATGTATACCTTCCTAACACCAGCCGTTGTTGCTTTATTTATTCCTTCAAACAGGTGGTTAGAAACAGTCATGCTACCTTTTCCCATTATGAAATTGGAATGCTTATATTTGTGAGTCTATGCTTCAACTAGTGCCACTTTTAGAGTAATCACACTTTCAATATCTATGCAAACAGGGATGCTCGATTTTAGTGGAACTGCACAAAAAGTCCAACTGGTTCAACATTAGGAGCATGTTTTTTTCCAAACCTTTATATCCAATTGGTGGCACTATGAGCTGTTCATTACGAAGGTACATGGTTTGCTACTATCTTGCTACTCTTTTTGTACTGTCATTAGATAGTAATACTAGTGGTTTGCATGTGAATTTATTGGCAGGGTGGACCTACATTGGAGGTGCAGGACGGGATTCAATGATTGGATGCTCAATTTAAGTTGTATTGATTTCACCTCTTCCATCACTGCGAACATGGATATCATTGGTCTGATGAAGAATAGGCACTATATTTCTGCTCTGAACCAGCAAATCAATTCAGTATGAAATTGTCCAGGGCAAAACATAACTGTATCAGATTGTCCAGTGCAGAACATGGCAGATGCTAAGCGTAAGAGACATGTTTAAACCGAAAATACAAGGTGTGGTATATGTTTACTAGATGCTTGATATTTGTGCAGACAGAGATGTTTGTCCGTTGCTATTTGGCAAACAAACAAAGTGTCCACAATTTTGGTTGAACTGCACAAGAGAATAGTATAGTCACTGCATGCAGTGCCATTTGAAAAAAGACACAAAAAGATTGGATAGTCACTTCATGGACTGTAGAAAAGTAGTACTGTACTATTTATTGGCCAACACTAGGTGCTTCATTGCTTTGGTCTAATTATACAATGGGCATCATTTTGCCTAATTTAAAGTTAGTATTCCGAAAATAGTCTCGCGGTGTGATCGAGAGAAGACCAAATCATATTGCAGTGGATGTTCCTCCATCATGTGTGGTTCATTATCATGGTTCCAGCTGTTGGTGAAACCACTTACGTTTGCAAGAGGAATTGTAGACTTTACAAACAAATTTGTCTTTCAGTTTGTACTGAATGTTGGCCAAGAGAAGCATCCATGTTAGTAGGAAGAACAGATGTTTTTTCTAGATCTCTGCTTTTGGAGCTACATATTTGTATATGATCTGTGAATCATTGAGATGCATTAACATGTTGATCTTATGTATGGGAATCGTACTAGTTAGTTTTAGTTGCGACGCAAGATACGAAGTGGCTGACCTTTGCTTTTGGAGCTACATATTTGTATATGATCTGTGAATCATTGAGATGCATTAACAGTTACTTATTTCTATTCGCTTAGTGTTTACAAGTTACTGATCGAGGAGTTGTTGGAGCGCGACCGCATGACGGAGGAGCAGGAGTTGTTGGAGCGCGACCGCCTGGCGGAGGAGCAGCGTATCACCGTTTGCGCTGCCAGCGAGACATGGAGCAGCAGCGCACCGACGCTCTGAGTCGCGAGTAGAGCACCCGCAACTGGGCCGACTACGTGGAGGCCGGCGCCCGGCAAATAGCCCTGGAGGCTGTCGGGCACGCACGCGTTTGTGATGGTGATTTTTACTACCAGCTCGTCAAGTGGGTTTCCCGCTTGGAAGCTGAAGCTTCGGTGGACCACGCCGGCATGGAAAGGGCCAACGCGCGTGAGCAACGCGCCCTGTCGCACCTCTGGCAAGTCCGAGGCGAGGCGGAGGACACCGGTGCCGGCGTTTAGCATGGGCAGCAGATGGCGGCCGGCATCGTCTAGTTAGCTAAGAGTAAGTTAGTACTTGTATGCTACTAGAGTGTTAGTGGGAGTAGATAGTTAACTTGGCTATGATGGTTGTCAATGTGGAAGTTCGGTACTCTATATGTGGATCAGACCTGTTACTTTCCTCTGAATGTTGAACTTTCCATTTGAACATATGGAATGGGTTGTTATTTTTTTTTAAATGGGCTGTATTTGTCCTCCACGGTTTAGAGGCTGACTTGTGGGCCTAGCAAGTTGACGCGTACACAATCAGGAGATGATTGTACGTGGAGAGGATGACAGCAGGGACCCGCCAAGGTCATGGCAGTACGCAAGCAAGTGCCTCCTTATTTCAAGCCAATAAAAAAATGGCTCCTCCGAGTGGATTTCTGACATCTGTGTCCCATGCCATTGTCAACGTAGTCAATAAACGAGAGAATTGCACAACGAGCGGCTGACACCAGGGACCCAGCAGCTCGCCCAGTTATTTTTGTTTTGGGTTAATTTGATAAATGCCACTCCAAATCTGGTGTATCCGAGAAATGCCACTACAATTTCCAAACTTTGAAAAATGCCATTTCATGCCATTTCTAGTGGCATTTTTCGAAGTCTGGAGTGGCGTTTTTCAAAGTTTGCAAACTGCAGTGGCGTTTTTCAAAGTTTGCAAAAATTGCAGTGACATTTTTCAAAGTTTGGAATTGCAGTGGCATTTTTATGAATCGCCATAATTGGAGTGGCATTTATCTAATTTGTTTTTGAGACGGAAGCAGGGTGTCAACTGGGCTGTGCGGGACACTCTGGCCTGTCTAGACAGCGTTTTCTTTTATGTTTACCACAGACCATCTCAGTAGTTTTTCTTCTTTCTGAAAATGGCTAGCCCAGTTCTTTTGTGATTTTTCAAGTCGCTTTATCAGGCCTGTTGGGCTGGAAATCTTTCAAGACGAGGAGAGCTTCATTCGGCTGGCCGAGAAAATGGCCTATCAGTGATGAGAAATGGGTTGTACATTTTTAAAACACATCAAACCGGCAATTATTTTCAAATATCTTTTTTTTCATTTCGAGATTTTAAATTGTATTGATTTTTATGCGTGGACAATTTATTGGATTTTATATTGATATACATTTATTTTTAAAATCAGTCTGAATGTGACTCAAAATTTCGGGATTAAAAACAGTTCAGACCGCACCGACATATGCAAAATTTCGTATAATTTTTTAACCGTGGCCACAATATGGGATGTAATGCTAACATAAAGAATATGGGCTCCAAAAAAACCCGTAAGAATTAGCAAATGGGCTGTAAATTATTTGAAATAATGGCAGATGGGATGTATGTTGTTTTCCACAGATTTGAGGCTTTCCACAGAAGGCATGTATACTGTTGGATGTCCATCCAATGGCCGTCGTGCTTCTTCAATCTCTGCTCCTCCTGCTCCAGCCGCTCAAACAAGCGCCGGTGGGACTGCCTGCTCCCTCCTCCCCGCGGCCGGCAGTGTTGCCGCACAGGCCTCACCGCCCCACCGTACTCCCATCGCTGGCCTAGCCATCCCTCTACTCACCCACACATGCTGCTATTCTCTGGCGACGACAGACGAACCAGTAAACCCTCGTACAGTCGTACTCCCCTCCGCGTGGGAAACAAAAACAACGGCCGAGTCTTCCCTGCCTCCGTGTCGTTCCCTTCCTAGGCCTCACCGTCGTCCACCGCCCTATGCTCTCGGCGTGGCGTGGTTAGTGTGGTCAACGACCGACATGCATCTGAAGTGGACTGTACGTGGAGAGGCTAACAGCTGGGTCCACGGTCGCACACAAGGAAATGCCTCCTTATTACGCGCAAAATAATGATTTCCTCCACCTGACATCTGGGACCCACCGAAACGGCCTCTGTATTTCGCGAAAAAATGTTACCGCCGCTGACAACTCGGACCCACCAGCTATATCTTCGCACGCAAGGAAGTGCCTCCTTATTACGCACAAAAAAATGAATACTCCCCCTGCTAGCTGGGACCCAGTATAGTGGGCCTACTAAGTTGACAGGGACGAAGGGCTTTGTGAACTTAGTCAATATGCACGATTCTAGCTCGACTGGCCGTACGATGTCCATCCAACGGCCGTAGTGCTTCTTCAACCTCTGGTATTCTTGCTCCAGCCACCCAAAGCAGCGCCGGTCGTCGCCTTCTCCTGCCTCCCGTGGCCGGCTGTGCTGCCGCGGAGGCCTCGCCACCCCCATACTACTCCCATCGCTGGCCAGGCCATCCCTCCACTCCACTCACCCACACCCCCTGTTATTCTGCGGCGACGGCAGCGCAGCCGAACCAGTGAACCCTCGTACTCCTCTCCGCATGGGCATCCACTATCGCGTCTTCCCCGGCTCTGTGCCGTCCCCTTCCTAGGCCTCGCCGTCGTCCACCGCTGTGGTGCTGTCGGCGCGGCGTGGTCAATGTGTTCAACGACCGAATTCCATCGGAAGAATACTGTACGTGGAGAGGATGACAGCTGGGTCCACAGCAGCCGCAAGGAAGTGCCTCCTTATTATGCGGAAAATAATTATTCCTCCACCTGACAGCAGGGACCCACCGGACGCCCACTAGTATATCGCAGAAAAAACGTTTGCCCCTGACTGCTGGGACCCACCCGACGGGCCATCGTATTTCGCGAAAAAATGTTCCCCCTGCTGTCAGCTTGGACCCACCGGAAGTGCCTCCTTATTATGCACAAAAAAATGAATACCCCCCTGCTAGCTGGGACCCACCTTGGTGGGAGGCTGACTTGTGGGCCTACTAAGTTTATGGGGACGGAGGGCTTTGTCAACTTAGTCAATATGCACGATTCTAGCTCCAGTGACCGTACGATGTCCATCCAACGGCCGTAGTGCTTCTTCAACCACTGGTCTTCTTGCTCCAGCCGCCCAAACCAGCGCCAGTCCTGCCTCGTGCTCCTGCCTCCCGTGGCCGGCTGCGATGCGGCGGAGGCCTCACCGCCCCCTACTACTCCCACCGCTGGCCAGGCCATCCCTCTACTCACCCACACCCCCTGTTATTCTGCGCCGACGGTAGCCTCACACCGCAGCGAACCAGTGAACCCTCGTACTCCTCTACGCGTGGGCATCCAGTGCCGCGTCTTCCTCGGCTCCGCGTCATCCCCTTCCTAGGCCTCGCCGTCGTCCACCGCCCTGGTGCTCTCGGCGCGGCGTGGTCAACGTGGTCAAGGAACGGCTTCCATCGGACGTGGACTGTACGTGGAGAGGCTGACAGCTGGGTCCACGGCCGCAGCAAGGAAGTGCCTCCTTATTATGTGCAAAATAATTATTCCTCACTACTAGGGAAAAGCCTATACACAGAATCTTATCAGTAGCGCGCTTTAAAATAAGGCGCTGCTGCTAATTAGCAGTGGCGAGCTCAAGAATAACTCGCTGCTGAAATAAATATAGCAGTAGCGTGCCAGCTCAAAGACACGCTACTGCTATAATTCCCATGAGGCCGCCACCAGGCTAGCTATAGCAGCAACGCGTTATAACAACGGGCGCTACTGTTACGTAGCATAGTATCAGCGCATTTCACCAATAAACGCTACTGCTAAGTTTACTAGAAAAATTTAGTCCCACCTCGCTCCGTGAAGAGAGTTTCTACCACCTTAAATATGTTACTTCTCAAACTTTGACCTGTTCATTGAAATCTATGTGTAGAATTTGTGGCTGCAATATGAGTCTTGACCTGTTCCTAAACCGGTGAGGACTCATATTGACAAATCAGATTGTACACAAAAAGATCATTGGTGATCAATGTATTTTTGATACATTGAACTATAAGTCTATTTTTACATGCTGACACATAGCAGTAGCGCTTCTTTGTGAAAGGCGCTGCTGCTAGGTAGTTTAGCAGTAGCGTCTTTCTCTATAGCGTGCTACTGCTAAGCCATTCCATCTCCCACCCCCATCTCCTCTATCCGATCCACTCACAGTCACACACTCACTGGATCCCTCTCAATCCCTCGTGCCGGTCCTCCCCCGTCGCCCCTCCTCCCTCTGCGCCGCCATCACCTCCTCCTCCTTGCTGGACTCGGTACCGGCCTCCTCCTCCGTCCTCCCTCTCCACTCGCCGCTGGCCGGGCCCTCCTCGCTCTTCCTTCCTCCTCCGTCCTCCCTCCACTGGCCGCCGGCCGGCCCCTCCTCGCTCCGCCTTCCTCCTCCGTCCTACTCTCTTCTCCCTCCTCGAGTCGCCCCTCCTTCTCCCTCCTGCCTGCTACATTTTTATTTAGTAGGCTAGTTCATATGCAACATTTTGATTTAGTTGATTTAGTAGGCTAGTTGATTTAGTTGATTTAGAACATTTTGATTTAGTTGATTTAGTAGGCTAGTTGATTTAGTTGATTTAGAACATTTTGATTTAGTTGATTTAGTAGGCTAGTTGATTTAGTTGATTTAGAACATTTTTATTTAGCTGATTTGGTAGGCTAGTTCATTTAGTTGATTTAGAACATTTTGATTTATAATTGTCCATCAAATTGCTTCTCGCGGAAGAACCAAAAATATCTCATGCTACTGTTTTTCTTTCCTGTGAAGTGGATCGTTAATCCTTTGCTCATATTGCTTTAGGAAAAATGGTGCCACCACCACCACCACTATGTCGACTATGCAAGTCAAGGTGCGCCAGCAGCCTTGCAACTGGCAAGCTGTTCGGCATCTACTTCCAGCCGGGTTTTCATCATGCGGCAGTAAGAAATTAGATGAAATGTAATAACTATTTTATTTTTAGTGTTGGCATTACTGCATTGTGTCATTTTGCTTATTTTACATAGATCGTCCCATGCAATGTGAGGTTGAAATTCAACAAGCTGACAGGAGACACTGTGACATTTGAGGCTCCTGGGGGGCCGTACACTATGGAGGTCGAGAAACGACGCAATATGTCGTGGATTGGAGGAGATGGATGGGCCCGTTTCGTCGCTCGCATGCGTCTTACTGGTGGTGAGTTGATCAGCTTCTCCTTCAGAGTAGAAAGACCAAAGTTGGCTGTCATTTATCTCAGCCTGGTGGAAGATGATGAAGATGATGAAGATAATGAGGACCCACTCGATGAAGATGATGAGGACCCACTTCATGAAGCCATCGTAGCTCAAAGTACAAGGTTGAGCGAGGAGGAGGTGTCCAACCTGTGGGACATAATTCCGCCACGTGCTGACTTTGTCGGGGTGCCATTCGTGACCCGCTTGACAAACACCATGGTTGATCGACATGATATGGTATGTTATACTTACAAATGCAAAGTATCCGATGAAATACTTAGTGTACAGTCCAATGATATGGTATGTTGTGCGGAATCTAGTCGATGATATGTTTTAATGTAGATTTCGATCACATGCTTATTAGTGTAGAATCTAAGGAAACTAGTAATTTGGAACGAAGGGAGTACTACCCAGTAATGGTTTATGAATTTCATATCTACTAGAAGTACCTAGTATCTAGTATCTGAAAGGAAAACTGAAAGGGAAAGGGGTACGGGGGGAAAATGATGAAACATATAGCAGTAGCTAGGGATTGCGAAATCGCTACAGCTAAGTAATAGTAGCGCATTCATAAAAAGCGTTGCTGATATCGTCAACAGTACTAGCACGGGTAAGGACCGTGCTACTACTATAAGTTAGCTGTAGCGCCTTATTAGTAGCGCGGCCACCCGCGCTTCTGCTAGCCTCAAAACCCGCGCTACTACTATGGTTTTCCCTAGTAGTGCCTCCACCTGACAGCGGGGACCCACCGAACGGGCCACCATATTTCGCAAAAAAACGTTTGCCCTTGACTGTTGGGACCCACCAGCTACATCTTCGCACGCAAGGAAGTGCCTGACAATCGGGACCCACCTGGTCGAAGCGTACGTAGCATTGTCATTCTGGTCGCGAACGTGTACGTACATATACTACTGGATGTAGAGGCGCGCACGTGTCGTAGTAGAGGTGCGCACGTAGCATGTTGTAACGCCCTCGATGCGGCAATAGCTCCCACGTGTCGAGGCACGACTTAGAGACATAACCGCATTGAAAGCAATGTCGCAAGTTAGGCAATCATCACAACATCCCATGTAATATAAATAATAAAGGGGAGATACATAGTTGTCTTACACTCGCCACGTCAATCGAAGTACATAAATAGCATTACAACAATCAAACACTCATGGACCGACTACGGCGCCAAAATAAAAGATAACCCAACATGCGACACGGTCCCGATCACCCCAACTGGGCACCACTACTGATCATCAGGAAAGGAAACATAGTATCGTTGAGAGTCCTCGTTGAACTCCCACTTGAGCTCAAGCGCGTCACCTGGAGCGGAATCATCAGGCCCTGCATCTGGTGTAATAGTAATCTGTGAGCCACAGGGACTCAGCAATCTCGCACCCTCACGATCAAGACTATTTAAGCTTAATAGGTATGGCAAGGTAAATATATGTGGAGCTGCAGCAAGCGACTAGCATATATGGTGGCTAAACTATTCGCAAAAGAGAGCGAGAAGAGGAGGCAAAGCGCGAGCGAGAAACTAGAGAGCAACCTGCGCAAGCATTACTCCAACACCGTGTTCACTTCCCAGACTCCGCCAAGAAGAGACCATCACGGTAACACACTCAGTTGATTCATTTTAATTAAGTTAGGGTTCAAGTTATCTACAACCGGACATTAACAAATCCCCATCTGCCCATAACCGCGGGCACGGCTTTCAAAAGTTCAAATCCCTGCAGGGGAGTCCCAACTTAGCCCATGACAAGCTCTCACGGTCAACGAAGGAATAGACCTCCTCCCGAGACGTTCCGATCAGACTTGGTATCTCCGTTCTTCAAGACACTTCGACAGGTTAAAACAAATCCAGCAACACCGCCCGAATGTGCCGACAAATCCCGATAGGAGCTGCACATATCTCTTTCTCAGGGCACACTCAGATTGTCCTAGGTACAGGTAGTCCAGCCCAGAGTTGCCCCTGGTGGCCACCGGCAGCTGACAGGTGGACCAACACTCAGAGGAGCACTGGCCCGGGGGGTTTAAAATAAGATGACCCACGGGCTCCGGAAACCCAAGGGAAAAAAGGCTAGGTGGCAAATGGTAAAACCAAGGTTGGGCATTGTTGGAAAAGCTTTAATCAAGGCGAACTATCAAGGGGTTCCCATTATAACCCAACCGCGTAAGGAATGCAAAAATCCGGGAACATAACACCGATATGACGGAAACTAGGGCGGCAAGAGTGGAACAAAACACTAGGCGAGAGGCCGAGCCTTCCACCCTTTACCAAGTATATAGATGCATTAAGATAACATGGCAATATAATGATATCCCAACAAGTAAATAATATTCCAATAAGGAACGGTCTCCAATCTTCACCTGCAACTAGCAACGCTATAAGAGGGGCTAAGTAAAGCGGTAACATAGCCAATCAACGGTTTGCTAGGACATGGTGGGTTAGAGATTTGACATGGCAATTTGGGAGGCTTGAAAGCAAGTGGTAGGCATCATAGCATAGGCATAGCAAAAGAGCGAGCATCTAGCGAAGCAAAGATAGTAGTGATTTCGAGGGTATGATCATCTTGCCTGCAAAGTTGTCAGAGTTGACTGGATCCTCGAAAGCAAACTCAACGGGCTCGTCATTAGAGAACTTGTCTCCCGGCTCTACCCAAACAAGACAAACGGAACACAATCAACCACGTGCAAACTCAAACAACATAATGCAAAGATGGTATGCTATGCGAGATGCAATGCGGGATGCATATGCAAGATTTGACAAGGGATGCATGAACCTGGCCTCAACTTGGGAATCCAAGTGTGCCACTGGAAAGATGAGATTAAATCACTTGAAAACGATATAAAGAATGCCAGAATCGGAGTCACGGTTTGGAAATGGCAAGCAATTCAAATATGGCCACGTTCTGCGATTTACAGCAAGTAGCCATCTAAATGCAACAAGATGAACATGCTACAACACTCAAACATGGCATAAAAATACATGGCAGGGATTCATTCATGATTCTTAACAAAATCCTAGCACTGAGCTACGGCCAATTCATCCATTAACAGGTTCAAACAAGCATGGCAAAAATGCATATGGTAAACAGATTTCAGACTTAGTGAAATTAGCACTTGTCTGGAATCTCAGATCAGATAGCACTCTTTGGAGCAACAAAAGTACATGCTACAGGACTTGAACATGGCAAAGTAAAGTATGGCATGGAGCTACTCAAAGAGCTTAACAAAAGTCCCTTAGTGACCTTGAGCCAAAAGGGATCAGAAAATACAATTGCAAGCATGTGAACATGGCAAAAACATAGTCAGTTCTCAGACTTAGTGAAAACTGGAGCATGCTGAAACAGATATCAAGTAGGCATGTTTACGAGCTCGATGCACTCACTACAAAGCAAGTCATGACAATATAAGCATACAACCATCAAGAATACACAAAATACAAGATAGACATGGCAAGAACAATAGCATAGCATGCACGGATCAACTACAACATCATCGGCAAAATCGCTAACAAATAGACAATCTGCCCAGATTCACGAAATAGCAAAAGTAGAGATCGATTGACTCAAGCTAGGGTGCTCCATAATTGCAAACAAAGACATGGACATATGGCCATATGAGATAAACAGCTCAAAGACTTAGTGGAAATGCTAAGTCCCTGAAATCAGCATTACCAAATGCCTCACTTTGCAAGCTTGTGCTAGTCACCACACACATCACAAAAATACATGGGTTGCACCTCTGGAAAGATGGCAAAACCCTTACCAAAACATATGTAGAGCTCATGGGCATATCATGCACACAATAATCATGGCAAAAATGACAAATATCTAAATGGAGCAGCAGATCTGACAATTATCTCAAGTAGCACTCTTCTAACAGCATTTCGGGCATCAATATGAACTCAAATGAAAATGATGCAATGAGATGAAATGATGTACTCTCTGAGGCGAACATTTTGATATGCTATATGCCAAAAATGGAGTTACAGATGAGGAGTTACGATGCGATGAACAGGAGCATATGAACTAGGGTTTCGGGCAAAAAGTCAACCCGATGCAATTTTTGGATCTGAGATCTGCACGGACTTCGAGGCGCTCGCCGGAATCACTGTTCGCCGGAGTTGCACCGGGGCTTGCCGAGGGGAGGAGGAGGCGACCGGAGCTGGAGGAGGCCGGCCGGAGCGGGGCGACATCAGCGGCGGGCCATGCGGCGGCGCGGCGATGAGGGGCGATGGCCGGCGACGAGGGGGCGGCACCGGGCGGCGATGGCGCCCACGGCGGTGCGGTGGCCGGACGGCGAGGCAAAGGAGCGGCGCGGCGAGGCAGAAGGCGGGCGCGGGGCGGCGGTGGTCGATGGGCCGGGGGGCGGTGACGGGCCCCGCGGGCCGCGGCGGGTGCAGACGGCGATGTGGGGCGCCGCGCCACGTGGCAGGCGTGGATAGGGCGCGGGCGGTGGCGGCGGTTTGTCCGGCCGGATTCGGATGTGTCCGGCCGGCGCGAGGTGGGATTTCTATTTTTTTTAGGGTTTCGGGGAGGGGATCCGAGATTTGGAATGAGGGGTCTATATATAGGCATAGAGGGAGCTAGGAGTGTCCAAATAAGGTGCGGTTTTCGACCATGCGATCATGATTGAACGCTCTAGATGATGGAGAGGGTTTTGGTGGGTTTTGGGCCAACTTGGAGGGGTGTTGGGCTGCAACACACACGAGGCCTTTTCGGTCCCTCGGTTAACCGTTGGAGCATCAAACGAAGTCCAAATGGTACGAAACTTGACAGGCGGTCTACCGGTAGTAAACCAAGGCCGCTTGGCAAGTCTTGGTCCAATACAGAAATGTTTAATCCCCACACATGAAAGAAAGGAAGAAATGACCACCGGAGGAGAACGATGCGCCGGAATGCAAAACGGACAACGGGGAAAATGCTCGAATGCATGAGATGAACACGTATGCAAATGCAATGCACATGATGACATGATATGAGATGCATGACAACGATAACAACACAGGGAGACAAAGAACACGAACCCTAGAAAATAAAATAACTTAACGCCGGAAACGGCAAGAGTTGGAATACATATTGGGAAAGTTACATCCGGGGTGTTACAACACTCCACCACTATGAAAGGATCTCGTCCCGAGATCTAGGACTGAAAGAACACCGGGTACTCAGAATGGAGGTGATCCTCGTGTTCCCAGGTAGCTTCACGGTCGGAATGGTGTGACCACTTGACTTTGAGGAATTTGATTGACTTGTTGCGAGTCTTGCGTTCAGTCTCTTCAAGAATAGCAACTGGGTGCTCACGATAGGAGAGATCTTCTTGGAGCTCGATGTCCTCGAAGTTCACGATGCGGTCAGGAGTCTTGAAGCACTTTCGAAGCTGAGACATATGGAACACATCCTGAACATTTGCAAAGTTTGAAGGAAGCTCGAGTTGATAGGCGAGACCGCCTCTCTTGCTGACAATCTTGAAAGGTCCCACGTATCTAGGGGCAAGCTTCCCTTTGATACCGAAGTGATGAGTACCTTTCATAGGAGAGACGCGGAGGTAAACATGATCTCCGATCTCGAAAGCCAAATCACGGTATTTACTATCATAGTAGCTCTTCTGGCGGGATTGGGCTGCTTTGAGGTTATCTCGAATGACTTTGCACATTTCCTCTGCCTCTGTGATTAAGTCATTACCCAAAAGCTGACGTTCACCAGTCTCGGACCAGTTGAGAGGGGTATGGCACTTCCTGCCATACAGAATTCAAATGGGGCCTTGCCCGAACTTGCTTGAAAACTGTTGTTGTAGGAGAATTCAGCATAAGGGAGACAATCCTCCCACTTCATGCCGAAGGAGATCACACAAGCCCTGAGCATATCTTCAAGAATCTGGTTGACACGCTCAACTTGACCGCTAGTTTGAGGATGGAAAGCTGTGCTGAAGCGGATGTTGGTACCCATGGCCTTCTGAAAAGAATCCCAAAACTTGGAGGTAAAGATGCTGCCACTGTCTGAAGAGATCACTTGTGGAATACCGTGCAGAGAGGCAATTCGAGAGGTATAGAGTTCCGCCAATTGAGCTGCAGTGATTGACTCTTTGATAGGCAAAAAGTGAGCCACTTTGGTGATTTTGTCGATGACAACGAATATAGCATCATTGCCACGCTTGGACTTTGGAAACCCAATCACGAAGTCCATTTCAATGTGGTCAAACTTCCATTCTGGAATGGCAAGAGGTTGGAGGAGACCAACTCGCCTTTGGTGTTCTGCCTTCACTCTTCTGTAGACATCACACTCATTCACGAATTGAGCAATCTCGCGCTTCATTCGAGTCCACCAATAAGCCTGCTTGAGGTCCTGATACATCTTCGTGCTCCCAGGGTGGATGGAGAGGAGAGAATTGTGAGCCTCGTTCATGATCACTTTACGAAGTTCACCTTTGGGTACAACAATACGATCCTCGAAGAAAAGAGTATCCTTGTCGTCAAGGTGGTAGCACTTGTACTTGGGTTGACTCTTGGCAATCCCAATCTTCACCTTTTTCACCATAGCATCAAGAAGCTGGGCTTGGCGAATCTGGTCTTCCAAGGTAGGAGAGACTTGAAGGTTGGCGAGGAAACCTTGAGGAACAACTTGCAGATTGAGTTTGCGGAAAGCTTCACAAAGCTCGGGTTGATAAGGCTTGAGAATCAGACTGTTGCAATAAGCCTTCCTGCTCAATGCGTCAGCAATCACATTGGCCTTGCCTGGAGTATACTCGATACTCGGATTATACTCTTGAATCATTTCGACCCATCGAGTTTGCCTGAGGTTGAGATTAGGCTGAGTGAAGATGTACTTGAGACTCTTGTGGTCAGTGAAGATGTCCGCTTTTCTTCCCAACAAGAGATGTCTCCAAGTCAAAAGAACATGCACAACTGTCGCCAACTCGAGGTCATGAGTGGGGTAGTTCTTCTCATTGGGCTTCAACTGGCGAGAGGTATAAGCAACAACTTTCTTCTCTTGCATCAACACTGCGCCAAGACCTTGGAGAGAGGCATCACAAAAGACCTCATACGGTTTGGATTCATCAGGCAGAGTCAGAACTGGAGCAGTGATCAATTTCTCTTTCAAAGTGTTGAAAGCAATGTCACACTCCGGAGACCAAACGTACTTGATGTGCTTCTGGAGAAGATTTGAGAGAGGCTTCGCGATCTTAAAAAAGTTTTCAACGAATCTTCGGCAGTAGCTTGCGAGACCAAGGAAGCTACGGAGTTGCTTCACGTTCTGAGGAGGTTCCCAATTCACAATTGCAGACACCTTCTTAGGATTCACGACAATGCCCTTGGCAGAGATGATATGACCAAGATAAAGAACCTCATCGTGCCAAAATTCGCACTTGGAGAACTTGGCGTAGAACTTGTGTTCTCTGAGCTTATCGAGTACCAAACGCAAGTGCTTGGCATGATCTTCCTTGTTCTTCGAGAAAACCAGAATGTCGTCGAGATAGACCAAAACGAAGTCATTGGTGTAGGCATTGAAGATGAAGTTCATCATGCGAGAGAAAGTCATAGGAGCGTTGACGAGGCCAAAAGACATGACAGTGTATTCATATGAACCATAGCTTGTCCTGAAAGCCGTCTTGGGAATATCTTGCTCGCGAATACGAATCTGATGATAACCCATACGGAGATCAAGCTTGGAGAATACTTGAGCACCTTTGAGTTGTTCGAACAGCTCATTGATGTTGGGAAGTGGGTATTTGTTCTTGATGGTCTTCTTGTTCAATGGACGGTAATCAACACAAAGTCGGTCCGTTCCATCCTTCTTCTTCACAAAAAGAACACCACAACCCCACGGAGAAGAACTAGGCCAGATGAGACCCATTCTTTCTTGAATATCGAGTTGCTTCTTCAGCTCCTTGAACTCTTCAGGTCCGAGCTTGTAAGGACGCTTGCACACAGGTTCCGTGCCAGGCTCAAGATCGATGACGAATTCAACTGGCCGATGCGGAGGCATTCCTGGAAGCTCTTCTGGAAAGACATCTTGATATTCGCAAACGACTGGAATTTGCGAGATAGCATCCAGTTCACCCTTCTCATTGAGAGAAAACAGACGGATGGTATTATCCCGAGCGGCAAAGACAATTACATCCTCAGACGAATGAGTCAATTGAATCTGCCTGGCAGCACAATCAAGATGCGCCTTGTGCTTAGACAGCCAATCCATCCCGAGAATAAGATCAATATCCGAGTTACCAAGAACAATTGGGGAAGAAAGGAACTTGTAGTCGCCCAAGGTGATAGTAACCTCCGGGACGCAGGTGTTAGCTGTCATCTGCTTGCCCGGTGACACAATTTGCAAGGAACTTTGCAGATACTGATAATCGCACTCATACTTTGATGCAAAAGGTTTGGAAATGAAACAATGCGATGCACCAGTGTCAAAAAGAACTTTTGCAGGAATATCATTAACAAGAAGGTTACCCATGATGACATCTGACGAATCCTCTGCCTGAGCTGCGTTCATCAAGTTGACCTTGGCGTGCTTGGGGTTATGCTTGACCACAGCTGTACTTGCCGATCTCACAGGAGGAGGAGGAGGAGGAGGAGGGAGGCACCTCTGATTGAGACACTTGTTGGCATAGTGACCCTTCTGTTGGCACTTTTTGCACGTGACCTCTGAAAGCGTACGGTGATACGGAGCACTCGATCTTGAAGCTTGAGACGAAGTCTTGTTTTGAAAGCCAGGGTTGGGTGGGTGGGAAGATCCACTGCCACCTTTGCTCTTCTGCTGATACGGTTGACGAAACGGAGGAGGAGGAAGCCAATACTTCTGCTGCTTGGCCACTTGAGTAGAGGAAGAAGGAGTAGTGTCTCTGACTCGCTTCTTGGAAGCCTCACACCTCAGTTGAGCGGCCTCTTGCTTCAATGCCATGTTGTAGAACTCATCGTACCTCAAGGGCTCAAAGAGGACAAGAGCTAGCTGAATTTCTTCTCTGAGACCACCCTTGAACTGGTATATCATGCTCTTCTCATCAGGGACGTCCTGCTTGGCAAAGCGAGCGAGCTTCTGAAACAACTTGTTGTAGTCATAGACAGACAAAGAGCCTTGCTTTAGGTTGCGGAATTCCTCACGCTTGCTTTCAACCACGCTCTGAGGGATATGGTGAGCTCTGAAATCTTGACGGAATTCATCCCAGGTAATCGCACGTCCACCTCTGGAATCCTTGTACTGCTGGAACCATTCTGCAGCTTGATCTTTGAGTTGGAAGGAAGCGAACTTGACGAAGTCCTCAGGCCTGGTGTTACTGCACTCGAAATGCTTGCACAGATCCACGAGCCAATCGTCAGCATCGGTTGCCTCAACACAATTGCTGAAAGTCTTTGGCCCGTTAGCAAGGAACTGGTTGAGTGTAGCAAAGTGATTTTGATTGTTTCCTTGGTTCCCTTGGTTGCCTTGATTGCGCTCTTGCAGAATTTGCATGATCAACTGTGTGTTTGCATTGGTTGCGGCCATCACAGCTCGCCATGCCTCTAGAGGAGGTGGAGGTGGTGGCGGATCCTGATTCTGATTCTGATTGGTGCTCTTAGTGGGAGCCATCCTGAAGAGGTTGACCATCGTTAGCACATAGACAGATAAAATGAAGCTGAATCCAACGGAATGAAAATTGCAACATAAAGTCTTCACATTCGAACAAAATGAACGAATGCATTCCTCTTGAAATGGTCACATATCCATAAATTGAGAAGCCACTTAGAATTTAGGTAGAGAAATAAATCAACAAGGTATGGATCAAGAATGAATACTCGGTAAGAAATCCCAATCTCAAACCAAATATCCGTGGAAGAAGAACTAGAGCTACTTGAATTCCCACCTATGAAACTCCTGAACCTTTCCGGTTATGCAATCAGGTGTTGGGGATACAAGGGAAGCATAATATCTCACCCAAATCTAGCAAATCCTACATCCAACTGTATCCATCCTTCAACACATAACCGAGAAAAACTTCGGAATCCATCTACCTCAACCTTCGAAAAGCATCCGTTATACAAGTTATGGCGATACTCCCGAACTCCCGCCCCAGTACTGGGTGGCGTCGAGGTTATCTCACCAACGAACTGCATAAAAGAGATTTTCGATGTCGGCGTACTAAACTCAGGTATTCCAGAACTGCAACGATAAAATTATGACGACAACACCTCAGAGCTCAACTCCCCGGGACACTTCCACAAAACCCCTGACAGGAGGCACCAAGACAATGTTCTCGTCATAAAACCATCGGAGTAATTCCAAGATACCCGCGTGATCCGAATTTTTTTTTTGTGAAATTTGAGAAGAGAAGAGTCAAAACTCTAGGTCAGGATGCCTTACTAGAGCGATGAGGAGACTTGGAAGTAAAAAGAATTCCTAAACTCGGCTGCTAAAAACGATCAATCAGTGGGGGCTCCTAAGGTTGGGGAAGGCTCTGATTACCAACTTGTAACACCCTCGATGCGGCTATAGCTCCCACGTGTCGAGGCACGACTTAGAGACATGACCGCATTGAAAGCAATGTCGCAAGTTAGGCAATCATCACAACATCCCGTGTAATATAAATAATAAAGGGGAGATATGTAGTTGGCTTACACTTTCCATGTCAATCAAAGTACATAAATAGCATTACAACAATCAAACACTCATGGCCCGACTACGGCGCCAAAATAAAGGATAACCCAACTTGCGACACGGTCCCGATCACCCCAACTGGGCACCACTACTGATCATCAGGAACGGAAACATAGTATCGTTGAGAGTCCTCATTGAACTCCCACTTGAGCTCAAGCGCGTCACCTGGAGCGGAATCATCAGGCCCTGCATCTGGTGTAATAGTAATCTATGAGCCACAGGGACTCAGCAATCTCGCACCCTCGCGATCAAGACTATTTAAGCTTAATAGGTATGGCAAGGTAAATATATGTGGAGCTGCAGCAAGCGACTAGCATATATGGTGGCTAAACTGTTCGCAAAAGAGAGCGAGAAGAGGAGGCAAAGCGCGAGCGAGAAACTAGAGAGCAACCTGCGCAAGCATTACTCCAACACCGTGTTCACTTCCCGGACTCCGTCGAGAAGAGACCATCACGGTAACACACTCAGTTGATTCATTTTAATTAAGTTAGGGTTCAAGTTATCTACAACCGGACATTAACAAATTCCCATCTGCCCATAACCGCGGGCACGGCTTTCGAAAGTTCAAATCCCTGCAGGGGAGTCCCAACTTAGCCCATGACAAGCTCTCACGGTCAATGAAGGAATAGACCTCCTCCCGAGACGTTCCGATCAGACTCAGTATCTCGGTTCTTCAAGACACTTCGTCAGGTTAAAACAAATCCAGCAACACCGCCCGAATGTGCCATCAAATCCCGATAGGAGCTGCACATATCTCTTTCTCAGGGCACACTCAGATTGTCGTAGGTACGGGTAGGCCAGCCCAGAGTTGCCCCTGGTGGCCACCGACAGCTGACAGGTGTACCAACACTCAGAGGAGCACTGGCCCGGGGGGGGGTTTAAAATAAGATGACCCTCGGGCTCCGGAAATCAAAGGGAAAAAAGGCTAGGTGGAAAATGGTAAAACCAAGGTTGGGCATTGCTGGAAAAGCTTTAATCAAGGTGAACTATCAAGGGGTTCCCATTATAACCCAACTGCATAAGGAACGCAAAAATCCGGGAACATAACACCGATATGACGGAAACTAGGGCGGCAAGAGTGGAACAAAACACTAGGCGAGAGGCCAAGCCTTCCACCCTTTACCAAATATATAGATGCATTAAGATAACAAGGTAATATAATGATATCCCAACAAGTAAATAAATGTTCCAACAAGGAACGGCCTCCAATCATCACCTGCAACTAGCAACGCTATAAGAGGGGCTGAGCAAAGCGGTAACATAGCCAATCAACGGTTTGCTAGGACATGGTGGGTTAGAGGTTTTACATGGCAATTTGGGAGGCCTGAAAGCAAATGGTAGGCATCGAAGCATTGGCATAGCAAAAGAGCGAGCAATCTAGCATAGCAAAGATAGTAGTGATTTCGAGGGTCTGATCATCTTGCCTGCACAGTTGTCAGAGTTGACTGGATCCTCGAAAGCAAACTCAACGGGCTCCTCATTAGCGAACTCGTCTCCCAGCTCTACCCAAACAAGACAAACAAGCAACAAAGACACAATCAACCACGTGCAAGGATCAAACAATATGATGCAAGGATGGTATGCTATGCGGGATGCGATGCGGGATGCATATGCATGATTTGACAGGAAATGCAAGATCCTGGCCTCAACTTGGAAATCCAAGTGTGCCATTGGAAAGATGAGATGAAATCGCTTGAAAACGGTATAAAGATCACCGGAATCGGAGTTACGGTTTGGAAATGGCAAGCGATTCAATTATGACACCGGTCTGCGATTTACAACAAGTGGTCATCTAAATGCAATGAGATGAACATGATACAGCACCCAAACATGACAACAAAATACATGGCAGGGATGCATTCAAGATGCTTAACAAAATTCTAGCACTGAGCTATGGCCAATTCATTCATTAACAGGTTCAAACAAGCATGGCAAAAATGCATATGGCAAACAGATCTCAGACTTGGTGAAATTAACACTTGTCTGGAATTTCAGATCAGGTAGCACACTTCGGAGCAACAAAACTACATTCTACAGGACTTGAACATGGAAAAGTAAAGCATGGCATGGAGCTACTCAAAGATCTTAACAAAAGTCCCTTAGTGACCTTAAGCCAAAAGGGATCAAAAAATACAATTGCAAGCATGTGAACATGACAAAAACATAATCAGATCACAGACTTAGTGAAAACTGGAGCATGCTGAAACAGATATCAAGTAGGCATGTTTACGAGCTCGATGCACTCACTACAGAGCAAGTCATGACAATCTAAGCATACACCCATCAAGAATACACAAAATACAAGCTAGACATGGCAAGAACAATAGCATAGCATGCACGGATCAACTACAACATCATCGGCAAAATCGCTAACAAGTAGACAATCTGCCCAGATTCACGAAATAGCAAAAGTAGAGCTCGATTGACCCAAGCTAGGGTGCTCCATAATTTCAAACAAAGACATGGATGGATAGAGCACTACAAGATTAGCAAAACATCCTTACTGATAATCCTCAAAAGAGGCACGGATCACTAGGAAACAACATGTACATATGTAGTCACCACACACATCACAGACTTCGAGGCGCTCGCCGGAATCACTGTTCCCCGGAGTTGCGCCGGGGCTTGCCGAGGGGAGGAGGAGGCGACCGGAGCTGGAGGAGGCCGGCCGGAGCGGGGCGGCGTCAGCGGCGGGCCTTGCGGCGGCGCGACGACGAGGGGGCGATGGCCGGCGACGAGGGGGCGGCGCCGGGCGGCAATGGCA
>NC_041388.1:131242169-131243839 GCF_002162155.2 Triticum dicoccoides | reverse complement strand
GCGGGCGCGGGGCGGCGGTGGTCGATGGGCCGGGGGGGCGGTGACGGGCCCCGCGGGCCGCGGCGGGTGCGGATGGCGATGTGGGGCGCCGCGCCACGTGGCAGGCGCGGATAGGGCGCGGGCGGTGGCGGCGGTTTGTCCGGCCAGATTCGGACGTGTCCGGCCGGCGCGAGGTGGGATTTCTCTTTTTTTATGGTTTCGGGGAGGGGATCCGAGATTTGGAATGAGGAGTCTATATATAGGCATAGAGGGAGCTAGGAGTGTCCAAATGAGGTGCGGTTTTCGGCCACGCGATCGTGATAGAACGCTCTAGATGATGGAGAGGGTTTTGGTGGGTTTTGGGCCAACTTGGAGGGGTGTTGGGCTGCAACACACACGAGGCCTTTTTGGTCCCTCGGTTAACCGTTGGAGCATCAAACGAAGTCCAAATGGTATGTTGACAGGCGGTCTACCGGTAGTAAACCAAGGCCGCTTGGCAAGTCTCGGTCCAATCCGGAAATGTTTAATCCCCACACACGAAAGAAAGGTAGAAATGACCACCGGAGGAGAACGAAGCGCCGGAATGCAAAACGGACAACGGGGAAAATGCTCGAATGCATGAGATGAACACGTATGCAAATGCAATGCACATGATGACATGATATGAGATGCATGACAACGATAACAACACATGGAGACAAAGAACTCGAACCCGAGAAAATAAAATAACTTAACGCCGGAAACGGCAAGAGTTGGAATACATATTGGGAAAGTTACATCCGGGGTGTTACACATGTACACATACGTAAAGCGGCCAGGGTGCAAGAAAGAAAATACGGCCACGTATGTGTACATACGGGCGGGGTCTTGAACACCTACTCACGCATACGTACGGCCAGGGCTTGTGTACATGGCTGGGTCGGAACGGAGAAACAACATCGTCATCGTGTTCATGGGGAGGGAAAGGAATACGTCGTGTTCATGGGGAGGCAACGGAATGCATCGTGTTCATGGGGAGGCAACGGAATGCGTCGTGTTCATCAGGAGGGCTTGGACGGAACAGGCAATGGAAACGAGGCCTGGCGTACCGCAAAACGGAGGAAACGGCCTTGTGTTCGACCGGCCACATTCGAAACGGGATCCTGTTGATCGGGAGGGGTCTGGCGTACCGCAAAATGGAGGAAACGGACCTCGTACGGTCGAAACGGGGGTCCTGTTCATCGGGAGGGGTGTGGCATACCGCAAAACGGAGGAAACGGACTTGTGTTGGAGCACTATGGTCGAAACGGGGGTCCTGTTCATCGGGAGGGGTGTGGCGTACCGCAAAACGGTACTCCACGGGATACTGTTCATCTCCACTGTCGACCCCCTCCAGCCTCCACGAGCTACTGTTCATCCACCGTCGACCTCCTCCAGCCTCCACCTGCGACTGTTCATCCACGGGCTCCTGTTCATCCAGCCTCCACCGCGCGCTACTCCACTGGCTACTGTTCAACCAGCCCTCTCCACGGGCTCCTGTTTAACCACCCCTCCACGGGCTATTGTTCATCCTGCCCTCCATCTTCTACTATTCATCCTGCCCTCCACGGGGTGATCCTGTTCATCCAGCCCTCCACGGGGTCCTATTCATCCAGCCCCAATCGGCTCGATCGATCAGGGTCCTGTTCATCCAGAGGCAACACCACGGGGTC
>NC_041388.1:131176947-131241915 GCF_002162155.2 Triticum dicoccoides | reverse complement strand
CATCGAGAGGCAGCATCGATCGGCTAGCAGCAGTAGCGAAGGAATCGCTCGATCGGGTTCAGTTAACAGCCATCGATCGATCGCTCGGGTTCAGTAACGCGTAGCCTACAGCGCAATCGCTCGGGTTCAGTTAGAGCCCAACGCCTCGCTCGGGTTCAGTTAGAGCCCACGCCTCGCACACACGTGCGTACGTGTACGAGAGAAACGCGCATCGCTCGGCCCCCGACCTCCCCCGGGTTTTTTCCGTCATGGACGGCCCAAAGAATGTCATGCAGCTGCGTCTCCGGCCCACCCAGGACGAAAAGCCCATTTTCTGTCATGATTTTTTGTCATAGAAGTAGGAGCCCACCACATCTATGATGATACCGGGTTTTGTCACAATTATCATCATAGAAGTGTCATATGTATGACAGAAAAAAATTTCGTTCGGCCCAAAATGTCATGGATGTGTCTTTTTTTTGTAGTGGTGGCGCCCAGATCTGCAGTAGCATCGGCCGGTAATGAGGTAGAGGCGTCACCTCGGGAAAGCAGCGCCGACCTGCCCTTCTTCGGGACCCCCAGCTTTAGCTTCTTCGGAGGGGTGCCCCTAGACCTCATGGTGACCCCGGCAGAGCATGGCGACTCCCTGACTGGGGGCTTGCCGGCATCGTCATCATCAGAACGGACGCGGAGGAGATTGGTCTGGCGTGGGGGAGAGGTCTCCCCCGTGTCTTACCAGGTCGCCTTCGAGTCTGCCTTCCCCTCCTCCTCAGGCTCGCCGGAGGACACCGGCACCGGGGAGCTCAGGGGCCGGGAAGGCTCCAGCGGCACGAGCCCTCGCTCATTGAAGACGGACATGCCGTCGGCGATCTTCACCGCGTCGGTGCGGCGGTACAACGGGAGATGGGTGTCCGGGGGGCCACCCTAGTCCTTCATGAGGAAGGTGTGCACGATCTTACCCAGCTCCTCGCCAGGCAGGTTGTCCGAGCGCAACCGGAGGGCATCCTCCACACCCTTCAAACTCCATAGGGGGCGCGAGCGTGCCTCGAGCGGAGCCAGGCACTGCATCAGGAACTCCTTGACGATTATGGCCCCCGTCAGCCTCTCCACCTTCGGGTCATCCGCCTTCAGGTCGGCCACCATCCTCTCCAGCAACTGCTCCGCCTGGGGATTGGTGAGCTTCTCGTGAGACCACCCTTCCTGGGGCGTCGGCAGCTGCAGCCGAGGGAAGGAGCGCTTGGCGTCCATGAAGATCCACTTGTTCCGGAAGTCCTCCACCTTCTTCTCGGCCAGCGAGATCGCATTGTTGTCGTTGGCCGTGATGAAACAGGTGCACCCCGAGCACTGACTGTTGGGGAACGTAGTAATTTCAAAAACAATCCTACGCACATGCAAGATCATGGTGATGCATAGCAACGAGAAGGGAGAGTGTTGTCCACGTACACTCGTAGACCGAAAGCGGAAGCGTTAGCACAACACGGTTGATGTAGTCGCACGTCTTCACATCCGACCGATCAAGTACCGAACGCACGGCACCTCCGAGTTCAGCACACTTTCAGCCCGATGACGTCCCTCGAACTCCGATCTAGCTGAGCGTTGAGGGAGAGTTTCGTCAGCACGACGGCGTGGTGACGATGTTGATGTTCTACCGACGCAGGGCTTCGCCTAAGCACCGCTACAGTATTATCGAGGTGGACTATGGTGGAGGGGGGCACCGCACACTGCTAAGAGATCAATGATCAATTGTTGTGTCTCTAGGGTGCCCCCTGCCCCTGTATATAAAGGAGCAAGGGGGGGTGTGGCTGGCCAAGGGAGAGGGCGCGCCGGGAGGAGTCCTACTCCCACTGGATTAGGACTTGGGAGAGGAAGGAGTGGAGGAGAAGAAGGAAAGGGGGGCGCCACCCCCCTCTCCTTGTCCTATTCGGACTGGGGGGAGGGGCGCGCAGCCCAGCCCTAGCCGCATCTCCTCTCTTCACCTAGGCCCACTAAGGCCCATTAGGTTCCCAGGGGGTTCCGGTAACCTCCCGATACTTCGGTAAAATCTCGATTTCACCCGGAACACTTCCGATATCCAAACATAGGCTTCCAATATACCAATCTTCATGTCTCGACTATTTCGAGACTCCTCGTCATGTCCATGATCACATCCGGGACTCCGAACAACCTTCGGTACATCAAAACATATAAACTCATAATATAACTATCATTGAAACGTTAAGGGTGCGGACCCTACGGGTTTGAGAACTATGTAGACATGATCGAGACACGTCTCTGATCAATAACCAATAGCGGAACCTGGATGCTCATATTGGCTCCCACATATTCTACGAAGTTCTTTATCGGTCAGACCGCATAACAACATACGTTGTTCCCTTTGTCATCGGTATGTTACTTGCCCGAGATTCGATCATCGATATCTCAATACCTAGTTCAATCTCATTACCGGCAAGTCTCATTACTCGTTCCGTAATACATCATCTTGCAACTAACTCATTAGTTGCAAGGCTTGCAAGGCTTAAGTGATGTGCATTACCGAGAGGGCCCAGAGATACCTCTCCGACAATCGAGTGACAAATCCTAATCTCGAAATACGCCAACCCAACAAGTATCGTCGGAGACACCTGTAGAGCACCTTTATAATCACCCAGTTACGTTGTGATGTTTGGTAGCACATGAAGTGTTCCTCCGGTAAACGGGAGTTGCATAATCTCATAGTCATAGGAACATGGGCAAGTCATGAAGAAAGCAGTAGCAACATACTAAACGATCGTGTGCTAAGATAACGGAATGGGTCATGTCAATCACATCATTCTCCTAATGATGTGATCCTGTTAATCAAATGACAACTCATGTCTATGGTTAGGAAACATAACCATCTTTGATCAACGAGCTAGTCAAGTGGAGGCATACTAGTGACACTCTATTTGTCTATGTATTCACACATGTATTATGTTTCCGGTTAATACAATTCTAGCATGAATAATAAGCATTTATCATGATATAAGGAAATAAATAATAACTTTATTATTGCCTCTAGGGCATATTTTCTTCAATCTCCCACTTGCACTAGAGTCAATAATCTAGATTACACTGTAATGATTCTAACACCCATGGAGCCTTGGTGTTGATCATGTTTTGCTCGTGGAAGAGGCTTAGTCAACGGGTCTGTAACATTCAGATCCGTATGTATCTTGCAAATTTCTATGTCTCCCACCTGGACTAAATCCCGGATGGAATTGAAGCGTCTCTTGATGTGCTTGGTTCTCTTGTGAAATCTGGATTCCTTCGCCAAGGCAATTGCTCCAGTATTGTCACAAAAGATTTTTATTGGACCCGATGCACTAGGTATGACACCTAGATCGGATATGAACTCCTTCATCCAGACTACTTCATTTGCTGCTTCCAAAGCAGCTATGTACTCCGCTTCACACGTAGATCCTGCCACGACGCTTTGGTTAGAACTGCACCAACTGACAGCTCCACCGTTCAATGTAAACACGTATCCAGTTTGCAATTTAGAATCGTCCAGATCAGTGTCAAAGCTTGCATCAATGTAACCATTTACGATGAGCTCGTTGTCACCTCCATAAACGAGAAACATATCCTTAGTCCTTTTCAGGTATTTCAGGATGTTCTTGACCGCTGTCCAGTGATCCACTCCTGGATTACTTTGGTACCTCCCTGCTAGACTTATAGCAAGGCACACATCAGGTCTGGTACACATCATTGCATACATGATAGAGCCTATGGCTGAAGCATAGGGAACATCTTTCATTTTCTCTCTATCTTCTGCAGTGGTCGGGCATTGAGTCTTACTCAACTTCACACCTTGTAACACAGGCAAGAACCCTTTCTTTGCTTGATCCATTTTGAACTTCTTCAAAACTTTGTCAAGGTATGTGCTTTGTGAAAGTCCAATTAAGCGTCTTGATCTATCTCTATAGATCTTAATGCCCAATATGTCAGCAGCTTCACCGAGGTCTTTCATTGAAAAACTCTTATTCAAGTATCCCTTTATGCTATCCAGAAATTCTATATCATTTCCAATCAATAATATGTCATCCACATATAATATCAGAAATGCTATAGAGCTCGCACTCACTTTCTTGTAAATACAGGCTTCTCCAAAAGTCTGTATAAAACCAAATGCTTTGATCACACTATCAAAGCATTTATTCCAACTCCAAGAGGCTTGCACCAGTCCATAAATGGACCACTGGAGCTTGCACACTTTGTTAGTTCCCTTTGGATCGACAAAACCTTCCGGTTGCATCATATACAACTCCTCTTCTAGACATCCATTCAGGAATGCAGTTTTGACATCCATTTGCCAAATTTCATAATCATAAAATGCGGCAATTGCTAACATTATTCGGACAAACTTAAGCATTGCTACGGGTGAGAAGGTCTCATCGTAGTCAATCCCATGAACTTGTCGAAAACCTTTCACAACAAGTCGAGCTTTGTAGACAGTAACATTACCGTCAGCGTCAGTCTTCTTCTTGAAGATCCATTTATTCTCAATTGCTTGCCGATCAACGGGCAAGTCAACCAAAGTCCACACTTTGTTCTCACACATGGATCCCATCTCAGATTTCATGGCTTCAAGCCATTTTGCGGAATCTGGGCTCACCATCGCTTCTTCATAGTTCGTAGGTTCATCATGATCTAGTAGCATGACTTCCAGAACAAGATTACCATACCACTCTGGTGCGGATCTTACTCTGGTTGATCTACGAGGTTCAATAACAACTTGATCTGAAGTTCCATGATCATTATCATTAACTTCCTCACTAATTGGTATAGACGTCACAAGAACAGATTTCTATGATGAGCTACTTTCCAATAAGGGAGCAGGTACAGTTACCTCATCAAGTTCTACTTTCCTACCACTTACTTCTTTCGAGAGAAACTCCTTCTCTAGAAAGGATCAATTCTTAGCAACGAATGTCTTGCCTTCGGATTTGTGATAGAAGGTGTACCCAACAGTCTCCTTTGGGTATCCTATGAAGACACATTTCTCCGATTTGGGTTGGAGCTTATCAGGTTGAAGCTTTTTCACATAAGCATCGCAGCCCCAAACTTTAAGAAACGACAACTTTGGTTTCTTGCCAAACCACAGTTCATAAGGCGTCGTCTCAACGGATTTTGACGGTGCCCTATTTAACGTGAATGCGGCCGTCTCTAAAGCATAACCCCAAAACGATAGCGGTAAATCAGTAAGAGACATCATAGATCGCACCATATCAAGTAAAGTACGATTACGATGTTCGGACACACCATTACGCTGTGGTGTTCCGGGTGGCGTGAGTTGCGAAACTATTCCGCATTGTTTCAAATGTAGACCAAACTCGTAACTCAAATATTCTCCTCCATGATCAGATCGTAGAAACTTTATTTTCTTGTTACGATGATTTTCAACTTCACTCTAAAATTCTTTGAACTTTTCAAATGTTTCAGACTTATGCTTCATTAAGTAGATATACCCATATCTGCTTAAATCATCCGTGAAGGTGAGAAAATAACGATATCCGCCACGAGCCTCAACATTCATCGGACCACATACATCTGTATGTATGATTTCCAACAAATCTGTTGCTCTCTCCATAGTTCCGGAGAACGGCGTTTTAGTCATCTTGCCCATGAGGCACGGTTCGCAAGTACCAAGTGATTCATAATCAAGTGGTTCCAAAAGTCCATCAGTATGGAGTTTCTTCATGCGATTTACACCGATATGACCTAAACGGCAGTGCCACAAATAAGTTGCACTATCATTATCAACTCTGCATCTTTTGGCTTCAACATTATGAATATGTGTATCACTACTATCGAGATTCATCAAAAATAGACCACTCTTCAAGGGTGCATGGCCATAAAAGATATTACTCATATAAATAGAACAACCATTATTCTCTGATTTAAATGAATAACCGTCTGGCATCAAACAAGATCCAGATATAATGTTCATGCTCAATGTTGGCACCAAATAACAATTATTTAGGTCTAAAACTAATCCTGACGATAGATGTAGAGTTAGCGTGCCGACCGCGATCACATCGACTTTGGAACCATTTCCCACGCGCATCGTCACCTCGTCCTTGGCCAGTGTTCGCTTAATCCGTAGTCCATGTTTCAAGTTGCAAATATTAGCAACAAAACCAGTATCAAATACACAGGTGCTACTGCGAGCTCTAGTAAGGTACACATCAATAACATGTATATCACATATACCTTTGTTCAGCTTGCCATCCTTCTTATCCGCCAAATACTTGGGACAGTTCCGCTTACAGTGACCAGTCTGCTTGCAGTAGAAGCACTCGGTCTCAGGCTTAGGTCCAGACTTGGGTTTCTTCTCCTGAGCAGCAACTTCTTTGCCGTTCTTCTTGAAGTTCCCCTTCTTCATTCCTTTGCCCTTCTTCTTGAAACGGGCGGTCTTCTTGACCATCAACACTTGATGCTCCTTCTTGATTTCTACCTCCGCAGCCTTTAGCATTGCGAAGAGCTCGAGAATAGTCTTATTCATCCCTTGCATATTATAGTTCATCACAGAGCTTTTGTAGCTTGGTGGCAGTGATTGAAGAACTCTATCAATGACACTATCAACAGGAAGATTAACTCCCAGTTAAGTCAAGTGATTATGATACCCAGACATTTTGAGTATATGTTCACTGACAGAACTATTCTCCTCCAACTTGCAACTATAGAACTTATTGGAGACTTCATATCTCTCAATCCGGGTATTTGCTTGAAATATTAACTTCAACTCCTGGAACATCTCATATGCTCCATGACGTTCAAAATGTCGTTGAAGTCCCGGTTCTAAGCCAAAAAGCATGGCACACTAAACTATTGAGTAGTCATCAGCTTTGCTCTGCCAGACGTTCATAACATCTCATGTTGCTCCTGCAGCGGGCTTGGCACCCAGCGGTGCTTCCAGGACGTAATTCTTCTGTGCAGCAATGAGGATAATCCTCAAGTTATGGACCCAGTCCGTGTAATTGCTACCATCATCTTTCAACTTTGCTTTCTCAAGGAACGCATTAAAATTCAACGGAACAACAACACGGGCCATCTGTCTACAATCAAACATAGACAAGCAAGATACTATCAGGTACTAAGTTCATGATAAATTTAAGTTCAATTAATCATATTACTTAAGAACTCCCACTTAGAAAGACATCCCTCTGATCTTCTAAGTGATCACGTGATCCAAATCAACTAAACCATAACCGATCATCACGTGAAATGGAGTAGTTTTCAATGGTGAGCATCACTATTTTGATCATATATACTATATGATTCACGCTCGACCTTTCAATCTTAGTGTTCCGAGGCCATATCTGCATATGCTAGGCTCGTCAAGTTTAACCTGAGTATTCTGCGTGTGCAAAACTGGCTTGCACCCGTTGTAGATGGACGTAGAGCTTATCACACCCGATCATCACGTGGTATTTGGGCACGACGAACTTTGGCAATGGTGCATACTCAGGGAGAACACTTTTATCTTGAAATTTAGTGAGAGATCATCTTATAATGCTACCATCAATCAAAGCAAGATAAGATGCATAAAAGATAAACATCACATGCAATCAATATAAGTGATATGATATGGCCATCATCATCTTGTGCTTGTGATCTCCATCTCCGAAGCACCTTCATGATCACCATCGTCACCGGCGCGACACCTTGATCTCCATCATAGCATCATTGTCGTCTCGCCAATCTTATGCTTCCACGACTATCGCTACCACTTAGTGATAAAGTAAAGCATTACAGGGTGATTGCATGCATATAATAAAGCGACAACCATATGGCTCCTTCCAGTTGCCGATAACTCGGTTAAAAAACATGATCATCTCATACAATAAAATTTAGCATCATGTCTTGACCATATCACATCACAACATGCCCTACAAAAACAAGTTAGACGTCCTCTACTTTGTTGTTGCAAGTTTTACGTGGCTGCTACGGGCTTAGCAAGAACCGTTCTTACCTACGCATCAAAACCACAACGATAGTTTGTCAAGTTGATGTTGTTTTAACCTTCGCAAGGACCGGGCGTAGCCACACTCGGTTCAACTAAAGTTGGAGAAACAGACACCCGCCAGCCACCTATGTGCAAAGCACGTCGGTAGAACCAGTCTCGCGTAAGCGTACGCGTAATGTCGGTCCAGGTCGCTTCATCTAACAATACCGTCGAACCAAAGTATGACATGTTGGTAAGCAGTATGACTTATATCACCCACAACTCACTTGTGTTCTACTCGTGCATATAAAATTAACGCATAAAACCAGCCTCTGATACCACTGTTGGGGAACGTAGTAATTACAAAAAAATTCCTACGCACACGCAAGATCATGGTGATGCATAGAAACGAGAGGGGAGAGTGTTGTCCACGTGCCCTCATAGACCAAAAGCGGAAGCGTTAGCACAACGTGCGTCTTCACGATCCGACCGATCAAGTACCGAACGCACGACACCTCCGAGTTCAGCACACGTTCAGCCCGATGACGTCCCTTGAAATCCAATCCAGCCGAGTGTTGAGGGAGAGTTTCATCAGCACGACAGCGTGGTGACGATGTTGATGTTCTACCGACGTAGGGCTTCGCCTAAGCACCGCTACAGTATTATCGAGGTGGACTATGGTGGAGGGGGGCACCGCACACTGCTAAGAGATCAATGATCAATTGTTGTGTCTCTACAAGGGGGGTGTGGCCGGCCAAGGGAGAGGGCGCGCCGGGAGGAGTCCTACTCCCACTGGGAGTAGGACTCCCCCCCCTTTCCTAGTTGGATTAGGACTTGGGAGAGGAAGGAGTGGAGGAGAAGAAGGAAAGGGGGGCTCCGCCCCCCTCTCCTTGTCCTATTCGGACTAGGAGGAGGGGCGCGCGGCCCAGCCCTAGCCGCCTCTCCTCTCTTCCACCTAGGCCCACTAAGGCCCATTAGGTTCCCGGGGGGTTCCGGTAATCTCCCTGTACTCCGGTAAAATCCTGATTTCACCCGGAACACTTCCGATATCCAAATATAGGCTTCCAATTATACCTGGCCAAACCTCGGGCCGGGCCGGGCTTCGGGCCGGGCCTAGCCAAGCCCGACACAAAAAACCCAGGCTCGGGCCCGGCCCGGCCCGGCCATCGGGCCTGTGTTTCTGGGCCCGAGCCCGGCCCGAACACCTAAAAGCCCGTCGGGCTTCGGGCCAGCCCGGCCCGACCTTCAGTAAACTACAAAAATGACGGGCCCGGGCCCGGCCCGGCCCGGCCTTCGGGCTCAAAAACTAGGCCCGAGCCCGGCCCGGGGGTAGCGTCGGGCCGGGCCGGGCCGGGCCGGCCGGGCCGGGCTTCCCATGGCCAGGACTACTTCCAATATATCAATATTCATGTCTCGACTATTTCGAGACTCCTCGTCATGTCCGTGATCACATCTGGGACTCCGAACAACCTTCGGTACATCAAAACATATAAACTCATAATATAACTGTCATCGAAACATTAAGCGTGCGGACCCTACGGGTTCGAGAACTATGTATACATGACCGAGACACGTCTCCGATCAATAACCAATAGTGAAACCTGGATCCTCATATTGGCTCCCACATATTCTACAAAGATCTTTATCGATCAGACCGCATAACAACATACGTTGTTCCCTTTGTCATCGGTATGTTACTTGCCCGAGATTCGATCGTCGGTATCTCAATACCTAGTTCAATCTCGTTATTGGCAAGTCTCTTTACTCGTTCCATAATACATCATCCTGCAACTAACTCATTAGTTGCAATGCTTACAAGGCTTCAGTGATGTGCATTACCGAGAGGGGCCCAGAGATACCTCTCCGACAATCGGAGTGACAAATCCTAATCTCGAAATACGCCAACCAAACAAGTACCTTCGGAGACACCTATAGAGCACCTTTATAATCACCCAGTTACGTTGTGACGTTTGGTAGCACACAAAGTGTTCCTCCGGTAAACGGGAGTTGCATAATCTCATAGTCATAGGAACATGTATAAGTCATGAAGAAAGCAGTAGCAACATACTAAACGATCGTGTGCTAAGCTAACGGAATGGGTCATGTCAATCACATCATTCTCCTAATGATGTGATCCCGTTAATCAAATGACAACTCATGTCTATGGTTAGGAAACATAACCATCTTTGATCAACGAGCTAGTCAAGTAGAGGCATACTAGTGACACTCTGTTTGTCTATGTATTCACACATGTATTATGTTTCCGGTTAATACAATTCTATCATGAATAATAAGAATTTATCATGATATAAGTAAATAAATAATAACTTTATTATTGCCTCTAGGGCATATTTCCTTCACAGACTACCATTGATCCGGAGGTAGAAGAAGTGGCGGAACAGTGCCACGAAGGGCATCACCCCCACAAATGCCTCACATTAGAAGACGAAGATTGACTGGAGGAGGATGGAGTTGGGGTGAAGATGGAGGGCGTGGAGCTTGTAATGGCGAAGGATGGCGTAAAAGAAACTGCAGAACAGGTGAACTAGCCCGGCGAGGACGCCGTGTCGGAAGAAGGGGTAAAAGGTGACGCCCAAAGTTTCCGGCTTGGCAGAGCCGACCCGGAGCGTCATCTCTCCCCCCTCATTGTTGTTGCTCGCCGTCAACTAGAGCGCAGCGGCGAGGTGCTTCTCCTCGGCGATGGTGGACGCGCTCAGGGATGGCTTGAACCAATAAGCTGGGCGTGCGATCGGAGCCGAAGACTTCGCCTTACCAGAGGCCATTGGTGGCGAGCTCAGGGAAGATCGGCAGATCTGGAGGTTTTCTGGGCAAAAGGAGAAGGGGATCTGGAGCAAGACGAAGGAAGGGAGGATCTATAGAAGGCACCAGCCTTTTTGTCAGTCGGGAATGGTCGTCGAGGCAGCATGGGGAAGCGGAGACGCCCACATCCCATCAATCGCCATGCGTCAACCAAAGTCGCAGGCGGTTAGGGCCCGCGGCGCTCCGCACTTGCCCTTTGGCTTCGACTCGAAGCCAAGTTCGAGCGCGCCTTGGGCCCGGGGGCTACTGTTGGCGTTATGGGAACGGGGGTACCCAAACTTGCCTACATGCGGCCCGCGGCGTGGCTCCATCAACGGCCTGGAACGGCCCAGCTTCAGCATCAACAACTCAAGACCCTCACGAGGGGGCAAGCCTCGTGAGGCGGACGACATCAAGACCTCCACGAAGAGCAGTCTCTTCAGGCTGGCTCCCGAGGAGCGGAGATTTCTATGCAAGGCTCACCTCGCGAGGTTTGAATGACGTGAGCCATGATGACCAAGGCCAGGTGGGTGCCAGTGAGTGCAGTGTGCTAGTTTCCTCTTTGGTGCTAAGGAGGCAAGCGCAGGCGTGGAGTCCCGAGGAATCAGCCAAAGGTTTCCATTCCGGTGCAATGAGACCAAGACCACCAGGACGGCAGGACGGAGGTCATCGCCGAGCCCACCACGGTGTCACGACCATAGGCTTTTGCAGGAGAAGACTACTTTTGTCAAGATAACATGTACTAGTTGTCTCCCTTCGAATTTGGCCGTTGTGGGATCCCTTCCCGCCTTCATTTGGGAAGAGGACCAAGGCCCCTATAAGTAGGACATAGCCACCACCATAGAGGGGGACGGATCATTCAGATCATCGTCACACCCACCAGCTCATCGAGCTCAAGAACACTCCTCCTCCTGAGGTTGTTCTCCCACTGTACTAGTTCATCCTCAGCCCCTCGAGGCAAATCCACCACAAAGCGGGAGTAGGGTTTTACACCGCAAGGTGGCCCGAACTTGGGTAAACTGTTGTGTCTCTTTTCCATTCAGTTCATTGGGCTAGGCTGTGAGATTAGCGAGTAGGCAGACTGGGGAGGACGAGTTCTTCGCACGCACCCCAGAGTTCAAACCTCTCAAGGGTTTGCAGAACCCGAAATCCGACACCTCTGGTACTTTCTTGGCCCATACGGTGTATTCTGGTCCAGAAAAAATCTCCAAAAAGTTTCACTGCGTTTGGACTCTGTTTGGTACTGATATTCTGCAAAGTAAAAAACAAGCAAAAAATAGAAAATTGGCACTGGGCACTATGTCAATAGGTTATTCCCAAAAAATTGATATAAAGTTGCTATTAAATGATTGTGAAATATCCAAGAATGATAATATAACAGCATGGAACAATCAAAAATTACAGATACGTTGGAGACGTATCATTCGCCGTGAAGAAAAACTGTGCTTTTTTGCTTCATGTGGAAAACACACTACAAAAATAAATAAACTAAAAAGGAAGAAAAACAGGAAAACCTAGAAAAACCAGTCAAAATCAAAAACACAAACTAAACAGTAAAAAACCATACGAAACCCAAAAAACCCCATGATACTAAATCCCGCTTCAAGAGTGTCCTTTGCGAAGCCCCTCAAATGTGTACGCATGGACTAGTCACTCCCTTATGGGATCTGGTGCTGCTTGTTTTATTTTGAATGGGTAGTATTGTGCACCGCTCAATCGACACAGGTGCCAGAACGGTCACCGCACGACCGTTCGATTGGGCCATCACAACCAGTTGATTCCCTTCCTTGAGTGTGTCTTCTCCCTTCTCCCTGCAGAAAACAACCCACAAAAAACCCGCATGCAAGTGCACATTTAGCAAAATGCCCCTGGATGCAGTACATTTTTGGTCATCCACCACTCGCCACACGTCTCCCCCTCCTTGTCGTCACTGCTAGTGAGCTGCTCACACCATTGCCACTGTCAGTCGACGCAGTCATCGCTCACGTCCCCTTCTCATAGCATGGCAAAAGAACGGATAAGGTGCACGGACCCATGGTGTGGTCATAGTCGCGACAGTCCATCCCCTCGAACGTAGGACCACCAAGGCCGATCCCAGAACACTCTCGACCATGACCACATCAGCACCCAACCCAGTCCCAACACCTCACAACATCGTTCCAGCTCCTCCCACTATTCTAGCATTTGTGTTCCTCATCATAGCTCGTTGTCATGCTAGTTCGAACCCCCACCCCACAGTTGCATCATCTCCATACCTCCACATGCGCAGGTCGCAGCTCGTTGTCGTGCTAGTTCTAGCACCGCTACCCAATGGTCGCAGCAAGCTGAGACGCTGGTTCCAGCATGTTGCGATGCCAGTAGCAGCCTCATTGAGCATGTTGTACCTTTGTCATCGTTGGAAGGGGTCACATCACAGGCATCACCGATTGCAACTTCTCCAGCCACCAATTTGAGCCAAGCTCCATGATTCCAGCCCTTCTGTCTATGCTGGACATTAGAAGCATTTTTCCCAACTGTTAGTTGCAGCTTCGCAAACCGATGAATTTAGCTTCCATCACCTCCAGTTGCAACTTCTCCATCGTAGATTGCTTCAGATAGTGTTCACTGGTTCAACCATTACCGTGCTTTGGTTTCGGCATTTCTGCAACACAGTTGAACAAAGGTCATGTGCCCGCACCAACACAAGTGATCACTTGTTGCAACACAAGTTGCCACATGCCCCGTTCCGCTGGATGGTCACCCATCGAGACACCTTTGTGGCCTTGCATCATGGTGGCTAAAGGCTTGCGGCAGCAAGCATTGAGAGCAGTGGTGGTTGAGGTCTCGGGGACGGCAAGGGGCGCGCTCTTTGCGCTGCGCGGCGAGATGGCGAAGGCGAGGAAAAAACAAATAGTCGCATAGAAGGATAATGATAGCTATGACCCACCAAATGAGAGAGGAAGGGTTTATGTGTGTCCACTAGGGACATGCAGCGCGCGTAGAGGGCAATCGTGGCATGAAATAAGGAATAGGGTGGAACACATCCAGGTGGGTTGTGGGCTCTTGTTTTGAACGATGGCATGTTGATACGTCTCCAACGTATCTATAATTTTTGCTTGTTCCATGATATTATATTATCATTCTTGGATGTTTTACAATCATTTTATAGCAACTTTATATCATTTTTTGGGAATAACCTATTGACATAGTGCCCAGTGCCAGTTGCTGTTTTTGCTTGTTTTTTACTCCGTAGGAAATCAATACCAGACGGAGTCCAAAAGCAGCAAACTTTTTGGAGATTTTTTCTGGACCAGAAGACACCCAGTGGGCCAAAGAAGTACCAGAGGGGTGCCCCGAGGGGAGCACAACCCACCTGGGCACGCCTGGGGGCCCAGGCGCCCCCACGTGGGTTGTCCCCACCTCGGTGGCCTCCCGCACCGCCTCTTCGCCCTATAAATTCCCAAATATTACAAAAACCCTAGGAGAGTCGCTAGATCAGAAGTTCCGCCTCCGCGAGCCTCTGTAGCCACGAAAAACCATTCTACACCCCGTTCCAGCACTCCGCCGGAGGGGGAAATCATCACTGGTGGCCATCTTCATCATCCTAGCGGCCACCATGATGAGCAGGGAGTACTCCACCCTCAGGGCTGAGGGATTGTACCAGTAGCTATGTGTTTAATCTCTCTCTCTCTCTCTCTCTCTCTCTCTCTCTCTCTCTCGTGTTCTTGAGATGGCACGATCTTGATGTATCACGGGCTTTGTTAATATACTTGGATCATATGGTGTTTTCCCCTCTCTATCTTGTTGTGATGAATTGAGTTTTCCCATTGAGATTTCATTTTTTATCGGATTGAATACTTTTATGGATTTGAGAGCACTTGATATATGTCTTGCATATGAATACCCGTGGTGACTATGGGGTATTATATTGATTCAGTTGAGATATGATTTGGCACTCAAATCGCAGATTCCCGAGGTGACATTGGGGTAATCTATGCATAGCGGTTGATGCACATTCTCATCTTTTGTTTCTCCGGTAGAAATCTTGGGGCACTCTTTGAGGTTCTTTGTGTTGGATTGAGTATTATAAATCTGAATTTGCTTTGCTGTTATTCTAGTAAAAACTCTTGATAGATCGATCAGAAAGAATAACTTGGTTTTATTTTAGTACGAACTCTTGATAGATCGATCGGAAAGAATAACTTGGTGTTATTTTAGTAGGAACTCTTGGATAGATTGATCGGAAAGAATAGCTACAAACAATTTCTTCTTATGTTCTCCGCTAGATAAGAACTTTGCAATGCTTCTGAAAGTGCGTTATATCGACTAGAGGGGGGGTGAATAGGCGATTTTTATGGAAGTCTTCAAAACATGGGAGTTTTGAAGACAAACGATAGAAATGAACCTATAACCATGCAACGGAAGGTAGACTACCCTAGACAAGCCATAGTCAAGTATTCAATGAAGTGAAAGCACAAAGACTAACAGCAGCTAGGCAGTACAGATCAGGATGGAAGATAATATGAAACCAATCTGAACAAACAGTCACACAGTGAAGACAAATGGACAATGCAAATAGGCAATGACTTCACAAGGACCAACTGTAAATAAAGAGATGGGAAGGATAGAACCAGTGAGCTTATTTAAACCTGAGGACACAGAGTCCCAGACACCCAATCCTGGACACGCAGCTCAGGACACTCAGTCCTTACCATATTCCCCTTGAGCTAAGGTCACACAGACCTTGCCCAATCACTCTGGTAAGTCTTCAAGGTAGACTTCCAAACCTTCACAGACTTCATTCACCGGCGATCCACAATGACTCTTGGATGCTCAGAATGCGACGCCTAACCGGCTGGAGGATTCATAGTCCTCAAGTGTAATAAGTCTTCAGATCACACAAACAGGAAGACTTAAGTGATGCCTAACACTCTTTGGCTCTGGGTGTTTAGGGCTTTATCCTCGCAAGGAATTCTCTCTCAAAGGCTTCGAGGTGGGTTGCTCTCAAATGATAAAAGCCGTATTCTAACTTTGAGCAGCCAACCGTTTATGGTTGTAGGGGGTGGGCTATTTATAGCCACTGGGCAACCCGACCTGGTTTGTCTGAAATGACCCTTGGTCACTAAGGAACTGACACGTGTTCCAACGGTCAGATTTCAAACACACACGGCAACTTAACTTGGACTACAAGCAAAGCTGACTTATCCAACTCTGGACAAGATTTGCTCTCATAGTCTTCACTCGAAGACATAGGATTTTGGTTAAGCATCACTTCAGTCATTCTGACTGGTTCTCTTGGACCCCACTTAATAGTACGGTGGTTCCTATGACTCAATAAAGAAAAACACAGAACGACGAAACTGTTAAGTCTTCGCGCTCCATAGTCTTCACGCGATGTCTTCTCTTATCATAGTCTTCAATGTGAATGTCTTCACATACCACCTCTGACTTCAATGTCTTCATACATTTTTAGGGGTCATCTCTGGTAGGAAAACCGAATCAATGAGGGACTTCTACTTGTGTTATCCTGCAATTCTCACAAACACATTAGTCCCTCAACTAGGTTTGTCGTCAATACTCCAAAACAAACTAGGGGTGGCACTAGATGCACTTACAATCTCCCCCTTTTTGGTGATTGATGACAAACTAGTTGAAGTTTTCAACGGGGAATATAATATGTGAAATTGTAAAGGATAGGGGATTGTCCTCATAAGTTGCAAGGGCTCCCCCTGAAGATGTGCATATAAGTAATTTGCTTTTGGAATGCAAATGCACATGGCAGGTTGTACTTGTGGAGATCCTCTTCAACTTATGATGACAATTCATCATGCATGAAAAGTATGTGAAGATAATGACATATATAATGAAAAATGGACGTCTGCAAAATGATCTAAGTGCAGAATTTATCGTCGCACATGCGAAATTTATCATCGCATCATAGAATAGTAAATGAGTAGCAGACGACCATCGAGTTTGAGTGTTACAACTCAAAGAACCAAATGTATCAAGACGCGAGAGTTGTAAACACTAGGCAAAATATAAAACTACCGCCCATATGAACCCGCTTGAAGACTATCAAACTCATATGCTTCTCCCCCTTTTGTCAGTAAGCACCAAAAAGGTTTGAAGACATAGAGCACCTACTCGTCCCCGTGAGGAGTTGGTGAAGCAGCAGGGTCTTCGGTGTTGGTTGGCGGTGCAAACGAACTCGGTACAGTGTTGATTCACGTTGAAGGTGGTGAAGTAGCATCGTCTTCATCATCGATGACACGTGCATTCACTGTTGCAGCAGAGGAGGAGAACTTAGAGTCTTCAAGAGACGGAGTTCATCGCAGCACAGTCCTTCTTGGAGGTGTTGAGTCAAACTTGAAACGTTCAGAGAAGCCATCCTCTTGAAGATCATCTTCAGAACACATAAGCGTCAGCCCTTTCCATGTATGCCGACAAGTTTCATGGGCAACAAAGGCATTCTTGGTGGCAAGGTTGTGAATCCTGTTTACGTCCACCAAGAGGCTTTGCATTTGGTGCTTCAGCCAGTCATGATGCTTATCCTGTTTCTGATGAAGGGCAACCAGAAGTTCTCGGTCGTTGAGAACACGAAATCGCTTCTTGGGCCGTTGGGCAATGGTGCTTTCAGTTGCTTCAGTGAGGGCACGATGACGTGCACGGGTAGTACCAGCCAGAGGATAAACACGAGCGAATGCTGGATCTCCGTCAATGTGTTGTGAGAAACTTTCCTTATCAGCATTCTGAAGACTAAGGGGCTCCTTGGCAGGCTCTGGATAGATCGCTTCAACTGACATATCGACGTCAGGCATAAAGATCCGATGATTGCGAGCAGAGGGCTAATAGGTGACAGCTGAGTGTAGTTTGATCAGCCGCATAATCCATGGAGCATAAAACTTCAAGCCAAAGAGATCATATCCTGATGCAGCAAGTTGGCGGATGAAGAAGTCTTGTGCATTGAAGCATTTGTCGTGAAGAATATGGAAGACCAAAGTCTTCATTGCACCTTCCAGCTTTGCATGTGGAGAATGTCCTTTCATGGGCCAGAGAGTTCGCCTTATAATTTGATAGATAGTGCGTGGCAGATACTCAAGGTCTTCAACAAAGAACTCCTTAGGATATGCAGCATCTGGAGGCAAAGTCTTCATCATGCTAAGCATCTAACTCATGTTTGGTTCAGGCTTGTGAAAAATGCTCTCCATAGCTGCACTATGAAGCTGACAACCAGGTTCATAAAGATCTCCTGGAGTGGGCAGACCAGTGAGCTCAATGATATCAAAGGCTTTGGCTTCATGATGAATATTGCCTGTCATCCACTCAAGGACCCAAGTCTTCGGATCTCTGTTGTAGCCACGAATATGAAGAGTGGCATAGAATTGGAGTAGCAATTCTTTGTTCCAGTGCTCCTTGTCAGTGACGAACGGTAACAATCCAGACTCTCTAAAGCAATCCAGAGCTTCTTCCAAACAAGGCAGACCAGTTATGGCTTCAGTGTCAAGACGCATATGTGGGAAAATGCGACCTTGATTGTACAGAATGCATGAGTAATAACTGAGCTGCTGATAGCTCCAGAACCGATCAGAAGATATTCTTGCCTTGGTGTAGGGGTTCTTGGCGCTATCAAAGAAGGTGTTGTGTGCCTTGAAGCCATTGGTATTAAAAGATCCGGGTGCAGATGCAGTACCTGGAAACCTGGGCAACCTTGGCATTGGCTTTTGAACTTGAGGCCTGTGCTCAACGCGATAGTCAAACTGAGGACCAGCAGCAGGCGGAGGAGTCAGAAAAGGCCATTTGATAGTGATAAGTTGGCCATAGTTGAATGCTTGCTCGATAGTGTGTGGCCTTGGTGGCGGAACAGGAGCAGTGGCATCAACAGAGGCGTCAGGTTGCACATCTGTTGCAGGTGCATCATTGGCTTCATTGGCCTCTGGCATAGTGTTAGGTGCAGGCTCCACAGTGTCTTCAGCCATGACCACGTCATTGGCTTCAGTGGTGTTAGTGGTGGCAGCCTCACGATTCTCAACCTCCACTTCAGAAGCTGGAGGGTCGGTCACGTTCTCCTCGAGAACAACATCTTGGTGAGACGGGGGTGTAGCAACTCTTGGGGCTTCTACTTCATCGGCTGATGCAGCCGGAACATCTTCAGCCATTTTGGCTTCGGATTCAGACACGTGCATTGTGGGAGTGACTTGGGGCCTTGGTCCTTTGCGAAGCCTGCGTAATACGGGCGACGCTTGTGGAGATGGAGTGTGCTGGGCCTCATGGTCATCATCATCTTGCACTGTTGGGGTAACTTGCGGTTGGGGAGAGCTTGGAGTGTCTTGACTCCGTGGGTGATCAGCCCATGATGCATCCTGAGCAGTTGGTGTTAGAGGACGACCAATGCTGATGAGTTCACTGTGCATGAGCACAGGCGATGATACTAGTTGGTGCTTGATCTGAGGAAGGACTTCATCATTTTCAACATTGTCATGGTGACCAATGTCTTCAGCAGCGGTGGGGTCAACTGCCGGAATGTCTTCAGCTTCAGGAGCCTCTGTGGAAGCAGGCTCATGAACTACTATCCGTCGTTCTTGATGCGAGGAATCAGGGCGAGCAACAGAGATGGGTTCTACAACAAGGGGCTCTATGGGAGCAGCCCGATCTTTCTTGGTTCTGCGCTTCTTCTTGGAGGGAGCGACATCAGAAGCGTCAGGATTTTTCCTCTTTATGGCTTCAGCATCGGCAGCCCTTGTCTTCTTCAGGTCTGAAGCGGTGGAAGTGACCTTTGGCTTCGAGCCGGACATGCTGCTTGGGAAGACAATGTGGGGTTTTTCCTGCCTTGAAGGTGCAGATTGGTCTGTTGATGGCTTCTTCTTCTTTGCAGCCATTCTTGGGTCAATGCCAGGACGACCAAGAGCCTTGCGCTTCTCAGCCTCATTGTAGGCTTGCACACACTTGTCAGCCAGGCTCTTCATGCGCTCATGAGAACCTTTAGCTTCTTCACTTTTCTTGAGAAAGGCTTCCTTGAGCTCGTGCAGCATAATCTTGAAGTTTTTCACATCTTGCACGCTGAGCTTGGCCATGTGCTTCTTGAACTGAGCTTTCTCATAGTCGATCTTTTGCTTCAGTTCAATGATGCTAGAGTTAGCTCAGAAGCAATGGCGCCAGTGAAGGCGACACTGAGGCCAATTGGAAGTCGCAGATCTTCAAAGCTGAGGTTGGGCGTGTCAAACCACTCATCAATGAAGTTGTGGATGATTGCCACGTCAAAGAGAGGCAAATCATTGAAGATTTCTGCTTCTTCCTTGCTCTTAATTAGTTGCTCAAGAGCGTCATCTGCAAGATCTTCATTGCTGGACAGATCAATGGCGTCATTGCGCAAAATAGCAGCAGCAGTCAGTGCCTGATCAGTATTCTTTATCATCTCAGTCTTCTTGGAGATACATGATAGATCTTCAGACTGCACACTATCTTCAGGAGGTGCAGTAGCCAGTGGCTTCGCCCGTAAGATTTTTGGTGCTGAGGCAGACTTTGAAGCTTTAGGCTTCTTCAGCTTCGTTGGCTTCGATGGTGCAGGTGCTTTGTGAGATTCAGCATCATCTGCAGGTTGATCCACGACTGCCCCTTGAACAGTAATATGAGTGATGAGACCTTCTAGGTTGTAGAAAGGCCCAACCAGATTGGGTTCAGCTTCTCATGTGCCATCAGCACGTGGCGCAGAGGGGCCTGGGTTGAAGTCTAATCCCAATGACTTCTTGTTTTCCTTGGCAGAGTTCTGTGCAAGCTGATAGTTGCGCTTGAAGAGATTGTCTTCGCGACACCATAACAGAGAGGATGGGTCGGCATTAGCAGGCTGAGGTCCACGAAGCATGCAGGGGTAAAAGCCTTGAGCAATAGCTTCGGACTGTGATTTGGGCTGAAGACCTTTGTATATGATATCTCCCCATGGGCCCTTGATGGCACTCTTCTCAGCATATTCGTCGGTGATGAATCTGTACTTGAACCATTCCTCTGCCCAGTGTCTTCGAATCCATTGGATTCGGTTCTTGCGTTCTCCATAGGTTTCTTCTGGATCTGACTTGTATAGCTCATAGAGATCTGGTGGCAGGTCCTTAGCAGTGTTTCCACGGTGCTGTCTGCCTCCCTTCCTTGTAGATTTCTCTGTAGCCATGAACTTCAAACTGAATGGCTTCAACACGTTCAAAGGTTTCAAAGGCTTCCGCCTGCGGGTCAAACAGGAACTGGCTTCGGGAGAATTTATATGATGCTGTAAGAATTCTGCAAATGAATGCACACTGAGAACCAAGGGATTCTCCCACGGACATGTACCTATGACAACATTAAGGTGCGAGGGAAGGGGAAGAGGTCATATGCATTCTCAGAAGATTTTGAAGATAAATCAGTTTAGAAGACATTGACCTCATAGTGCGAAGACATTCACTCATAGATAGAGAGTTGGTTCCAGATTTGTACGAATCCACGGATCAGTACAAGTGAGGAATCTAACTACTTTGTGAAGCATAAGTGAACATACTAGGCATATTATGAGATGCAGTATGAAATAGATCCAACTTGTGTGAATAAAACTTCTTGTGGTAGAAAGTAATGAATCTGTAGGATCAAAGGGGCCATAAAAAGGAAGTTTTATTTACCACACGAAGAACTGCTAGACGTAGTGGGAGAGGAGGCCGAGCGGTTCGATCGTCCGTGCCCTAACTTGGCGACGGAGGACACCTACGGCGACGGCGGAGAAGACGATGTCCGCGGCCAGCGTGAAGACGGCGTCGGTGAGGTCGCGGCAGCTAAGCACTTCGTCGCCGGCGTCGTCGAGGGCTAGCGGTGGCGCTAGGGTTTGTGCGAGAGTGGAATAAAGGATAATGACTGTGGTGAGGCGTGTATTTATAGGGACAGGGACGGCACAGTGTTATTACACAGGTGCCCCTGGCGATTCACATCTGAAGGGCACGTGGCTATCATGCAACATATCGGAGGTTGTTCCACGTTCCCACGCACACCTGGATTGTCGGGTGGTCGTTCCCACTTCTCCGGGTTTCAGGTGAAAGGATTTAGCATTGAAAACAGACTTAATGTTTGTCTCTGTATCTTCTGCTGACAAGGACGCAAAGAAGATATTCGACAGTTTCAATAGAATGCATATGATTTGGAGAGATAGAGTTTGAGATAGAAAGCATAGAGAGGTTAGGGTCCGATCACATTCACTTAGTTCAGAAGATTCAACAAGAAGACATAGCTATAAGTGAATGTTGTAGAGGACAGAACAGTGGTATATATATGTGATGAATAGTAATACTATATATCGTGCTATTCGTCACCCTGGGTGAGGAATAGTTATTCTTCACCCTCCTTTATTTTACCATCAATGCACCGTAATTTTACGTTCTGTAAGTTTTGTCTTATTTCCGGCGCAAAAAGAGACCGTGAGAAAATATATAATCGCCGTAAAAAATATTTTATGTATGTAAAATTACAAGCGTAAAAACATAGTCTAAAATACACATAAACTGCAAATTTTCTTGTCTTATGACCTATGTTTTTATTTTCTTATGTCAAATTTTACGTAGTGAATCAATAGGAATGTAACTATTTGAATTCCAAACTTAATTTAATTATAAAATGATCGTAAGATTACCTCGGGTGAAGAATAACTTATTCTGCACCCTGGGTGATGAATAGTAATACTATATATATATATATATATGAGAAAGACAATCAAATCAACATAGTGAAGATAATCATGAAGACAAGTTGAGATTGAAGCCAAACCAAATGTGAAGACATACCAAACGTAACGCCATGAGTGAAACACTTCAAACAGAAAAATTGGTGGTGGCGTTACCCACCGTATAGGAAGTATTAGACCCAGACACAACGCACAATTATCGTGGCCCTCTGAAGTCAAATTCCACATTAATGTATTCACACTTAGAATGTAAGTCTTCATTGATTGAAGATATACTTTACTTCGTGTGTTGCACATCTAAGTCATCAATATGCATAAGTGTTAGGATGTGTGCCTGATCACAGGACATTTGAGGATTCCAAGATATTTAGCTCACACCGTAACATGCAAAACCTCTTCTCATCCAAGGGCTTGGTGAAGATATCTGCCAATTGCTCTTCAGTGTTGACGTGTATGATATCAATATCTTCCTTCACAACATGATCTCTGAGAAAGTGATGACGAATTTTAATGTGCTTTGTCTTCGAGTGTTGAACTGGGTTGTTGGCAATCTTGATGGCGCTTTCGTTGTCGCAGTAGAGTGGTACTTGCTTCAGGTGAATGCCTTAGTGTTTGAGTGTTTGCTTCATCCATAGAAGCTGAGCGCAGCAAGATCCAGCAGCAATGTATTCAGATTCAGAAGTGGAGAGAGATACACAGTTCTGCTTCTTTGAAGACCAACATACAAGTGATCGTCCCAGAAAATGACATGTGCCTGATGTAGACTTGCGATCCACCTTGTCACCAACATAATCAGCATCCGAGAATCCAACTAGATCAAACTCTGAGCCCTTTGGATACCATAATCCTAGTGTTGGGGTGTGAGCCAAATATCTGAGAATTCGCTTCACAGCTAAGTGATGCGATTCCTTTGGTGCCGCTTGGAACCGGGCACGCATGCAAACACTAAGCATAATATCTGGCCTAGATGCACATAGATAAAGTAAAAAACCAATCATGGAGCAGTATACCTTTTGATCGAACTCTTTACCATTGTCGTCGGCACCTAGATGATGTTTGGCTGGCATTGGCGTCGTGAAGCCTTTGCAGTCTTGCATCCCAAATTTCTCCAGGCAATCTTTGAGGTACTTCTCTTGAGATATGAAGATGTCGTTGCGTTGCTGACGTATTTGATGACCAAGGAAGAACTTCAGCTCACCCATCATGGATATCTGATATTGCTCTTGCATCATATATCCAAACTCTTCACCGTATTTCTGATTGGTGCAGCCGAAGATAATGTCATCCACATATATTTGGCACACAAACAGTTCACCATCATATGTCTTCGTGAAGAGAGTGGGGTCGAGGGAACCAGGTTTGAAGCCTTTGCTCTTCAGGAAGTCTTTGAGTGTGTCATACCAAGCCCGAAGGGCTTGTTTGAGGCCATACAGTGCCTTGTTGAGCTTGTACACCATGTCAGGATGTTTTGGATCTTCAAAGCCAGGCGGTTGTGCAACATACACTTCTTCAATCTTGCCATTGAGAAAAGCGCTCTTCACATCCATTTGATACAGAAGAATGTTATGACGATTTGCATAGGCCAGCAGTATGCGTATGGCTTCAAGTCTAGCCACAGGAGCAAATGTATCATCGAAGTCAATCCCTTCAACTTGAGTGTACCCTTGAGCAACGAGACGAGCTTTGTTTCTGAAAACTTGACCATGCTCATCTTGCTTGTTGTGATATATCCATTTGGTGCCTATTATATTGTTCTTGCGAGGATCAGGATGCTTAACCAGTTCCCATACATTATTCAGCTCAAACTGTTGAAGCTCTTCTTGCATAGCTTGAATCCATTCAGGTTCCATGAAGGCTTCTTCAACTTTCTTGGGTTCAGATATTGAGACGAATGCGAAGTGCCCACAGAAATTTGCTAGTTGTGTTGCCCTTGAACGAGTGAGTGGACCTGGTGCATTGATGCTATCAATTATTCTCTCAATCTGTACTTCATTTGCAACACGAGGATGTACAGGACGAAGATTTTGCTCTTGCTGATCATTGTCATCGTTAGAAGGATTGTCTTCAGGCTGAGCATTGTCTTCAGGTTGCTCATTGTCTTCAGGTTGATCAGGTGCAGAGATGATAAGTTCCTCTTCAGGCTGAGCTTCAGAAGGTATGATATCTCCAGTTCCCATAAGTTTGATTGATTCACTGGATGGAACTTCATCTAGCACATTTGGCAGGTGCTCTCTTTGCGAGCCGTTAGTCTCATCGAACCGCACATCCACAGTTTCAACCACTTTATAGTGAAAGAGGTTGAAGACTCTGTAGGAGTGCGTATCCTTTCCATATCCAAGCATAAAACCTTCATGTGCTTTTGGTGCAAATTTTGAAGTATGATGTGGATCCTTGATCCAGCACCTAGCACCAAATACTCTGAAGTAACTGACATTTGGCTTCTTGCCAGTAAGGAGCTCATAGGATGTCTTGTTCATAAGCTTGTGAAGATAAACGCGGTTGATGATATGGCATGCAGTATCAATGGCTTCGGGCCAAAATTTTCTTGGAGTCTTGTATTCATCAAGCATCGTCCGATCCATCTCAATAAGTGTTCTGTTCTTGCGTTCGATGACGCCATTCTGCTGTGGCGTGTACGGAGCTGAGAATTCATGTGTGATGCCCAAAGTATCAAGATATGTATCTAGGCCAGTGTTCTTGAATTCAGTGCCATTGTCACTTCTGATGTGCTTTATCTTGACGCCATAGTTGTTCATTGCTCGATTGGCGAAGCGTCTGAAGACATCCTGCACTTCGGTCTTGTAGAGGATTATATGCACCCAAGTATATCTTGAATAATCATCAACAATGACAAAGCCATAGAGACAAGCAGTAGTAGTAAGAGTTGAGTAATGAGTGGGACCAAAAAGGTCCATGTGGAGCAGTTCAAAGGGTTGAGTCGTTGTCATGATCGTGTTCGAGGGATGCTTGGCCCTCGTCATCTTTCCTGCTTCACGGGCACCGCATAAGTGACCCTTCTTGAACTTGACGCCCTCGATGCCTATGACATGCTTCTTCCTTGCAAGGGTGTGGAGGTTCCTCATGCCAGCATGCCCTAGCCTCCGATGCCAGAGCCAGCATTCAGAAGCTTTTGCTAGAAGACATACGACAAGTTGTGGTCCTGCTGAGAAATCTATCACGTACAAATCATCTTTCCGATACCGTTCAAACACTAGAGACTTGTCAGATTCCATTAGAACAAGGCAACGATATTTTCCAAACATCGCAATCATGTTTAAATCACAAAGCATTGAGACAGACATTAAGTTCAAACCAAGGGATTCAACAAGCACGACTTTATCCATGTGTTGATCCTTTGAGATTGCAACTCTACCTAGACCCAATACCTTGCTTTTACCAGTGTCAGCAAATGTGATGTGACTTTTGTCAGATGGACGTAAGGTTGAGTCCATGAGAAGGCTTCGCTTGCCAGTCATGTGATTAGTACACCCACTATCAATAATCCATTCTGAAGCAGCTGGTGTCATACCCTACAATGCAGTTAAGGGGATAGGCTTCACGAAGAGAATTGTGAAGCATAAACATTTGACGAGCAAGTGGATTATGAAAGCTTAGATCAAGGTTAGGACTGATAGGGCAAGTGGCAAGCGACTCAAGAACAAAATACATAATAAGCAATGAGTCTAAGTGCAGCATCTGAGAACTTTGGCTTTGGAGCCCTAGCAAAAAGTCTTGCAGGTGGACAATAGTACTCATAAGAATAAGCAGAGTAGTTCTTGGTCTTATGAACATGGCGGTTTGATGAAACACGCTCATATTCATAGGCCTGAGTAAGGTTTCCCTGCAAAAAATTTGCGTTAGTGCAACTCAGGTGAGTCCTCTCTCTGTATGAAACCTTTGGACCGTATGAAGCCTGTGGTCTGGGGTTTGTCTTCTTCATGTGTGGTGTCATGACGACATTCATAGGAAGATTCTCCAAACATCTTTTCGGCACCCAGACTTTCTTCATAGGCGGCCCATTCCTGCAGTTAGTACCAATATACCCGGCAAACACTTCACCATTCTGATTCTTAAACAGTTTATAGTTTGCATCAAAGGATTCATTAATAACAATGGGACTAGCACAAGTGAAGCTAGATAGGGTGGATGGATCCACTGAAGGTCCCTTTGCAGCAACCCATGTGGTTTTGGGGTACTGCTCAGGTTTCCAGTAAGAGCCATCGGCATTCATTTTCCTTTCAAACCCAACACCCTCTTTCCTAGGGTTTCGGTTCAGAATCTGCCTTTTGAGGACATCACATAGTGTCTGATGCCCTTTGAGACTTTTGAACATCCCTGTTTCAAGCAATGTCTTCAACCTAGCATTCTCATCAGCAATAGCAGTGGCATCCTCAGCAGAGAGGTTAGTTATCACATCAACAGTTGAAGATATTGCAACAATAGCAGCAGTAGAACATTCAGCAACAGAAGTAGCGTCATCACGCCCAAGGCATTTAAGACATGGTGGTTCAAATCCTTCCTGAGCGGGACTGATCTGTTCAGCGCGAAGTGACTCGTTTTCCTTTTGAAGATCTTCACGAGCCGCTCTCAATTTCTCGAGTTCTTGCTTCCTTTGAAGATAATCATAGGAGAGCTTTTCATGAGTTGTTGAGAGCGTTTCATGACGACTTTCAAGTTCCTCATACTTAACATGAAGATTTTTTATGTCTTCAATTAAGGACTGAGATCGAGTCATTTCAACGTCCAACAGGTCATCGCTTTTGTCTAACAGTTTATGAATATGTTCCATAGCTTTCTATTGTTTAGTGGCAAGGGAAGCAAGTTTTGCATAGTTGGGTCCAAATTCATCACCAGATTCATCATCACTGGATTCAGAAAGATAGCATTCAGTTACCTTAGCATCTTTTGCCATAAGGCATGATGCAAAAGATGATGATTTTGGTTCGAATGCCATTGCTTTGAGAGATTCCTTAAAGTACTCAGACCAAGGATCATGACGAGTTCGATGACCTTCATAGACCTCAGAGAGACGGTCCTAGATAAGCTTCGCATGATCGATATGCATGATATTCCTGAACTGATTTTGAGACAAACAGGAGCAGATGACGTCCTTCACCGTGAGGTTGAGAAGAGTGTACTTGCGAATGTCATCAGCTTCCGCCATCTTGCACAGATCGGTCAGACCAATCTCAGTGACGGTCCACAGCTCGATGTTCATCGCCATGAGGCGCTTCTTCATCATGGCCTTCCACTTGGGATACTCGTGACCGTCAAAGATGGGGCATGACACAGTCTTCATTCCTGTGGTCGACATAACTAAAACTCCAGGCGGTTAAACCAAAATCACACAGAACAAGGGAGTACCTTGCTCCAATACCAATTGAAAGTGCGTTATATCGACTAGAGGGGGGTGAATAGGTGATTTTTATGAAAGTCTTCAAAACATGGGAGTTTTGAAGATAAACGATAGAAATGAACCTATAACCATGCAGCGGAAGGTAGACTACCCTAGACAAGCCATAGTCAAGTATTCAATGAAGTGAAAGCACAAAGACTAACAGCAGCTAGGCAATACGGATCAGGATGGAAGATAATATGAAACCAATCTGAACAAACAGTCACACAGTGAAGACAAATGAACAATGCAAATAGGCAATGACTTCACAAGGACCAACTGTAAATAAAGAGATGGGAAGGATAGAACCAGTGAGCTTGGTGAAGACAAAGGTTTGGTAGACCAGTTCCAACTGCGGTGACAGTTGTACGTCTGTTAGGGCGGCTAGGTATTTAAACCTGAGGACACACAGTCCCGGACACCCAGTCCTGAACACGCAGCTCAGGACACTCAGTCCTTACCGTATTCCCCTTGAGCTAAGGTCACACAGACCTCGCCCAATCACTCTGGTAAGTCTTCAAGGTAGACTTCCAATCCTTCACAGACTTCGTTCACCGGCGATCCACAATGACTCTTGGATGCTCAGAACGCGACGCCTAACCGGCTGGAGGATTCATAGTCCTCAAGTGTAATAAGTCTTCAGATCACACAGACAGGAACACTTAAGTGATGCCTAACACTCTTTGGCTCTGGGTGTTTAGAGCTTTATCCTCGCAAGGAATTCTCTCTCAAAGGCTTCAAGGTGGGTTGCTCTCAAACGACAAAAGCCGTATTCTAACTTTGAGCAGCCAACCTTTTATGGTTGTAGGGGGTGGGCTATTTATAGCCACTGGGCAACTTGACCTGGTTTGTCCGAAATGACCCTTGGTCACTAAGGAACTGACACGTGTTCCAACGGTCAGATTTCAAACACACACGGCAACTTAACTTGGACTACAAGCAAAGCTGACTTATCCAACTCTGGACAAGATTTGCTCTCATAGTCTTCACTCGAAGACATAGGATTTTGGTTAAGCATCACTTCAGTCATTCTGACTGGTTCTCTTGGACCCCACTTAACAGTACGGTGGTTCCTATGACTCAATAAAGAAAAACACAGAACGACAAAACTGCTAAGTCTTCGCGCTCCATAGTCTTCACGCGATGTCTTCTCTTATCATAGTCTTCAATGTGAATGTCTTCACATACCACCTCTGACTTCAATGTCTTCATACATTTTTAGGTGTCATCTCTGGTAGGAAAGCCGAATCAATGAGGGACTTCTACCTGTGTTATCCTGCAATTCTCACAAACACATTAGTCCCTCAACTAGGTTTGTCGTCAATACTCCAAAACCAACTAGGGGTGGCACTAGATGCACTTACAGCTTCTTCATCACACGTTGAGGGATGGTTATATGATCCAATTAGACCAACATTGTTGAGAGATTGCACTAGAGAAAGTACAGACCCTAGGCCTCATTTTCAAGCATTGCAATACTGTTTGTGCTCACTTTTGTTACATGCTACCTTGCTGTTTTTTATTGTCACTATCACAAAAATCAATATCTACTATCATTACTACACTTGTATCACCATCTCTTCGCCGAACTAGTGCACCTATACAAATTACCATTGTATTTGGTGTGTTGGGGATACAAGACACTTTTTATTATTTGGTTGCAGGGTTGTTTGAGAGAGACCAACTTCATCCTACACCTCCCACGGATTGATAAACCTTAGGTCATCCACTTGACGGAAAATTGCTACTGTCCTACAAAACTCTGCGCTTGGAGGCCCAACATGAGTCTACAAGAATAAAGTTGCATAGTAGACATCACATGCGCGCGCCCGGCCGACACCGTAGCCATTCACCTGGACCATTCTTAATCATATTTCTTCTTAGGCATAGAATTTCGAATGGTTTGTTGGCCCACATATGTTGTTCGTTAAGTGCGTATTATGCACTCTGGTAATGGATGGAGCAGACGCCTAATTTTTCTACACTATTTCTTGCAAGCATCATTATGTCCCCGAGCCTCTATTCATTTCAACAATGACTTGCCGACCTGCAGAAATTTATTCTATTTCATGACACCTTACTTCCCTTCATAACACATAAATGAAATTTAGTTTATTCTAACATATTGTTATGCTACATAGATGAGGGGAGCAATAGCAGTGGAGGGGGGTCAAGAGGATACGATGGTGGGCAAACCAAATCATGGTTGGGTGACGAGATGACCATTGCGGGTAGATCTCTAGGCGTGCACCTTCTTGCGACAACCATAAACTAGTGGAGGCACTGCACCTCATTCATGCAGAAGGCTACCTAGTGCTTGTTTGTGAGGCAATAGAAGTAGCAACCCCTTAGGTGGTTTTTATGGCCGACAAAAAGTGAGGCAGGGGCAGGGAGCTGTGAATCAAGACATGGGGCGGGATAGGGTGGGGCACTGATAGATGACACACCCTCCTTTATCTACAATGTGCCATATATCAGCCGTAGGGGGTGCTTCCATGGTGCCTCTACCAGACAGGCGTGTGTGGGATTCGCGGCGAGCCCCAGGAGCTGGAAAGAGATAGTTGGGGTATGGGCGCCCTGACTACCAGTCACTGCATGACATCTTGAAACGAGGATGATTGGGTCCAACAAAGGGGGCTATTAGTAGGTGCTGGAGGGGAACCGGGGTTTGAGGAGCCACATGCATCACCACTATTTGAGAGGCACACCTGCTCACCCCCAGATGAAGCTCTCTCTCTCTCTCTCTCTCTCTCTCTCTCGCGCACACACACACACACATAAATAATAATAACTTGAGCCGCGCAAATGCCTGGGTGACCCTACTAGTTAGATACAACTACAAAATACTATGCCTACCATATTTTGAGTCAGCGAAAGATCCCCTTAAACACAACAGTCCAATCTACATAAAATTAGATACAACTACAAAAGACTAAGTCTACCATGTTTCCACATGTTCTTATTGCCATTTGTAAATGATATAGAAACATGAAAACAATTCCTAATGTCTATCATTGTAATTACTGTACATGTTGATGGAGATAGGGTCACTTGACAACTGGGCATCCCTTGGCTATCACTCCTTGTGCCGTTGGGCATGACGCCAAAGGACAGTGGTCATCGGCTACACCACCCCACCACCTCACTCCATAGATGTCAAAGTAGCCTAACGATATGAATGTGAGCACTCCCATGAATGCGACACCGGCATCGAGCCCTGCAGCGAGCACGTAGGTGTGCCTCATCCACCATGCCTTGTATCGTCTGTATATGAAGTGGTTGAATATGATGCCTACGAGTCCCCACATGATAAAGTTGACAGATCGTGCCGGAAGGAGTCCACCGGAGCCGTCGAAGATGAGTGGAATGCTGATGCTTTTGAGGAAAGTGTTGTGCGGGTACCGACAACAAAGCAGCCAAATGGGCACCGGTGCAATGATCCCGGCGAGGAAGAAGTAGTTCATCTGCCAGTAGTTTCCAAGGCGGCCAAACATACGCAGAGGTCCAATGACACCCCAGATGATGGATGTGTTGTAAAAGACGTCATCTCCTGGACACGTCCAAGGGCTACCCTCCGGTAGGGCATCCACATCACATACGTTCTTCACTGTTGTTAGTAGGCACCACGCAATCGCAAAGTGCACCGTTGACGTCGTGACGGTCCCAGCTAATTGCACTAAGAACATGGACCTTGGGGTATCTTCATGTAATGCCCAAGCTTGAAATCCGACACGAATGTTAGTGCCTGCCCCATGCTTATGTAGCCGTACGTCTTGAATACTACATTGGCCAATGGCTTCCCTGTCAGGACCCCGACTCAATGCCACATCGATCTAGCATGTAAAACCTCATATCACTTTGCGGCCTCACGCACGGTATTCCCACGGGTGTCGCCTTACCTTTTCCCGGGACCGTTTGCGTCTTTTGGCACACGTATATGATAGTGTCGCTAGCATCCATATGATAAGGAGCCCGGGCTGACATGGCTAGTCGTAAACCCAAAGTGGCACAAACTTACAGGGACAGGCATCCATGACCCAGCATCGAACGTGTCGGTCATCAGCAAGTGGGTCCGGGCTGTAGCTCTGGGCTAGCAGGACTCCGGTAAACCGGGCTGTAGCGGGCTAACAGGACTCCGGTACTCAATGCGTGACACTTCCCCGAAGGGACAGACACTGGAACGAAGGACACATGCCGGCCAGCCTAAGTGTTCCGGAGCAGTAGCAAGCTACCAAGGCTCAATGGAAACACTAGGAGACATTTCCCGGTAAGAGAGGCTACTAAAGATAAACAACTAGATAGTCAGATCCCACACATACCAAGCATTTCAATAACATACACACAATATGCTCGATATGTGCAATACAACATGGCATCACAAAATGACTCTGCGACTCAAGTAGTTTATTCAATAGGCTCCGAGGAGCGAGATATTACAAACATGGGTCTCATGACCCAACAATCAGAGCATACTAGTCAAAGCACATGCGGAAGCTTAACATGTCTGAGTACAGACAACTATAAATGAAAAAGGCTGAGAAGCCTGACTATCTACCAGATCCTGCCGAGGGCACAATATCGTAGCTGAGGTAACAAGCTAAACGTCGAAGTCCACGAGGTACTACTAGCGAGACTGAAGTCTCTCTACAAAAACATAAATTAAGCAACGTGAGTACAAATGTACCCAGCAAGACTTACATCAGGTCTATCTACATATGCATCATTATCAACAAGGGGATGGTGGGGTTTAACTGCAGCAAGCCAGCTTTGACTCGGTGGCTAACTTGAACTACGACCGCAATGTAACTCTTTGAGGTGGCGCACACGAGTCCACATATTCACCATATCAATACACCACTATGGATCCGCTCCCGTCTCCCTGCGAGAACGCCATCCATAGCACTCACGCTTATCTTGCGTATTTTAGAGTATCCACTTTCACTTGTCTATGAACTATGCAAGGGGTCCAAGTTTCCATATCCGAGGAATCCGGCTATTCGAATAGATAATGATAACCCTGCAGGGGTGTACTTCTTCACACACGCTCTCGCCACTTATCGCCCTGTACACGTCATGTACCTCAGCAACCTTCAAGCGGAAGCCGGGCGAGGGAGTCGGCCACGACCTGACTAACCATACAAGTCTCTCGTCCAGGTTTATCGCCTATTCGGGTTCCATCCGCAAGGAGATCCGGTCGGGGTGTCGCTCACGGCCCCAAACGATGTGAGCAGGGTTCCCAAGCCCACCATCCGGGTGCCACTTGGTACACCGTGCCATTGTGCCTAGTCTGTCCCAAGCCCACCTGTACCGGGTGCCACTTGGTAGACTACTAACACTACCTACAAACACCAGAAACTAGCTGCAACTCCTGGACAGAGATCATGTTGATTAATAAGTTGAGAGAGTCAATTAAGGATCCCAATGTGTGGTAGTAGCTGTTCATGGATCACAAACACAGAACTCAGTTCCTGAGGACGGCTGCAATGAGACAACCCACCATGTACTCCTACATGGCCTCTCACCGCTACCTTTACCAAATCGTGTTCACACACTTAGCACTCAACAGTAGGACATGTTCACACACCTCTGATTCATCCCCGATGAATCAGACCTGACTCAACTCTAAGCAGTAGCAGGCATGACAAACAAGCATGAATGAGTAGGCACAACAGGGCTCAGACAACTCCTACTCATGCTAGTGGGTTTCATCTATTTACTGTGGCAATGACAGGTCATGCAGAGGATAAAGGGGTTCAACTACCGCAGCAAGTAACAGATGAATCGTTGTTGTCCTAATGCAGTAAAAGAGAGCAGGAGCGAGAGAGTGGGATTTTATCGGAATGAACAAGGGGGTTTTGCTTGCCTGGCACTTCTGAAGATAATATAGCTCTTCATCGGTGTCATCGATCACATCGTCGGTATCACGTCTATCGAGAGGGGGCAATCACCGGCAACTGAGGAAAAACACAATCAATGCAATGCACAATATGATGCATGAATGTGACATGGCAATATGCTGTGGTTTGTGCTAATGCAACTAAAACCAGATTAAATGAAGTTGGTTTGAATCCAAGATTCAAACTCAAACTCCATATGTGGATATTTAAATGCCATTAATATGATTTGTGCTAAACAGCACCTATAAGTTGTTCTAACATGCATGAAACCAGTACAGATGGATAGATTGGATTTTTCTGATCATTTTTCCAATATAATTTATTTCTTTTGGATTTACGGTTGATTTTATATGAATTTTACAAGTTTTAAACATTTTCTGGAAATAATAAATCATTTAAGGTTTATTTAAATTCCAGAAAGGAATTATTGCGTCAGCATGACCTCAGTGTGACATCAGCGGGTCAACGGGACACGGTACGGGTCAAACCTGACAGTGGGTCCCGCGTGTCAGTGTAATTAGTTTAGTTAGAATTTAATTAAAACTAAACTGGGTTAATTAACAGGGTTGGGCCCCACCTGTCAGTGACTCATCGGAGTCAACCAGGGCCCACCCGTGGTCAAAGTCAACGTCAGCTGCGCCGGCATTTAGCCGCCGGCGAGCCCGACGCGGTGGCGGAAGTGGTTTTGGCCGTTCCGGCCACCAAATGGGTCACGGAGGGCATCGGGGTGGAGCTGAGGATGAACCGCAGCTCTTGGTGGAGTCCGTTGGGGTCGGGGTGGCCGGAGTTGGCTCCGGCGACGACCTAGGCGGCGACCGGAGTTCGGTTGCGCGCGAGATTGCGTTTCAGTTTGTAGAAGAGCGGGGCAAGGGGCTAGGAGGACGCTACGCATCGCGAGGAGTAGGTTGGACACTCCAGGGTGACCATATGGTCACCGGAGCATCGTCGACGGCGAGCTCAGGCGGCTGTGCATTCCGGTCATCAAGGGGGCGACGGCTACGGCAATCAAACGAAGAGGGGAAGAGGGGGAAACGGTGGCGGAGCTCACAGCGGTGCCGTAGGGATGGTTAGCGGGCTCGGGGACGTCCTGCGTGCGGCGGATCGACGACGATGGTGGCCGGAGCCCAAGGTGGAAGACGACGGCGATGGCGACGTTGCTGGCCTCCCGGGGTCGCATGCGTCGTGTGTGTAGCTCCACGGGGTCGGGACGGAGCTCAGGGATGCGGAGAGGGAGCGAGGGGGTGGCTGTGGCCGTGGGGGAGCTCGTCGGCGGCGACGGCTACGTTCGGGCGAGTGAGAGAGAGGAAGCAGAGGAGAGGAGGGCCACGGGGAGAGTGATGGCGAGGTCGAGGGGGTTCGGCATCTCCGTGGCGTCGTCTAGGCGCATCGGAGAGGGGCCAGGCAGGCAGGGAGGGAGGAGGTGGCCGGCGCGGCCGTGCGCGTGCGGGCACGCAGCTGCTTCGGGGCGAGGGGAGGAAGACGACGGAGGGGCTGTAGTGGTGGGCTGGGCCGGCCAGCTGCAGTGCTGGGCCGGTTGGTGGGCGCCAGGTAAGTCCAGGTAGGTTCTCTCTCTCTTTCTTTCTCTTTTCTATTTTCTGCAGTTTGTTTTGATTTAGTTTTAGACACTAAATCATTTTTTATAAATTCTGTAGGTTTTTATGTGGCTTGCTAAAATATATACAAAGCCACTCACAAACTTCCAGAATTATTGGAGTCATATTTAATATATATTAAATATAAATCCAAAGCAAATAGTTATTGGATTAATTCAAATGGCCAAAATAAATATCTCTGTGGCTCCAAAAATATTGGTTTGAATTTTACCTCTTACCAATATTTCTATGGAATAATAGGAACATTTTCTTGGACTCATTTGAGAAGATTTAAATGTTGGTTATTTTTAGAGGTTTCCTGAGGCTTTTGAAAATTCCTCAATTCAAATTTCATTTGAATTTAAACATGATGCACACATGGAAGCAAGCATAGGTCAGGCCAGAACTAGGGATGTGACATTCCAAGGGTAGAGGTACCCGATGATGAGCTCGGTGATGATATTTAATCCAGGTTGCTGCACCAAAGAAAATTTCCATGATCATCATTACAGATCAATCTGATAGCCATCATTAGGTCATGAAAAAGAAATGATCACCCAAGTACTAATTTAACCAATCATGTTTTTCAAAGAGCTTGCGGAACTTTACATAGTGGCCTCACCTGACACAACTTACCATATTTGTCGTTGGAGTGATGATGCCGATGGGTAGCGTGAAGGTTAAGGCGATGGCACAAGCGAGGAGGAGTCCCCAATATGGTAGTTGCAACTGTCCTCCAAAACCCTCACATGTGAACAATGACAGAGCCAACACGAGGACCAACATTAGGTGGAACCACCACTGCGGAACAGACCTGTAGTTCCTCTTCATGATCCTGGTGTGCACATCGTGCTCCTTGCCCTTCTCTGACGCTGCCTTCTGCCATAGATCAAAAATCTCCCTGGATCATGAAAACTCGAAGTCATAAGGCCTAAGTGAGAAAAGCTGATTTGTTGGGCATATTAAATAGCTAGATGCCAAAGTAACTCAAGGAATATACTAGTGTCTAGATGGAAATTGAGACGCCATTTAGAGGAACATACATTACAAGTGTACCTGGTCGAATAGGGGATTTTATAGAGTGATTTAGATATCTTATACATATGTTTGCTGGCAAAATACTGAAAACAAAGACACAATTCTTTACACATAGCATGATTATGTGCCCCTCGAGGAGAATGAAGCAATGAAAGTTCACATTACTCATTATTACAAAGAAATCTTTGGTAGATCCATGGTATCTTCTTTGCACTTACACTGAGACACACAACCCTTGAGGGTAAATTTTCACAGGAGGATTGCCTTGAGCTCACCAAGCATTTTACTTCAAAGGAGATTGAGATTTCTACTAAGTAAATAAAAAGTAAAACTACGCCAGACCCATATTCGACAAAACATGTTAGAGAAAGGCATGCCATCTCAAAGGTGGTCAATGTGCATGGTCCTCGTGCACCATTGGTCGGCTCACCTTGGCCACCTCCCATGCTAGCTCATACAACTTCCAACTCTTCCACGAAGGCATCTCTCCTTAGACTTGGTCACTTCACACCATCCAAGGCATCTTGCCAGACTGCTTGATCTACCAGGTCACTGCCAAGATGCACGAGAAGCTCCTAATTTGTCGTAAAGGCTTGGGTCGACAATCCTTAGCTCGTTTCGATAGAGACCACCCTCACCTTCCATGACCGGAAACCTTGCACTCATGAGTCTTCCTCTACAGGTGGGATTTTCCAGACAGGGCGGCGACACTAAGAGGTGTGGAAGCTAGTAGCACCTACCACATCTCCTTCACCCACCACCAATACTTGCCGACATATAAGAGGCCACCTTATACTCCATGAGGCCATCTGTAGTGGACCACTGACAAGGCCCACACGGCAATAGCAACGTCAAGGATGATATTCAACTCCCCTCCCCTAGAGGAAGGCCACTGCCCTCGGCTTGCGGAGCACATTCACAACCACTACGACCACTCCACCTCGCTCTCGGCTTGCCATCGCCATCAAGGAAGCGCACGACAATACAACAACGTCTTTCTCCATGTACCCAACACGCCATAACCCCCACTAGAGAGGGAGGCTTGCAAGCTGGTGTCGGCTACCTATCTGACAATTTTGACATGTTGCCCTGATGGCATTAGCATAGTCGGTGAGGGCTTGGCCTCAATTTCACTAGAAGCTAATAGTGACCCTAACAAAACCCGGATGGGCGTCAAATCTTGAGACCACTTGCAAGATCCTGCCGCCATTATGGACATCGGCATGGGTGCTACTCAGTGCCAAATGTGGTGGTGAGCCAGGCCAACCATGTCTCCCAGTCTATACCTGCATGTGCTTTGCCTCCTATGTCGGTCTTGACCTAGATAGAATCTCTACCACACATGTTCCAACATTCTCCTAGGCCTATCATCATGCATGCACCGCCGTGGGCCCCCACTTCCCTCCTCGTGCATCAGGAGGCCGTCATTATCATGGTCAAATCATCAGAAACTAGGTAAATGAATTGGCACCCGTCACATTCTCAACTTTGGAGGTTAAACGAGGAGCCTTGGTGTCCCAACAATGGTCTCCTTGCAATAATGGATCTGCGAGCATTCACCATTCGTGGACAATTACTTGCCCCTGAAGCTGGTGCCAGCCCCCAAGCATAGCCTTGCACCCCTTCATGGTTAGTAAAATCTTAGCTAAATGGTTTTGAGCCTACAATCTCCCCCAACATTGTTGGGTTAGGCACCGATAAACCGACCACAATTGCAATCATCATAGACAGTAGCGCACATGTCTGCTTCATCAAAGATATCATGTTGTTGATCCAACTCGCGCTACTACTGCCTCCGTCATCACCCCATCACAAGCCCTAGAAGGCTACCAGGACTCCTCCAACCACTACTAGGTGTAGCCATAGGCTCCTAAATAGGAAAAGGGCACTTCCCAATGAGGATGGTGTGAGAAATGGTCATGTCTAAGCATGGCCTAGAAATTTTTGAGAAAAGGGAGAATGAGGACACACACACCTTGAGATGTATGCCAAGGCCTTCTAGGATCCTCTATTGCCAGCTCCAATTGTTTCACTCTCTTCCCTCACCAAATCTGGCAAAACCTACTACAAGGCCATGTAGGTAACCATTTGACCATCGGCTCCGCCTTTTATCAGTTAGGTTACCGATGGAATACAACTTTCTGGTCTGGAATGTGACAAGAGTAATCCATCCCAGAGAGAAGTGTTTAGGTCGATTGTGCTCCAACACAATGTTTCTGTTGTATGGTGGTTGAACTCGTTGTGGTGAAGCAATGTTGTGGTGTAGACTTCTTTGGATGTGCATACTTGCCGACAGAAGCAACCATGGTGGCAGCATTGTGGCCCAATATTCTTGCATTAATTCTACTTGATTGCACATGGCGACTAATGGCCTCACTTTTGCTCTTGACCAAGTGTATACCCCCCAGCACAATGATGCCAATTTTTTATGTCTTGCTGACCTGCACCATGCCATGCAGAGCTTCATTCCACCGGTCACGCCTTTCATTATAGGCGGAGGCCTTACAAAGGTTGGTATCATCTACTGACCCAATTTCCCGTCTTGATGAGAAGCTGCGGCGCACCGCTAAGGCCCTGAAACCATGGAACTCCAAGGTGGTAACCAACATTGCACTAAAATATGAAATAACAAACGAGCTCATTGGAAGACAATTGGTCTTTATCAGAGGATGGAATATCTTTCCATGCAATGCTGAAAATTCAGCTACTTGGGTAGGTTGCCATGGAAAGATCCTTCTGCAAATGGAGATTAAGGGTGCAACGTATCAACAAGGGGATGCAAGAGCGATATTTTTCCATGCCAATGACACTATTAGATGCCATAAGAATCACATCCACCATGTCATTGTGGATGTCAACGTATACACTGAACAAGCTGACAAGATGCGCATCATGGCAGTTTTTTTGAGGGGTTGGTTGGTCATAAAATTGCAAGGGCACATTGTATGGGCCTTCATGATTAGCATTGAGTACATGTATTTGACGTGCTGGATGAACCATTACTTGTGATGAGGTGTGAACGATATTAACCAAGATCAAGAATGATTGTGTGCTAGGACCTAGCGGCTTCATGGACACCATTTGCAAATGACGTTGGCACTTATTGGAGGGGTGTGTTCGCCACCATTTTGGACGTACAACAGCTATAGACTGTCAAAGCACATCTCCCGAATTCGATTTTGCTGCCCAAGTTTGAGGATGCAGTATCACCAAAGGAATTTATGTAAATCAGCCTCATTATTGGTTTCACAAAACTATTCATAAAGCTCTTGGCCTGTCACTCTCGCTTGAGAATGAAAGAGCTTACCCTGCCCTACCAAAGTATGTTCATCAAGGGCAGAGTTATGCATGATAAGTTTAATTATGTCCAAGGCCTCCCAAAGGCATCTAGACAATGAAAGACACCAACAATAATGTTTAAACTAGACCCAGGGAAGGCATTGGACACCAGTTCTTGGGGCTTCCTTTTACTGGTACTCGAGGCAAAAGGATTCATCAGATAATTTTGCAATTGTATCCGGTTTTGCTTGCTACGTCAACCACAAAGATTTGGATAAATGGGGAATTACCCAACTCAGTGCAACATAGGAGGGGTCTCCGTAAGAGAGAGACCCACTATCCTCATTGTTTTCCATGCTCGTGATGGATTGTTTTGCCGCACCGATTCAATTGGCCACAAGCGTGGAGTTGTTGTGTTCCATCGAAGCTCAACTATTGCCATACATATAGTACATCTACACGGATGATGCAGTGATTTTTATTAACCCCGAGTTAGATCAAGTTGTGACATCACGAAAACCTCTTTAGGCATTTTGTGTTGTCTATGGCTTGCATAAAATTCCTAACAAGAGCTCTGTAACCCCAATCTGTTGTGATGGGATTGATGTACCAATGTTGGTGTTGCACCTGGAATGTTAGATCAAGCAGTTCCCCTTCACTTACTTGGGCATGCCGTCGTCGGATCACAATCCTCGAAAGACTGATTACTAACCTCTGTGGATGCAAGACTTATCCTTGTCCAGCAAGTGCTATTGGCAATGATGGTATTTGAAATGCTCTTGATGGACATGCCGGTATGCTTGACCAAGAGCATCATCAAGATCTGCATGGGATTTTTCTGGGAGAACATAGAAGATGGAATGGAGCAAATGTCTTGTCAAAAGGTAGCCTGCCAACCAACAAGCACCAGAGGATTGACAATCAATAACCTGGCAGCCCAAAGCATAGCTTTGAAGATGAGATGGATATGGTACTCTTAGACTGATTCGGCCAAGTTGTGGATCAAGATACCACTAATCATCAATAGTAAGGTCAGAGCCCTATTTAATGCATTCTTCAGATATGTTATTGGGCCGGTGCTTAGATCATGGAGAGACCCATTGCTTAACTCAACGAGCCTCAAGGTGGCCTACTGGGACCTTTTGTAGCATTGCGCCAGGAAGAACCTCACCTTGGCATGGGCCAACAACGACAATCATCGGATCAGACACCTCAAGCGCAACATGTCCTTCTAGGTCGTAACCAAATTTTTGGCACTTAGGCTGCACGTGCATCAACCTCAGTGACATCCCTAACTAGGTGATATGAAGATGCACTGTTGATAGCCAATTCACCTCTTCCTCGGCATACAAGACCCAATTCAAAGTTGCGCAGTGGCATGATTTCAACCAGTTGGTATATAAATTAGAAAAACCTATTGAAATTGACGATATTGTCATGGCTGGGAGGCTTGGTTGATATCTCATGACGAACAACCTGGCCAAAGTGTTTGTCCTCATAATCAACTCTGTGTCATGTGTGGCACCATCCATAGGATGCGCACCACCTCCTCCCCACTTGCTCCTACGCCACAGAGGTCTGGGCAATTGTTTTACACCTCTGCCACCTAGCATCGATCATGGGTACACGCCCTCTGACGACCTTGTTGCACAACTGGTGGGCTAAAGGAAGGAAGAAAAATTCCAAGCCCCATTGCCAAGCATGGAGTGCCTTGGTGCAACTCACGTGGTGGCACACATGGAAGGAGTGAAGAAACAAAGGGATTTTCAGGAAGACATCATCAACTCCAATACAAACTTTCCACGACTTGCCAAACTAGAAATCGACTATCAAAGGCAGGCTTGATCAATAGATACAAAGACCTCGCAAGCCCGAGTTAGCACGTTCATATCGTACATTGTACACTACCGATAAGACAAGTGGTAAGGTGTTGGACACGGGCCTCTACTATGTAATTCTATAACCGTTCTCCCTCTATATTTCAGAAAAGTTGCACTGCCAACATTTTCGTCAAAAATAGTTTAGATAAAGGTTTAGTATTTGGTGAAAGAAATGTTAGCTGAATTATACAAAGGTGCATTGAACATGGAAGGCCGAACTATGGAATAATTATTTTAATCCCCAAAACCAAATATGCTAATAATATCGAACAATATAGGCCCATATATGTGTTGAGTGTAATTTTCAAGAAAACGTAACCCAGACGCTTTGTGTTGCTAGACAATTAGTTCAATCCAATCCGTGTTCTTCTTAGGCAGGAATATCCTCTAGAGGATTGTTGTTTTGCAAAGAAAAACTAATGGTGAGGACATTATTTTGAAGCTTGGCTTTGAGAAGGCTTATAATAAAGTGTTCTATGGGGATAATTGTTTTTTGCTTAGTGATGATGCAATGTGTGGTAGAGATAACCTAGGCATGCAACAATCTCAATGGTGTCATTGATGAATACTCTAGGACTTTCAAGGGTCTCAGGAGACCCACTTTCTTTGCTTTTCTTTATTTTGGTAGGATATGCTCTAGGAGCCATGATTACTGCTGCTAGTAGGACTATTCACCTTAGCATGCCACACTTATGGTGTGTTTGGTTAATTTGCTACCTGGGAATGATGCCTAGAACAAGGAAAAACCCCAGGTGTCCAAAATCGGATGCATGATATACCTTTGTCAAAGCACAAATCTTAAAAGCAATCCTAAATCAAAATCTTAAAAGTAATCCCAAATCCGTATGTGAACAATATCATTTTTTCTTTTGTCTTTTTGTGACACTATTCATGTTGGATGTTGTCTTTCTTCTTTCTCTATCTATACATTGAATATTGATTCAGATTTGTTAGGGGTTATAGGCACGTGTACTGTGAACATTCACAATTGTTTCAGCTTGTTAAACATTTAAATATGAGTTTTAAACATGGTAGCATATTACTTTTGGGAGCGCCGGATACTTTCCTCCAACCCCACGATTTCCTCTGCTCTGGCCCGAGTATATAGCAAAAACCTACCACGTTACAAGCTATTGTTACAAAAAACTACCATTTTTCTTAATCTTTCAAAAAAGCTACCACAAAATTGGTTCCTTGTTCCAGAAAACCCAAATTCATGTGTGATTAAACTTTAAAACCGTTTTATGACAGCTGGGGTCCACTCATCATGTTGACTGTTGACAGGTTACAACAAGTGGGGGCCGAAATATTTTTTGAAATGCAATCGGGTCCCTACAGAATTTTTAAAAAGTGATCAGGTCCCTATAAAATAAAATAAAAAGCAATCAGGTCCCCGCTGGCGAGCTCGTCACCGGAGCTCCTCAGCAGCTCTGTGGGTGTTGGCCGGTCTCTCTCCCGTAGCCTCGACGCCACAGCAGCCAGTGGCAAGCAGCGACATTAGTGGCAAGCGGCAGTAGAGGCATGCAGCAGCGGCAGTGGCGGCAAGCGGGAGCAATGGCAAGCAGCAGGGCTGGCGGCAGCAAGCAACAGCAGCGGACGCCAAGCGAGAGCGACGACAAGCAACAACAGCAGCGGACGCCAAGCGAGAGCGACGCCAAGCAGCAGCAGCAGCAGCAGCGAGTAGCGAGCAGCAGCGAGCGACGGCTAGCCGCGGTATGCGCATGAGCTAGCTAGCTCTTCGTGCGTCTGCCGTGAACTAGCTAGCTTCGGCTGGCTGCGGTACGCGTGTGAACTACCTAGCTAGCTCCGGCTGCATCCGTCGTGAGCTAGCTACCTCTAGCTGGCCGTGTGGAGCCGATCGAGGGTGAGCGGGTTGGGGTTGGCGTCGTCGATGCCGGAGAACAGGGAGTCACCGGTGCCGCGGCGTGGGGGAAGGGACAGACACGGGGCGGCGGCGGGACGGGTAGGTACTTCGTGGCAGCGGCTCCTGCCAGTAGCAGGACGGAGGCAAGGCGAGGGAGGTGCTCCGGGGCGGCGGCGCGGCTGGAGAGGTGCTCCGGGGCAGCGCCGGTCCGGGGCGGCGGCGAGGCGTCCTCAAGCTCCGGCTCGGAAAAGCTGCTCGAGGGATGTCGTGGATGGAACGGGGCGGCGGTCAACTCTTTTGTTTTTTTAGATTTTATTTTATATTTCTAGGAGATGTCATTGACAGGTGGGTCTGGCCCAACTTAACGGTCAACGATTAGTTAACAGTCAATGTTTATGAGTGGACCCTAGCTGTTATAAAACTTTTAAAGCTTAATCACACAATAATTTGAGTTTTTTAGAACAGCAAACCAATTTTGTGGTAGTTTTTTTAAAGATTAAAAAAGTGATAGTTTTTTATAGCTATAACCTATAACGTGGTAGTTTTTTGCTAAATACTCTAGCCCTCTTGCTAAAGTGTTGTCGCTGCTGCCGAAAACTATCAACGTCGCCATTCCCCTCAGCCCAACCAATTCCAGGCACAAACATGAAGTTAATGACCAAGGCCCATGTTCCTATCTTGCGGGGTGGCCCGAACAAAGCGTTGTCGGTGACTACAATTATTGTTTTTTAACTATGTGCTACAGTATAGAATGAAAAGGTTAAAAAATATTCCGGTTTCAAAATAAGTGCCTCAACTTTAATACAACTTGTATTAAAGTTGAAGCACTTATTTTGGGACTGCGAAAAAAAAACTCCAATATCTGATCTATTTTTTCTTAATCGGTTTCTTGTAATAACAACATGGTGGTTAATAGAGGGCGAGGAGATAGCGCGTAAGAGCTTACTTGCCATGGTAGAGCGCAACATGTGAGAGCGTGGACATGAGGCCAGCAAAGCCGAATCCGTAGTTGATGGCGAAGAGCACGCTGAGGTTAATGCGGCTGTAGGCGTTGTACTCGTGGAGGTTGAGCGTGAAGGTCTTGGGGTCGAGGATGCGGTTGGTGTCATAGCGGCCGCCGGCAGCGTCGAAGACGTGCGACGAAATGATGGGGAAGCGCTTGGCATTGTAGGTGTTAGTCCAGTAGAGGAGCGGCAGCGCTAAATAGTTGCTGAGGGAGAAGCCGACCATGATGTTGAAGATGGCGAACGCCGGGGAGGTGAGCGGGTTGCCGATGAACCCGGCGACGGTGTTCCAGTCGAGGCCGAAGGAGCCGAGGCCGAGGCCCTTGAGGCCGGAGCCGATCTGCTGCGCCGTCACAGAGTCCTTGAAGAACCAGCAGAGCGCCGAGAAGGTGCTGGCCGCCGGGAACAGGTAGCTGGGGATCAGGTAGTAGGCGAAGCTGCAGACCAGCACGATGATGAAGAATTGCAGCCGTGTCAGCTGCCCCTTGGGCCTCTTCTCCTCCTCGTGCATCGCCCTGTATTAGTACATGCAGTTTTATATAGACAAGGTTCAGTATGATTGCATTGCTTCAAGTCCCAACGACTCTACGTACGTACTGACCTGAACAGGGTGACCTGGACAAGGTTTAGAGGCCACCACATGTAGGCTGAATCCACCAGGTACGTCCTAAACAAGCCAGCCCATCCGTACCCAAGCAACTGAAATTAAACAGAGCCGCACATTGGCCGAAATGACCTCTGAATTCAACCAATGGCGATGGAATGAAAAGTCGAGGTAATGTCGGATCACCTGAGTTGTCTGCGCGAGCAGCATGGCCGCGTAGGGGTTGATCTGCCGTTTGTAGAAGACCTTGACGATGGCGATGATATTCATTGCATAGACGCCGCTGGCGCCCGCGCCGGCGAAGATGGTGATGAGGCAGTGCTCCTTGAGGCTGAAAGGGCCCGGGTTGAGGCTGAAGGACCAGCCGATGAGCGGGACGCGTATGAGCTTCGCCGGCAGCGCCGACGCCATGAACCGGCCGATGGGCAGGGTGGCGATCTGCACCAACACCGTGCCGATGCTCAGCTGGTTGGACCGGTACATGAAGAACTCGTTGACGAAGACCAGAAGCATGCAGGACGACATCCCCAGCACCCATGTTCGGATCGTCAGGGACGGCTCCGACGGGTCGTCGGTTATCGGCACCGTGTTCCGGACCTCCTCGATTGGGTGGTCGTTCACCTCTTCTTCTGCATCGTCTGCAGATCAGTTATCATTTGCAGTAACATTCTGGGACAAAAGATTTTCATCATGGGAGAAGCGTCGACACTGCGGACAAACGTACAGCGGGTTTCTGCCATCGGAATGTGCTCGCCGGGCTCGGGCCTCCCGTCCCGGCCTACGGAAAGTTGGCGGTCTCCTCCAGGGGACACGCGCCAGGGCAATGCGGCTAACTGTTGCTGAAACCTCTTGGTTTAGGAGTCACCTTCTCAGTTTCAGTTTGTGTCCTATTTCTAAAATAGGCTGGCTATTATTAGAAACAATCTCGCATGACCTCACTTGTTTGTAGGGTCTCAGATCCTGAGATGCAGTAGCCTTGTAGCTTGAAAGACACGGAGTTGTCGGTGACCTATCGGGGTTTCCGCTATTTGTCTGTCACTCAGCAGCTGGCTCCCTCGGCATCTCTATCGGGCAAACAGCATAAAACTATCACAATTGGGACAGGGCAAAAATAACTACGACTTTTTTTCCGGCACTGATACCTTCTACATTTTCGTAATTTTGTTGAAAAAAAATCTGGTTATCTTTCGCTTAAAATTGATCCCTTTTCATGACATATTTGGTCCACCAGTCAGGCCACGTGTGGGGGTTGGGGGTGGTGTTAACGGCCATCAGTTGCTTGGTCCGATTGGAACCATTGTCTCTCCCGGTCGCTCCCAGTCATTCAGTCTCTCCTGTTTGACCTAGGGCCGGTGATGGTGGCGGCGACTCAGTACGCGGAGGAGGCACCAGTGGTGAGTACTCCGAGGTGGACAACTGGCTCGGCATCGGGAGCAATTAGGGTTGTGTGTACACACTGTTTCGGTGCAACTAGAACATGTACCGAAATTGGGGATTTGTTCAGTGGCGGTGTGTGTGTGTGTGTGTCTATTTGTCTGTTTGATTTAGTATTAAAAGGATCTTTCTATTTATATGTTCATATTTTTGACATCGTAGCTTGTTACTTCTAGGATTAAGTAAGGTCATATAGTTACTTGTGTAGTTGTTACACATGATACTAAGATGGTGTGTTAGTACTTTAGTGTTACTAATTAGGGGATTGGGGTAGCAGCTGATACAATTTTTTAATCCATTTTGTTGTCAGGTTGGATGATGAAATGTGGGAAATAAGGTTCCATTTACAAGGTAGAGACAAACTAAAAAGAATTATTTCCCTATACGATGTAATTTACTTACTTTGTTAGCACTAATTGTGGGTGAGGGCTATGGAATAGATGATAAGATGTACTATGTGAAGGAGGATGGAAGGGGTTGGAAGGGATGGAGATTTTAGATAGTGAGGACAAAGTAGAAGAAATGTTTAACTTGTTGCAAAATTAGAAAGTTCTGAACAGCACAGTCATCAAGGGTAGTGAACCCACACCAGGAGATTTAAATAGGGAGAACATCCTAATAAAACACCAGGTTCCACTTAGTCGAACAGGGATCCTCTTGTTTCTAGTATATCCCAAGCTGGTGTGCTTCACCCTACTGCAATTATTTCATAGCCTTCAAGTAGTGCACAACTTGGAGTTATTCTGGATGACCCTAATCTAAACACACAACAAAGCTGCACCTTCAACAAGGCAAAAGAGAATGTTGAAGAACATGAAGACTCTACAAATAGCAGGGATAACTCCTATTCGGATTATTAATATGATTGGGGTCAATACATTGGGAAGAGGAATACAATGGTAAAAAAAGCTTAGCGAAGGAGGTTGAGATAGAGAATTGGATGGAGAATATGAGGAAGGAGAGACAGGATGACTTGATGCAATTTGAAGGGGGATACAAATGTGTCAAGAGTTTGTTGAGGAGCAAGGGGATCCAGAATCTAGACATGAAGAGCACCCTCTAGTTGTATAGAAACAAGTCTCACAAAACCTAAAGCTAGCGAGGAAACCTGGGCCAACAACGAGCACACAATGAGGCTAAGCAGATAAAGTTAATCATTTTGCACTTGCACCAGATGAATTATGCTTTCCAGTGATTTTGGTATTGGTGATGAAGGTGAAGAACCAGCACTACTACCTATTGGAATGAAGAGAACGACTAGGAAGGACAAGGATAGGAGGTGGTATTATGACTCAATGCCTGGTACACATGAGCTGTTGTGCTTCATTGGTGTTTACTAGTTTGGAAAGAGCACCAAGGGATTTTCATGTCAAGACACTGAGGGATTTTGAATACCACATGAATGAAGCAAGTAGCTAGGGTTATTCTTTGGACCAAGTGGAGAGAGCACAAAGGTCACTACTGATTAGGTGGCTAAAGCATGCGAGGAAATATTGAGACCAAATTCAAGAATTGGTGTCGATACAATAATGAAACATACAAAGAGCATGTATGAGGCACATGTGGCAAAAAGTTTGGTCTTCAGGGCAAGGAGGAAAGTAGTTGATGTGGTGCAAGGTGACCACAAGGACCAATACAAGAAGAGACCGGGGGACTATCTACAAATAGTTCTTGATACAAGCCTAGAAGTAGGTGTGTGGTGACAATAAAGGAGATGCACTCAATCTAACACCTACCCCTAGACTACAATACATGTTCTACTATTTGCATGCATGAAAGGAGGAACTTCTTATTGGTTGCAAGCCATTTATAGATAAGTTTCATATATTAGTAGTAGAGTTGATAGTAAGATCCAAACTTTTGTTGCTTGCTAATGTCTTAATCAATGCAGGGCTGGATGATTGATTTATCAAACTTACCTTTGGACAACAAATACGGGCGGCCAAAGAAAGACATGGCAACAGCAACATCTATCATATAGCTTTTGGGGTAGTTGACAAAGAAGATACAAATATCCTTCAATGTCCTATCTTTCTAAACTTTAGGGAAAAAATGAATTTCAACGAATTTTATCAACTTCCCAGAAACTGGGGGTGAAAACATACAACAAGATGTATTTATAGGCTTTCATTGGAGCTTAGTTTTAACATTTTACCAATGATCTCGGATTTGCCATGGAAACGACGACGCATCAAAGATACTTTCTTGTTTGTGTTGTTTGTAGAGGGATGCATCATGCATGTGGTCTCTAATCTCCTGAATATTTCTCTTAACGTCAACACATTGAACAATGTCTTTGACCAACGAATTGAAATATTTGAGATCTAACATGTGGTTGGATGGTTAATAGGTTGGTTGCTATCTGAGACCGACTTGAGTCAAACCCTAGAATTTGACAACTTCGTCAATTTTAAAGGTCCGCGACTCTGGTATTTAATAACATTGTGTGCATATATACTTTACTTTGATGTTCTAAGAAAATAACTACAATATTCGTCTCCGGCTGTTTCCTCCATAAAACATTTTTTCTGTGCACGCATAGGCCTAAAGATGATTATGATGCCAGTTGCAAAGCGAAAACCGACAAAGGAAAATGAGATAGAGCATCCAAAATTGTCTGTAATTTCCAGGCATCTGACCCACGAGCCTTTCTTCCATAAAAGAAACTAATGATCAACATATTCGTATCCCCTTATCAACCAAGTCTCGTGCTTAATTTCCAGAGCCAACTCAGGCCACAGAATCCACCCACCAAAATTGGTTTGGAATAACATTGTCGTTCCTCCCAAGGCTGTGTCTGTGGCTGCCGGCTTCACATGTCACCGTACGTACATGTGCACTTGCTGTTGCTAGATGTGAAATGCTCTCTTCGTGTCGTCCTCAGCGAGCCAGCCAGTCGCAGTTCACGTGAGGCGAGGCCAAGAAACTGATACATCCTACCGTGTATAACGTGTGGCTCAGAGCAACCTCAATCAGCAACCCCAATCGGACGACCCATTTCATCTGCACTTGTTCGTTTGATTTGAAGCGGACAAAAACAACGGTCCAATGCTTGCCGGCGACCAAAAAACCCTAGCCAGGCAGCCTGAAACCCTAGCCAGCCATGGACTTCTTCAGCGGGAAGGGGAAGGGGAGGTTCAGCGCCGGCGCGAGCTCTTCCAGTGCTTCCTTCGCCGCCGCCTTCGGGAGGGCTGTGTCGCCTCCCGTCTTCATCGACCTTATCGGGGGAGACGACAATAGCAAGGACAAGGGCAAGCCGGACGCTTAGGGCAGCGTGCACGCGCAGAGTTTTTTATTTATTGTTTATTTAATGTTTAAGTGGACTTTGGCTAGCGGTTGACCGACCATTTTATGTTTAATTGTATTTTATTAAGTTTATTTCAGCCACGTGTTTATCATTTCCATTTTTTCTGTCGATGTGGGCAAATATGGGTTTGCCTCCAGTTGGGGGCACTAGCCAACCCAAACCAAAAGGCGGACGTGCCCGTCCATGTGGTCGGCCTAAACAGACGAAAAGCGAACAAAACGCACGCCCGTTTAGGTCGCCGCGTCAGAGTTGCTCTTAGAGCAACTCCAACCAGCCGACCCAAACTACCCGCGTATCCGTTCGGGTCGAACGTACTAAAACGCCAGCCCAACACGTGGACCCAAATCCAAAACGCGTCTGCGCGGTGTCTGTCTAGACACATTTCATGCCCAAAATTGTGCCCAATCTTGCGTCCAAATGGACGCGCCGCGCATCCGCTCGGTGTTTGCCGCGGCCACACTTGTCGGTCGCCCAACCACCGCACGCGGTTGAATTAAAAACGACCACCTACCTCGGGCCCACCTGGCAGTGGGTCGAAGCGCCGTGTCGCCGTATATTTTAATGCAAGCGTAGGGGGGCTCATCCGCTTCCATTCCCCCGTCCAAATCTAGTCAAAGCTTTCCCCATCGCTAGCGACAGGCAAACCCTAGGCACGTGGTTCTTCAGCAAGGGCAAGGGGGAGCTCACCGCCGGCGTCGGCTCGTCCTGCACGCGCGAAGCCACCACCTCCTCACCACGGTGGGCCGCCATGGGAAAGGGAGTGCATGTACATCCCAGTGCAGCAAACGAGGTGGCACTGGAAGTACAGGAAGCCGCTACCCTTCCCAGAGATCAACCTGCTGAAGGAAATATGCCCTAGAGGCAATAATAAAATTATTATTTATATTTCCTTATATCATGATAAATGTTTATTATTCATGCTAGAATTATATTAACCGAAAACTTAGTACATGTGTGAATACATAGACAAAAAGAGTGTCACTAGTTTGCCTCTACTTGACTAGCTCGTTGAATCAATGATGGTTATGTTTCCTAACCATAGACATGAGCTGTCATTTGATTAACGGGATCACATCATTAGAGAATGATGTGATTGACTTGACCCATCCGTTAGCTTAGCACGATGACCGTTTAGTTTGTTGCTATTGCTTTCTCCATAACTATACATGTTCCTATGACTATGAGATCATGCAACTCCCGAATACCGAAGGAACACTTTGTGTGCTACCAAACGTCACAACATAACTGGGTGATTATAAAGGTGCTCTACAGGTGTCTCCGATGGTGTTTGTTGAGTTGGCATGAATCAAAATTAGGACTTGTCACTTCGATTGTCGGAGAGGTGTTTCTGGGCCCTCTCGGTAATGTACATCACAATAAGCCTTGCAAGGAATGTAGCTAATGAGTTAGTTACAAAATGTAGCATTACGTAACGAGTAAAGAGGCTTGCCGGTAACGAGATTTAATTAGGTATTGAGATACCACGATCGAATCTCGGGCAAGTACCATGTCGATGACAAAGGGAACAAAGTATACCGTTATGCAGTTTGGCCGATAAAGATCTTCATAGAATATGTAGGAGTCAATATGAGTATTCAGGTTCCGCTATTGGTTATTGACCGGAGACATGTCCCGGTCATGTCTACATAGTTCTCGAACCCGTAGGGTCCACACACTTAACGTTCGGTGACGATTGGTATTATGAGTTTATGTGTTTTGATGTACCGAAGGTAGTTCTGAGTCCCAGATTTCATCACGGACATGACGAGGTGTCTCGGAATGGTCGAGACATAAAGATCGATATATTGGAAGCCTATATTTGGATATCGGAATGGTTCCGAGTGGTTCGGGCATTTTTCCGAAGTACCGAGAGGTTACCGGAACCCCCCGGGGAGTATATGGGCCTTATTGGGCCTTAGTGGAATAGAGGAGAGAGAAGGGAAAAGAGGGAGGCGCGCCCCCCAATACCAGTCCGAATTGGGAGGGGCGCTGGCCCCCCTTTCCTTCCTCCCTCTCTCCTCCTTCCTTCCTCTCCTACTCCTACTTGGAAGGGGGGAATCCTACTCCCGGAGAGAGTAGGACTCCCCCAGGGCGCGCCATAGAGAGGGCCGGCCTTCACCCTCCTCCACTCCTTTATATACGAGGGAGGGGGCACCCCATAGACACACAAGTTGATCATTGATCTTTTAGCCGTGTGCGGTGCCCCCCTCCACCGTAATCCACCTCGGTTATATCGTAGCGGTGCTTAGGCGAAGCCCTGTTCCGGTAGCAACATCATCACCGTCATCAAGCCGTCATGCTGACGAAACTCTCCCTCGAAGCTCTACTGGATCGTGAGTTCGCGGGACGTCACCGAGCCGAACGTGTGCAGATCACGGAGGTGCCGTACCTTCGGTGCTAGATCGGTCGATCGTGAAGATGTACGACTACATCAACCGCATTGTCATAACGCTTCCGCTAACGGTCTATGAGGGTACGTAGACGATACTCACCCCTCTTGTTGCTACGCATCACCATGATCTTGCATGTGCGTAGGAATTTTTTGAAATTACTACATTCCCAATAGTGGCATGAGCCAGGTTTATGCGTAGATGTTATATGCACGAGTAGAACACAAATGAGTTGTGGGCATGGGTATATACATATTGCTTGCCGTCACTAGTTGATTCTTGATTCAGCGGCATTGTTGGGTGAAGCGGCCCAGACCGACATTACGCGTACGCTTACGCGAGACTGGTTCTACCGACGTGCTTCGCACACACGTGGCAAGTGGGTGTCTGTTTCTCCAGCTTTCGTTGAATCGGATTCAATGAACAGGTTTTTTTTCTAAAGATCAAAAAGCAATCACTATACCGCGTTATGGTTTTTTTGATGCGTAGGTAAGAACGGTTCTTGCTCAGCCCGTAGCAGCCACATAAAACTTGCAACAACAAAGTAGAGGACATCTAACTTGTTTTTGCAGGGCATGTTGTGATGTGATATGGTCAAGACATGATGCTAAATTTTATTGTATGAGATGATCATGTTTTGTAACACAGTTATCGGCAACTGGTAGGAGCCATATGGTTGTCTCTTTATTGTATGAAATGCAATCGTCATGTAATTACTTTACTTTATCACTAAGCGGTAGCGATAGTCGTAGAGGCAATAGTGGGCGAGATGACAACGATGCTACGATGGAGATCAAGGTTTCAAGCCGGTGATGATGGTGATCATGACGGTGCTTTGGAGATGGAATCAAAGGCACAAGATGATGATGACCATATCATATCACTTATATTGATTGCATGTGATGTTTATCCTTTATGCATCTTATTTTTTGCTTAGTTCGGCGGTAGCATTATAAGATGACCTCTCACTAAGTTTCAAGGTATAAGTGTTCTCCCTGAGTATCCACCATTCCTACAGTTCGTCGTGCCGAGACACCACGTGATGATCGGGTGTGATAAGCTCTACATTCACATACAACGGGTGCAAGCCAGTTTTGCACATGCAGAATACTCGGGTTAAACTTGACGAGCCTAGCATATGCAGATATGGCCTCGGAACACTAGAGATCGAAAGATCGAGCGTGAATCATATAGTAGATATGATCAACATAGTGATGTTCACCATTGAAAACTACTCCATCTCACTTGATGATCGGACATGGTTTAGTTGATATGGATCACGTGGTCACTTAGATGATTAGAGAGATGTCTGTCTAAGTGGGAGTTCTTAAGTAATTTGATTAATTGAACTTTAATTTATCATGAACTTAGTACCTGATAGTATTTTGCATGTCTATGTTGTTGTAGATAGATGGCCCGTGCTGTTGTTCCGTTGAATTTTAATGCGTTCCTAGAGAAAGCTAAGTTGAAAGATGATGGTAGCAACTACACGGACTGAGTCCGTAACTTGAGGATTATCCTCATTGCTGCATAGAAGAATTACGTTCTGGAAGCACCGCTAGGTGACAAACCCGCTATAGGAGCAACGCCAGATGTTATGAACACCTGGCAGAGCAAAGCTGATGACTACTCGATAGTTCAGTGTGCCATGCTTTACGGCTTAGAACCGGGACTTCAACGATGTTTTGAACGTCATGGAGCATATGAGATATTCCAGGAGTTGAAGTTAATATTTCAAGCAAATGCCCGGATTGAGATACATGAAGTCTCCAATAAGTTCTACAACTGCAAGATGGAGGAGAATAGTTCTGTCAGTGAATATATACTCAGAATGTCTGGGTACCACAACCACTTGACTCAACTGGGAGTTAATCTTCTTGATGATAGTGTCATTGACATTGTTCTTCAATCACTGCCACCAAGCTACAAGAGCTTCGTGATGAACTATAATATGCAAGGGATGGATAAGACGATTCCCGAGCTCTTCGCAATGCTAAAGGCTGCGGAGGTAGAAATCAAGAAGGAACATCAAGTGTTGATGGTCAACAAGACCACTAGTTTCAAGAAAAAGGGTAAAGGGAAGAAGGGGAACTTCTAGAAGAACATCAAGCCAATTGCTGCTCAAGTGAAGAAACCCAAGTCTGGACCTAAGCCTGAGACTGAGTGTTTCTACTACAAAGGAACTGGTCACTGAAAGCGGAACTGCCCCAAGTATTTGGTGGAGAAGAAGGATGGCAAAGTGAAAGGTATATTTGATATACATGTTATTGATGTGTACCTTACTAATGCTCGCAGTAGTGCCTGAGTATTTGATACTGGTTCAGTTTCTAACATTTGCAACTTGAAACAGGGGCTACGGATTAAGCGGAGATTGGCTAAGGACGAGGTGACGATGCGCGTCGGAAATGGTTCCAAAGTCGATGTGACCGCCATCAGCACGCTACCTCTACATCTACCTTCGGGATTAGTATTAGACTTAAATAATTGTTATTTGGTGCCAGCGTTGAGCATGAACATTATATCTGGATCTTGTTTGATGTGAGACGGTTATTCATATAAATCAGAGAATAATGGTTGTTCTATTTATATGAGTAATATCTTTTATGGTCATGCGCCGCTGATGAGTAGTCTATTTTTACTAAATCTTGATAGTAGTGATACACATGTTCATGTTATTGAAGCCAAAAGATGCAGAGTTGATAATGATGGTGCAACTTAGTTGTGGCAATGCTGTTTAGGTCATATTGGTGTAAATCGCATGAAGAAACTCCATTATGATGGACTTCTGGAATCACTTGATTATGAATCACTTGGTACTTGCGAACCATGCCTCATCGGAAAGATGACTAAAACTCCGTTCTCCGGAACAATGGAGCGAGCAACAGAATTATTGGAAATCATACATACTGATGTGTGTGGTCCAATGAACATTGAAGCTCGCGGCGGATATCATTATTTTCTCACCTTCACAGATGATTTGAGCAGATATGGGTATATCGACTTAATAAAACATAAGTCTGAAACATTTGAAAAGTTCAAAGAATTTCAGAGTGAAGTGGAAAATCATCGTAATAAGAAAATCAAGTTTTTACGATCTGATTGTAGAGGCGAATATTTGAGTTATGAGTTTGGACTTCATTTGAAACAATGCAGAATAGTTCCGCAACTCACGCCACCTGGAACACCACAGCGTAATGGTGTGTCCGACGTAATCGTACTTTACTAGATATATGGTGCGATCTATTATGTCTCTCACTGATTTACCGCTATCGTTTTGGGGTTATGCTTTAGAGACAGCTGCATTCACGTTAAATAGGGCACCATCTAAATCCGTTGAGACGACACCTTATGAATCGTGGTTTGGCAAGAAACCCAAGTTGTCATTTATTAAAGTTTGAGGCTGCGATGCTTACGTGAAAAAGTTTCAACCTGATAAGCTCGAACCCAAATCAGAGAATGTGTCTTCATAGGATACCAAAAGGAGACTGTTGGGTACACCTTCTATCACAGATCCGAAGGCAAGATAATCATTGCTAAGAATGGATCCTTTCTAGAGAAGGAGTTTCTCTCGAAAGAAGTGAGTGGGAGGAAAGTAGAACTTGATGAGGTAAATGTATGTTCTTCCTTATTGGAAAGTAGTTCATCACTGAAATCAGTTCCAGTGATTCCTGCACCAGTAAGTGAGGAAGCTAATGATGATGATCATGAAACTTCTGATCAAGTTACTACTGAACCTCGTAGGTCAACCAGAGTAAGATCCGCACCAGAGTGGTACGGTAATCCTGTTTTGGAAGTCATGTTACTTGACCATGACGAACCTACGAACTATGAGGAAGCGATGATGAGCCCAGATTCCGCAAAATGGCTTGAAGCCATGAAATCTGAGATGTGATCCATGTATGAGAACAAAGTATGGACTTTGGTTGACTTGCCCGATGATCGGCAGGCCATAGAGAATAAATGGATCTTCAAGAAGAAGACTGACGCTGATGGTAATGTTGCTGTCAACAAAGCTCGACTTGTTGCAAAAGGTTTTCGACAAGTTCAAGGAGTTGACTACAATGAGACCTTCTCACCCGCAGCGATGCTTAAGTCCGTCCAAATCATGTTAGCAATTGTCGCATTTTATGATTATGAAATTTGGCAAATGGATGTCAAAACTGCATTCCTTAATGGATATCTTAAAGAAGATTTGTACATGATGCAACCAGAAGGTTTTGTCGATCCAAAAGGTGCTAACAAAGTGTGCAAGCTCCAGCAATCCATTTATGGAGTGATGCAAGCCTCTCGGAGTTGGAATATACGCTTTGATAGTGTGATCAAAGATATGGTTTTATACAGACTTTTGGAGAAGCCTGTATTTACAAGAAAGTGAGTGGGAGCTCCGTAGCATTTCTGATATTATATGTATATGACATATTGTTAATCAGAAATGATACTGAATTTCTGAATAGCATAAAAGGATACTTGAATAAGAATTTTTCAATGAAAGACCTCGGTGAAGCTGCTTATATATTAGGCATCAAGATCTATAGAGATAGATCAAGACGCTTAATTGGACTTTCACAAAGCACATACCTTGATAAAGTTTTGAAGAAGTTCAAAATGGATCAGGCAAAGAAGGGGTTCTTGCCTGTATTATAAGGTGTGAGGTTGAGTCAGACTCAATGCCCGACCACTGCAGAAGATAGAGAGAAAATGAAAGGTGTTCCCTATGCTTCAGCCATAGGCTCTATCATGTATGCAATGTTGTGTACCAGACCTGATGTGTGCCTTGCTATAAGTTTAGCAGGGAGGTACCAAAGTAATCCAGGAGTGGATCACTGGACAACGGTCAAGAACATCCTGAAATACCTAAAAAGGACTAAGGATATGTTTCTTGTATATGGAGGTGACAAAGAGCTCGTCGTAAATGGTTACGTCGATGCAAGCTTTGACACTAATCCGGATGACTCTAAGTCACAAACCGGATACGTATTTTTATTAAATGGTGGAACTGTCAGTTGGTGCAGTTCCAAGCAGAGCGTCGTGGCGGGATCTACGTGTGGAGCGGAATACATAGTTGCTTCGGAAGCAGCAAATGAAGGAGTCTGGATGAAGGAGTTCATATCCGATCTAGGTGTCATACCTAGTGCATCGGGTCCAACAAAAATATTTTGTGACAATATTGGAGCAATTGCCTTGGCAAAGGAATCCAAATTTCACAAGAGAACCAAGCACATTAAGAGATACTTCAATTCCATCCGTGATCAAGTCAAGGATGGAGACATAGAGATTTGCAAGATACATACGGATCTGAATGTTGCAGACCCGTTGACTAATCATCTCTCATGAGCAAAACATGAGCAGCACCAAGACTCCATGGGTGTGAGAATCATTACAATGTAATCTAGATTATTGACTCTAGTGCAAGTGGGAGACGGAAGGAAATATGCCCTAGAGGCAATAATAAAATTGTTATTTATATTTCCTTATATCATGGTAAATGTTTATTACTCATGCTAGAATTGTATTAACCGAAAACTTAGTACATGTGTGAATACATAGACAAACAGAGTGTCACTAGTTTGCCTCTACTTGACTAGCTCGTTGAATGAATGATGGTTATGTTTCCGAACCATGGACATTAGTTGTCACTTGATTGACGGGATCACATCATTAGAGAATGATGTGATTGACTTAACCCATCCATTAGCTTAGCACGATGATTGTTTAGTTTGTTGCTATTGCTTTCTCCATAACTATACATGTTCCTATGACTATGAGATCATGCAACTCCCTAATACCGGAGGAACACTTTGGGTGCTACCAAATGTCACAACGTACCTGGGTGATTATAAAGGTGCTCTACAGGTGTCTCCGATGGTGTTTGTTGAGTTGGCATGAATCAAGATTAGGATTTGTCACTCCGATTGTCGGAGAGGTATCTTTGGGCCCTCTCGGTAATGTACATCACAATAAGCCTTGCAAGCAATGTAGCTAATGAGTTAGTTATGGGATGTAGCATTACATAATGAGTAAAGAGACTTGCCGGTAACGAGATTTAACTAGGAATTGAGATACCGACGATCGAATCTCGGGCAAGTAACATACCGATGACAAAGGGAACAAAGTATACCGTTATGCGGTTTGACCGATAAAGATATTCGTAGAATATGTAGGAGCCAATATGAGGATCCAGATTCTGCTATTGGTTATTGACCGGAGACATGTGTCGGTCATGTCTACACAGTTCTCGAACCCGTAGGGTCCGCACGCTTAACGTTCGGTGACGATCGGTATTATGAGTTTATGTGTTTAGATGTACCGAAGGTAGTTCGGAGTCCCGGATTTGATCACGTACATGACGAGGAGTCTCCGAATGGTCGAGACGTAAAGATCGATATATTGGAAGCCTATATTTGGACATCGGAATGGTTCCCAGTGGTTCGGGCATTTTTCCGGAGTACCGGGAGGTTACCGGAACCCCCCGGGCAGTATATGGGCCTTATTGGGCCTTAGTGGAATAGAGGAGAGGGAAAGGAAAAGACGGAGGCGCGCCCCTAAGCCCAATCTGAATTAGGATTGGGGCGGCCCCCTTTTCTTTCCTCCCTCTCTCCTCCTTCCTTCCTCTCCTACTCCTACTTGGAAGGGGGAATCCTACTCCCGGAGGGAGTAGGACTCCCCCAGGGCGCGCCATAGAGAGGGCCGACCCTCCCCCTCCTCCACTCCTTTATATATGGGGAGGGGGCACCCCATAGACACACAAGTTGATCATTGATCTTTTTGCCGTGTGCGGTGCCCCCCTCCACCATAATCCACCTCGGTTATATGGTAGCGGTGCTTAGGCGAAGCCTTGTTCTCGTAGCAACATCATCACCATAATCACGCCGTCGTGCTGATGAAACTCTCCCTCGAAGCTCTACTGGATCGTGAGTTCACGGGACGTCTCCGAGCCGAACGTGTGCAGATCGCGGAGGTGCCGTACCTTCGGTGCTAGATCGGTCAATCATGAAGAATTACGACTACCTCAACCGCGTTGTCATAACACTTCCGCCTACGGTCTACGAGGGTACGTAGACAATACTCTCCCCTCTCGTTGCTATGCATCACCATGATCTTGCGTGTGCGTCGGAATTTTTTTGAAATTACTGCGTTCCCAACACCTGCCCCATGGTTGGTATCTGGACCCGCACCGCATCCCCATTCCGGCGGTGCCTCGGTCAACGCAGGCGCACCGCGACGAGGTGCACAAGCGACGCGTCCTGCTGATGTCGGAGCTACCGTTGTGGCTGGCAGCGGGATAGGACTGAAAATCCTCTTTCACCGGGCCTTTTGGACTCGAAATCCAAACGAAGAGAGTGGTTCGAATCCACCTCAGAACGAACAATGAAAAAGGCGTCGAGCAGGTGCAAGCTCGAGGAGCTAGGAAGTTTGGAAGAAAGCGGCGGCTCCCAATGTACGCATCGGACTCTCCCAATTGGGAGGTCTGGTTCGCGCTGGAGCACAAGGAGGAGCATTGCCGCGGCGTCCAGCTCAACCCCATCGTCCCACCGCCGCCCCAGAGGTCTGGTCGGAGGAGGAGGTGGTGGCCTACCTGGCCGCGCTGGAAGTGGCATTGCAGCGCATGCTGGAGGAGAGGAGGCACAATGAGGATGCGCACTAGGAGGGCCTAGAGAAAGCCCTCGCGTTGTCCACGGCCGGTAACTGTGTCATCCCTCCGCATTCGCCGCCGCCTGAACCCAAGGTTGAGCTGCCACCCATGGAGCCCGAGCCGAAGAGGTACCAGTGGACCGGCCAGGACTGTGAGTGGATCCGCACGACACCAGTGTAGCTCGGGGCGATGCCGGAGCAGGAGGCAGCATACCTCCAACAATGAAGGGCGCGCACGCCGGTGGAGGAGCGCACCGACAGCGAGTGGCAGATGGAGTTGGAGCGCCGCTTGGCACGGGAGGCGGAGGAGGAGCGCACCTGCGTAGCAGTAGTGCAGCCGCCGCAAGATGCGGCACGGGCCTGGAGGCTACATTCCCTTGGGCTGGCCCGGCGCCATAGTTGATCGACCTCACCGAACCGGGGGAGGACGACAACGCCAAGGGCACTGCACGAGGGGTGCTGACTTTTTTATGTTTAATTAAATTTTATTAATGTTTAAGTGGACTTTGGTCGGCGTTTGATCGATGTTAATGTTTAGTTATGTTAAATTTGGACGTGTTTGTGTGTGTGTTTTTTAAGTCCGCATGCAAAAAAATGGGCCAGTGTTGGGTGACCCAAACGAAAAAACAGACACGACCATCCTTTTGGCCGACCCAAACGGACAGAATGCGCGTTCGTTCGGGTCCAAGCGTCGCGGATCAATGAACGGATCACAGACATATTTGAATTTGTCCACGGACACCGGATAACGCGTCGATTATCGAACCGTAGACATCAATTGTCTGGTCTATTTCAAATAGATTAAACACAAACAAATAAATAAATCTAAATAGATGAAATTGAAGCAAATTTCATATATTGCAACAAAAAGGACGAAATTTACTCTTCAAAGAAGCAGATTCTTTGGCCTCTGTTCCTGGGGCTACCCTTTAAACATTCAATTTGCATGGCTTTACTGGTTGACAAATGGACTAAGTGAATCTATTTAGTTTTTTGGTTGATGTCAGTTAACCTAACTCAGATGTCAGATTCGTTTCAGTGAAGATTGACGACTCATGGTGTCTTCATTGTGAAGCTAATGTATGCGGATCTTATGGACTATGGACCTATTTTTCGTAGAAAACATATTTGTAAACTAAGGTTACTTTCATGATTTAAGTTTTCATGAAGTTTTTGTAGTGGGAAGTAATTTTTACTAAAGATAACCTTACTAAGCGTAACTAGCATGGTAACAAAAAAAAGGTTGTTTCTGTAATCAGAAGGAGACAATACATCATTTATTTATGGCATGTGCATTTACTTCCTTAATCTGGCGTGCGATTCATGTTCACTACAATTTAGCACCGCCAACGAGTTCTTAATTTCTTTGTAAACTGGTTGAGTGATATTCATCATAAGTTGAAGAGCCAAATCCATTTGGAAGTTTGTGTCATTCTGGCAACATGGAATTATGAGAATGGTTGTTTTTTAACATGTCATCTATTCTGAATTTCTTATAGGTTATCTAGAGGGCTATGTCTTTAATTTGTATGTCCTCATCACTACATCATGTGGACATGAGGGCGCTTATGACCTCTGGGTGCAGCTGGCTGAAATCACCTGCGCAGAGTTTATTCAAGCTGCTTGGGTGGCAAGCCTCACGTACATTACGAGCGTGTTTGGTTCGTTGCGTTGCAGCTGGCTAGCATCCACCGTGCAATATTTGAGTTGTTTGGTACCTTGCATGGGCTCTTCAGCCTAGCCTGGTGGATGCAAAAAAGGCCCTCTCAGCCAGCCTGAGGGAAATGCGGGAATTGAGCATAGCACACATGAAGGCTCGTTCGTTCGCTTTTTTCTTATCCATTCCATCTCGTCAACGCATAGAGCAAGCACCACAGGCAGGGCATCTCATCCCCATAGCCCAACGCCGCTATCCTCGAGCAAGCATCGTCGCCGTCATCCTCGAGTAAGCAGCACCGCTGTTGTCACCCTCGTCAAGGCGCCACCGCCATCGCCCTCGTCAAGCGCCACCGCCGCCCGTAGCTTGTCGTCGCCTGGATCCCTCATCAAGTGCCACCACCATCCTTGAATCGCTCGTCTAGCGCCACCACTGTCCCCGGATCCCTCGTCTAGCGCCACTGCCGTCCTTGGATACCTCGTCAAGCGCCACCATCGCCCTCTAGTGGTCGCATCCAGGCATGTTGCCGCCGCCCATAGCCTGTCCCCGCCTGGATCCCTCGGGCCAAGCGCAGCCGCCGTCCACGGATACCTCATCTAGCGCCAGAGCCGGCGCTGTCCCCGGATCTCTCGCCAAGCGCCACCGTCATCCTCGTCCATGAGCCGCCACCGCCCCCGGATCCCGTTGCACCTTACTCTCTGCGTGATCCCTATTCAGTGACATTCATCTCCTCATACATGCATATCATACAAGTTAACCAAACACCCATCTCAACTCACCCTTGCATCATCTCAACCAGGCCACACTCAACCAGGATCCCTCATGCGATGCAGCGGGAAGCTACCCAGGGAACCAAGCATGCCCTATGTGGATGAACTATGTAAATCCTGGTTTCAATCTACTGTGGTCATGTTTTCTTTTTATATGTTTTGCCTTCTGGAACTTGGTGACTTGAACTTGCTTCATGTTTAATAAATTGGTTGTTTGTATCTTGTAATGCAAAGACCGAGATAATCCCCTTTTTGAAATGAAGATGAAATTTAACAAAGTTTGAACTAACCTTAACCTAATTTAAACTAAAATTAAGCAAGTACCGAACGGTGACCTTGCATGGCCTCTGAGGCCACCGGCACCTCTGTCGTCGTCGCACAAGCCGTCATCCGCTCGTTCGTCGTCATTGTCATCCAAGCCACCATCGTCATCGACGCGCTAATGGCGGAAGGCCTGCCAGGCGCTGCGGCATCCCTGCGTATTATGCGCAGCTTCCTCGTAGCGCAGACGCTCCGCTACATCGTCCACCACCTTGCGCCACTTCTCTTCAGTGGCGTGGGCGGCTGAATGAAGGCGACGTGCTCGGATTTTTCCAAACCCACTTTTAGAAGCTGATCGCTGAGCCGATGGCAGGAGTCCAACTCGACAGTTGTCTTGAACTAGCCGACTGCCCAGGCCTCCAACAGATGCGGGGTCCGCGCACACCCAAGCTGGGGCAACATGGCTCTTCGTGAATGCCACCATGTGTGCCGCTCCCGGCGTGACGCCTCCGCCTCGGCTTTGTTCTTGGCTAAGAGCATCTCTTGCCGTTCGGCCCCCCAGAGCGCCTAAAAAGAGCGGCTTGGGGGCCCACTGACGCTAGATTGGCCCCTGGGGGCGACCTAGCTCGCAGTCACGCCCCCAGGCGCCGGCCCCAAGACACGGCAATTTTTGAACTTGGTCGTTCCCGCTCAAAAGATGCCACAAGTCCGGCGATCATAGGACACAGTTCCGCGATCGGATAAATAGTCCGGCGTACAAAAAAAGAGCGCCACAAGTCTGGACGCTGCGCAACGCATCACTCGGCGGGGTTGGCCTCCGGCATCGGTGTAGTCGGCGTGCGCGGGCTAGGCGGTGTCGGAGCTGCTTCTGTGCTGGGCGACGGCGGCGTGGCTTCGATGCTGCTTGCCATTGTGGAGGCATCAACACTGGGGCTTGGCGGCGGCATCGGCGTGGGCGTGGGAGTTGGCGGCGCCGTCATCGTCAGCTGGTTCAGGATGAGGCCGCGCTCCGCCATGTACCACGCCTTGAGCTTCTCGTCATTGCTCTGGATCATGTCCGCCCCGCCCATCGAAAAAGCCAGGTCGGTGTTCCTCTTCTTTGCGGCAACGTTGGTCCGGAGCAGCTCGAGCTTGATGGCGTTGTTCGTCTTCAAGGCCGACTGATGTCTACTACACAACCTTCTTCTTGTAGACGTTGTTGGGCCTCCAAGTGCAGAGGTTTGTAGGACAGTAGCAAATTTCCCTCAAGTGGATGACCTAAGGTTTATCAATCCGTGGGAGGCGTAGGATGAAGATGGTCTCTCTCAAACAACCCTGGAACCAAATAACAAAGAGTCTCTTATGTCCCCAACACACCCAATACAATGGTAAATTGTATAGGTGCACTAATTCAGCGAAGATATGGTGATACAAGTGCAATATGGATGGTAGATATAGGTTTTTCTAATATGAAAATATAAAAACAGCAAGGTAACTAATGATAAAAGTAAGCACAAACGGTATTGCAATGCTTTGAAACAAGGCCTAGGGTTCATACTTTCACTAGTGCAAGTTCTCTCAACAATAATAACATAATTGGATCATATAAATATCCCTCAACATGCAACAAAGAGTCACTCCAAAGTCACTAATAGCGGAGAACAAACAAAGAGATTATTGTAGGGTACGAAACCACTGCAAAGTTATTCTTTTTTATCGATCTATTCAAGAGTTCATGCTAGAATAACACCTTAAGAAACAAATCAACCAAAACCCTAATGACACCTAGATACTCCAATGTCACCTCAAGTATCCATGGGTATGATTATACGATATGCATTACACAATGTCAGATTCATCTATTCAACCAACACAAAGAACTTCAAAGAGTGCCCCAAAGTTTTTACCGGAGAGTCAAGACGAAAACATGTGCCAACCCCTATGCATAAGTTCACGAGGTCACGGAACTCGCAAGTTGATCACCAAAACATACATCAAGTGGATCACGTGATATCCCATTGTCACCACAGATAAGCACTTGCAAGACATACATCAAGTGTTCACAAATCCTTAAAGACTCAATCCGATAAGATAACTTCAAAGGGAAAATTCAATCCATTACAAGAGAGTAGAATGGGAGAAACATCATAAGATCCAACTATAATAGTAAAGCTCGCGATACATCGTGCCAAATAAAGAACACAAGAGAGAGAGAGAGAGAGAGAGAGAGAGAGAGAGAGAGATCAAACACATAGCTACTAGTACATGATACGTCTCCAACGTATCTATAATTTTTTATTGTTCCATGCTATATTATATCCTGTTTGGACATTATTGGGCTTTATTATACACTTTTATATTATTTTTGCGACTAACCTATTAACCGGAGGCCCAGCCTAGAATTGTTGTTTTTTTTGCCTATTTCAGAGTTTCGCAGAAAAAGAATATCAAACAGAGTCCAAACGGAATGAAACCTTCGGGAACGTGATTTTCCGAACGAACATGATCCAGAGGACTTGGACTCTACGTCAAGAAAGTAACCAGGAAGGCACAAGGTAGGGGGCGCGCCTACC